>NC_143190.1:40382500-40692500 GCF_051530095.1 Phoenix dactylifera | reverse complement strand
TGGCAAGTAAGATTCTCATGGAGAATGGCAAGTAATGGAACCCCATTTGCACTGTTGTCGTAGCCAACTGTCGCCAAAAGCAAGGTAAAAATGCAGCAACTTTTGATTGGTCTCTCTCCTTTCAGAGTCCTTAGAAGCTTTGATTTTGGCCGATGATTGCCAGACTTTTGTCAAGAACCGAATGCTGGTCAGGAACTGTTGCATTGATTAGCCAGGGTTTTTAAGACATTATCTTGTATATTTGCCGGGGAAGTCTGTTGCATGGACTCCTGCATAGTGTAAATTGAAAAGTTGGATGCTGGTCAGGGACCATTCAGGAGAGCCCGGTATGAATGCATTCAAATAATTCTAAATAAATCTTCACATTATATGTGAAGATTCTAATCCACCACTATAAACTCTAATGTCATAGACTACTAACCTACCTAAATAAGAAATGAAAACCTTAAGCCCTTATAATAATTTCTACCGCATCAAACTACAAATATGTGCGCTGATGGAATCCAAGAATGACAACCTATCCAAAATATAGTAACTGAAAAATAGAGAAGGTCCCTGGCATGGTCAGCAACTGTTCTTGATATAGAAATATTTTCTGAGTAATATTTCATCAGATAATAAGAAGTACATCAGTGCAAGGTCTAAATAATATAGATTAGTTTGGTTCCAATTCTCACTAATTGAATTAGTTCATTTCCAGGTTAAGGTGTTGGATGTCCTAATATTCTAACCCAGCCAGACCATATGTGTATATATATATGTATGTATATATGTATACATATATATGTATACATATATATGTATACATATATATGTATATATATATATATACATATATATATATATATAGTTTATAAACCAATCTCTCCTTGTGCCATTTGTCGTATGCCATGTTGGCAATAGAAAGGTTCTTTGTGATTATAGGATTGCTATAATCTCTTTGCAAGATAATTGTTGACAAGGCCAATTTCAATTGCTCAGCTGATCAAATTGAATTAATTGACAATTCATTTAAATTTTATTTATTATTTAACTAATATTGCTTCTTTTTGTGCATATTAGGTAACAACATGCTGCGAGGAAAACGATTCAGAGATGTTGAGTTTCAGTACACGACCGTGGGATCTTCTTTCGATCAATTTCTGCAGTCCCAGCAGCCCGATGAGCCCCAGCAGCATGAGTCTCAGCCTGAGCACGTGCCACCTGCTGATTGTCCAGACATGGATGACGTGCACATCCAGAGTAATTTGATTTATATTTTATATATTAATTTTTCTTACAATCTAATTATATTAAATCATTTGCCTTTAATGTTTTAATTAATGGATGGATATTTTATTTCATTTTTTTAGATGGATTGGGGAGAGTGAGGAGGACATAAGGACCCACTCGAGCACGGGACGTGTGGAGCCTATGCAAGGATGAGAAGATCATGGTACATTGCAATGAACTGGGGCAGCCTATCAAGAGGGCTGCAAGCATTTTATCGACTTTTTCAGGATTGGTTGCGCGGAAAGGTCAGTTGTGTCCGCTCAACTATACGAAATGGAATGAAATGCTTCCTTCGTACAAGGTTGAGCTTCTTATAGTTATTGAGGTAAAGAATTGAATTTGCTTACTATCACAATTTTATTTTTTGATTTAATATTGTTATAACATTCTTTAATTACTTTGGTGTAGAAAAGATTTTTGCTCCCTAAAGAGAGCCATGATTGGGTGCTGAAGTCTGTCAATCGCAAGTGGAAAGAATATAGGGCCAAGTTAAAAGTGGATTGGAAGCACGATGGTATGACAGAAGAGGAGGTTGCTCGTGTTTGTCCTCCTGATGTAATCCCTCATTAGTGGAGGGAGCTTGTCCACTATTGGTTTTCCGTGAAAGCTCGAGTTGTGTATATTTTTTCAATATCTTAGATTGTATTTACTAATAATTTAGATTACAAATTTATATTGTTTATTCTTTTTTTAGAAAGACATATTCCAACATTGGTAGAACTGCACGAGCCTCTCAGACTGTTCTTCATACTTCAGGCTCGATGAGTTATGCTCGACGTAAAACTGAATTCATAAGTTTTTTTGAAACTCTTTGAAACTATTTTAAACTGTTCTATCATATAGCATGTATCATGATAACTAGCTTACTAATATACTTTTTGTTGTAGATGGATGATAATGGGAGGGAGCCTGGTAAGGTAGAGTTTTATAAGATGACTCACATCCACCGAGATGGCAGTTTTATTCGGAAGGAGTCAAGAGATATAGTTGTATGTATTCATCGAATCTTTCAACGATATTTTTATTAGTTTTATTATTGGCATACATTAATATGACTTTTTCTTTTGAGAGATATAGGACAGGGCAACAACTCTTATTTCAGAGCGCGTCGAGTAGTCATCATTATCCGACGCGACCAGCCATGTCGAAGCTCAGGTGCTTGCTGAATTATTGGGCCCAGAGCATTTTGGTATAGTGAGGGGTTATGGCATTGGGGTTAGCCCCACTCAGTTGTTTGCAGTGGCATGTATACAAGAAATGCTGGAGAAGGCAGTAGCAATGCAGAAGTTAGTAGACCTCGGGCAACAATTGTTGCCCAATTGAAGATATGAAGGATCGCCATCAGACAGAGTTGGCGGAGCTGAAGCAAAACCAACAAACTTTGCAGTCTCAGCTTCAGCATATTTCATCTATGTTACAGCGATTTCTCCCTCCTCAGGTAAATAACTATATGTATTTGATGACTTTACATAATTATCACTTATTTTGCATGAGTTAATAATTTTCATATTCCTAACTTCTAAAGTTTCTCTTTTTTTTTGTAGGTTCCTGATATTTCAACAGCTCATAGAGATGATGATGGTGCTAAATCCAGTCCTTGATATTTTTTAGATTGTTATTTAAGAAGTTTTATATATATCTTTCTTATATTTTTCAAAGTACATTGTAATTCTAAACTTATTAATCATATATGACAATATGAATGTTTTGCATGATCTGAATATTTGTATTAATGTAAATGTAATACAGGTTTATATTGATGTAAATATTGATTTATGATATGCATGTATTTTTCTAATATTTTTTTTTAAAAAAATTCCTCTCCCGACGCTTTAAAGCGTCGTTAAAAACCAGGCTTTCGCTGACGCTTTCCAATGCTTATAAGCGTCGAAAAAAACCCCAGCGAATCTACCTGCACACCCGAGTAGTAGTTTATTCCGATGCTATTTTGCGTTGGCAAAAGTGCCTACGCCAACGCTTTTCCTAGCGTCGGTAAATCCCTGATTTTGCCGACGCTTTTCATTAGCATCAGCAAAAATCTTTCTCACTCAGGTATCGCTGACGTATTTATGACGCTTTCACTTGGGTCGACAGGGTTTTTACCGATGCTTATTAGCATCGGTAAAGGCTGTAAAAAATATCAGTAAAAATTACTATTCCTATAGTGTGTGAAGAATCTCGAAGGTGACTGTAATGAGTAGAGATATCACTCACTAGCCTAAACTATGAGCTAACACCCAAACGTGAGAGCAAGGGATCACCTAACAAATGGACGAGCCCCAAGAAGGGAGAAAAAAGGGGGCAAGAACCATACTTTCAGAAAAGTGGCCATCCGAATTAACTCTGAAGTGCGAAAATAACTGACTAAGCCATGCCTTTAAAATGGGCAATATTTCTGTATTATTTTTTTATTTATTTTTAAATATGTTGGTTCGTGATTGGACTGATTCATAGTCTAAGCTGATGAACCTGATCCAACTAATAATTTTTCATCGAAAAAACGATAGGCGAAGCAAAAAAAATTCTTGCACATAAATATTTGAGGGCGCACTACGTCCTCAAATTCCCTTCCCTTTGCTCATAAAAAGTGGAAAATATATTTAGCCTCTTTTAACAATTTTCGTTCGTAGATGGTTGAGACGTACGTTATTGGAAATACGTGAAAATTTTTCATATAGCCGTTCAAGGTTAACTAACATCTTCATAAGAAGGGGAGAGCTGAGATCAGAACATGCAGTTGTTTGGGAGAGGCGCAAGTGAAGGGCGGAGTGAGACAACAATCTCATCCGCTTTCGTACGAGAAAATATCGTAACTTCGTTGGAATAGGACGTTGGTTGGCATGACGTACGGGCTCACGAAGTCGATTGGGTGGGCTATCGTTGTATGACTCATGTTCATGTCAAATCATCAGTCTAACCTAAGATCTCGCCTTATGTTCGGGTCTGAAAACATCTTGTCATGTGGGGCCGCTAGACATATGGTACTTCTTTTCCCCATGAAGGACGGCGTTTTTGGTTGTATGGCGATCATCATTGTCATTACTTTTTAGGAGTTCCAACTTGACACCTCATTTAACATGCTAGCTAGGATGACCCTCTAGAGTTAGGGCTTAGGCTAGAGTCAAGCTCGGTCGGGTCCAGTTTCCATGCAGCCCGGGCTTGCGTCGGAAACAAATTTGTACTTCGAGCCGAGACAAGATCCAAAATTTTTTCAAAATTTCGGTCCGAGACCAGTCCAAGTTTGAACTCGGGCTCAATGGGAGCTCGGTCGGGCCAGCTTGGAGAGTAGGGGGAAGAGTGGAAAGGTGAGAAAAAGATCAGGTGGGGAAGAGAGAAGAGAGGAGGGAGAGGAATCGGAAGGGATAGAGAGGAGATAGCAGAGAAGAGGGAGAGAAAGAGCTCGAATAGGAGAGAGGAGAGATGGAAGATGAGAGATCAAGAGGGTGAGAAACAATGGAGAGAGAGAGAGAGGCGAGAGAGATCGAGTAGGAGAGAGACAGTAGAGAGGGGGGAGTGGTCTAGAGGATGGAGAGGAGAGAAGATCAGGGAGAGGGGATAGAGATCGAGGGTCCGTAAGAGGCGAGAGAGCAAAGAGGGGAGAGCGATCAGTGAAATCCCATGGATTTCCTAGGCCTAGGTAGGGGTGGCAATCGGGTCGGGTCAGGCATAAACGAGTCGGGTCAGATGTTAAACGGGTCAGAAAAGTATAAATCTGAACCTGACCTGTTTATTAAACAGGTCAGAAATTACAACCTGAATCCGACCTGTTTAATAAACAGGTCACCCGATCCGACCAGTTTAACCTGTTTATTAAACAGGTCGATTAAACAGGTCGGGTTGGTTTATGCTTATCCGTTTAACTAAATATTACTGTAAATAACCAAAAATAAAATACTTAAAATAAAAGAGGACCTTTTTCGCCCGCTGCCTTCTCGGCTTCTCTCGACCCATCTGCCGTTCCCCATTGCCGCCGCCCGCTGGCTTCTCCCGAGTCCCGACCCATCCGCCGCTCCCCATCGCCGCCACCCGCTGCCTTCTGCCGACCCGTCCGCCGCTCCCCATCGCCGCCACCCGCTACCTTCTCCCGAACCGTCTGCTGCTCCCCATCGCCGCCTCGTCCACGGCAGCGCGGCTGGTCCCGGCGTAGGCCCACTTCTCCCAATCCGTGCCCCCGTCTGCCCAGCCGAAGCGGATGAGGACCTTCTTCATCTACCACTGGAAGCCTAAACCCTGACGATCCCTCCAAGCCTCGGCTCTAGAGCTACGAGATCGATCTCGCCGAGTAGATGGAGATTGTCCCCCGGATCGCGAAACCCTTGAGTTGCTGCGTCGTTACCTCCATCGCAATCCGTGGGCTTGCTCGGGTCCCTGCTGTCGTCGCCGTTGACGAGGAGACGGAAGTAGTCGGCAAGGGGGAGGAGAGGGCGGAGGTCCAGAGGAGAGGCGAGGGGAGGGCGGAGGCGAAGAATCCGGAGAGGGCGGAGGCGGAGGTCTGGAGGAGAGGCGAGGGGAGGGCGGAGGTGAAGAATCCAAAGAGGGCGGAGGAGAGGGGAGACCGGGAGTCGGGAGAGGGACACTGTGGGTGAAATTGAAATAAAATCGGGGAAATCCCTAGGGAGAAAGGAGGTCACGGTGAAATTGGGCCGAGCAGTGTGCGGGCTTTTTTTGGGCCAGAAAATTTGATCCAACAAATATTAAACGGGTTAAGCGGGTCAGATATCTAAAACCCGTATCCGACCCAATTAATAAACAGCTTAAACAGGTCAACCTGTTTACGACCCGAACCTGTTTAGGCCAAATCCAAACCTGTTTATGGCGGGTCGAACACGGGTCGGTTGGCGGGTCGGGTCATATTTTGCCACCCCTAGGCCTAGGCCTAGCTATGGGTTGATGTGCAGTAACCAAGCCAACTCGGTTAGCCTAAAGGATCGAGTTCGACTTGAAGTAAAATATCTGAACTACTTGTAGTTGATCAAACTTTAATATCGAAGCTCACACTCGATTTGATTAAAAAAATACTTGAGATTGACTCGATTCAAATATCAATCGAGCCATGCTTAAGAGTAAATTCGAACTTTGGTCACAATTTAAAAATATAATTAAAAATATAATATTATATTTTAAAATATTAAATTAATAATATATCATAAATAAAATATAATATTATTTAAAATATATATATTCGATTAGGCTCGTGAGCTTTCGAGATAAGTATTTGGCTCTTTAAGTTCGACTTAAAAAAACTATTTAAGCTACTCGAATTCGACTCAAGCTTAGTAACAATCGAGTCAAGTCGAGTTCGGACTCGAGTAGTTCGCAAACTGCTCGACTCATTTGCACTCCTACTCTGCACTGATATTCTAGGCCTGATTATTAGCTCGAGCTTTGAGCCTGGTTATAGGTTTGGGCTTTGAGTTACGTCCAGCAGGACAAAGCATTAACACAAGCCTGGCTTAAAATTACTTCCAGCTTTATTTTCAAACCCAAGCCCGGCCCGGATTCCTTGGGCTGAGACCCATGGCCTAGTCTATTAGCCCCGGCCCACTTTAACTCTATTCTAGACTTAATTAGGGCCCATGCTAAGCAATGATGAATTGAGCAAAGTGCTGGATCATTAGATAGGTGGTGCAATTGACTCACTTAGAGCTGATGCATCATTAGATAGAGACATACGTTATGTTTACATGTCATTTTAGAGATGCTATATGTTTTTTTTCCATCCCAATTTGCTACTTGAATCTTCAAATCTCTTGGACAATAAAGATTGGTGTGGTACCATTACTAGGTGGATACGATGACCTAGGACAACATGAATAGTAGAGTACTCAAGTGAGTTATGTCGTTTAGCTCTAAACGTCGTTTCGGCATGTTGAAAGTGTATTCCATTATGCACTTTTTTTGAGCATTGGGGAAGCATTAAGCCTTTGGATACAGAAATAAAAGTACCAAAAATGCTGAAAACTGCAACCAGAGAAATCTGCCTGAAGAAGGCAGGGCAACTGGAGAAGAATAGGATGTGGACCATAAAAAACTGGGTCTCCCTCCCCCCCTCTATTGAGCAACCAATCTGCGGATTTGCCTTCTCTAAAGATATGAGAAATATGGAACACCTCAAGTACTATTTTGATCTGCCGCACGTCCCTCAATAAAGGACGTTGAGGAGGTTTGAGATTCTCAATTAATTTATGTTGGGCTTAGTTTTTGAGAATTATTTCTAGATATCTCCTATATTCATTATTATATATTCTTTTGTAATATGCTTCAGTACAATACTTCTTTTTCCTCTTTTTTTTTTTAGAGATCAATAATCAAATTTTCACATTGAGCTACCCTTGGTCAATTAGCAACCAGAAACACTGGTAAAGCCGTTGTATCAGGAAACAATGAGAGAGCAATTTGTTGCAGCCAAGGGTTCAGACTGTTACTTTACATGGTACAAAGAAATGATCCTCTGCATATAAAAGGAAAACTATCTCAAATATTCACACTTCAAGCCTATTAGAAAGTTTCAGGTGATGTCATTTGATTTCTAACAAACAAAGATCGGCAAAGTTCGAAGTAAAACTTTTTCTTGGTATGCATATTTTTCCATCTAGCTCATTTTTCTTGCATATATTTGATGTCCTTGGCTATCGGTGTGACTTGGTTTGAAAGTATATCATTTCGAATATGTTTTCACCTTTTCTTTTTCTTTTTGGTCTTTTGGGATATGAAGGGAGGTGAAGCCTCAATCTATCGACGCAGGCGGTTTAGTTTCTTTAAAGCGCTGTGGAAACCAGAGACTCCGGCGAAACGGTTTTCACGGGACTAGCACTGTAGAAGAAGCTTCGTACCAAGGAGATTTTGCTAAGGCTAGAATGTGGGTGGAGTTTGCTCCCTGTGCGAATCTAATGCAGAAACAATTGACCATCTTCTTCATGCTTCTCCGCCAAAAACGTGTGGAGAATTCTTCGTACATGTTTTAAATTCAAAGGCAGAACCCTAACGCTGAGATCCCTATAGGCGTGTTTGTGGGTGCTGCCGTCGGAAATCAGTTTGACCAAGATGTTGAGCTGTGTGAGGTGTTGGAGGGCTCAAATGATTGGTTGTTCAGACCGTAGAGATTGATTGAAGATCGTGATGTGCTTCTAAGGTGGCGAGATAATGTTCGTTGTGCTTGGATGGCAATGGCTCCAATGTTGGTCACTTCTTGAGGTAGTACTGAGAATAAGTGACCATGCTTGGATCTTCGTTCGACATCAGATCCGACCTAAAACAGCAAAGGCGAGTAAGTCTTTTGCTATAAAGTGTTTGATGAGGGTACTTTCGATGTCTAAGTTAGACGGATTCTCAAAAAATAGCGAAGATATTGTGAGAGCAATAGAATGACGACATAAAGGCATAATAGGACTCAAAAGCACTTATTTAGAAGGTCTTCCAAGAATAGTTTATATGGGCGAAGGTTGGTGCCCGCCGCCGAGGAATTCAAACGTGCAGGTCAGCCGTTTTAGTCGCCCACATGGTTATAGAAACCGTTTGAGATCTTGGCTAAGGTGTCACGAGTTAAGGAAAGAATTTGAACTTCGAAAGACTCTTTGTGTGCTTCTGGGTTGGCCATATGGTGGGCTGTGACTGATTAATTGGAGGATTCATGACAAGCTCTGATTGATTGCTTGCCATATTGGTTGTTGTCACGCCCCGAACCCAGCACCCGGTCCGGTACGCGACCGGCCGCATGAGCCCTAGAGTAGTGCCCTAAAGATCATGCAAGGCCTATGATTAACAAAAATTTCAATAAATCCACAATTAATTTAGTAATTCAAATAGACAAATCCGACATGTCCAAATAAACAAATTAGTTCAATTACAAGATCTTCAAAGAAGGATAAACAAACTAACTAACTAATGACTTTGGTACTCGCACTCTGCGCCTGTCCCATCCAACTCTATGCATCCTGCAACTCTGATAAAAAAAAAGAAGAAGAGGGGGTGAGCTTTACAGCCCAGTAAGAACCCCAGCACATCTTCACCAACACAATAATAATATAGATTTGAAGACCACGACAAATCGATGCACATTTCATGAAGTTACATCCCGGTCACGTTTCCAGCCCGTGACGGGGCAATCGATAGTATCACATTTCTTGCCTGTGATGGGGCAATCGATAATGTCACATTTCCAGCCTGTGATGGGGCAATCGATAGTATCACATTTCCAGCCTGTGATGGGGTAATCAAAACTAACGAGATAAGCCCAAAGTCTCTACTCATTTAACCAATTCACATACACGCATCAATTCCTTTTTCCACTTTATTTCCAACCTAGACTAACCATGGTCACGTTTCCGGCTCGTGACAGGGCAATCAATATAACATGGTTAGTCTATCCACCATATCCATTAGTCCAATTATGTAAATGTAAATTATGCTCAGGATTGTATCCATCATACTATCAATTACAAACAAATATAACCAAAATACGATTTAATGCCATCATATCATAGGAACCACATTTATAAATCCAAATATGCAGGTGTAGGTTATGCGCATACATGCATCCACCATAGTACCTATCATAAGCCAACACGATCAAAATAAAATTTAATATAAAACTATTTCTGCTTTGTCTGGATCATAGCATATCAAACATATATAGTGTAAAAATATTTGTATCATGCAGGATTGGCGTACAAGGATTCTTACCCTTTGTTGAAAACTCAGACAACTAATCACCCGCCCTCACGGCGATCTATGAACCGGAATGCGCAGGACTCCGCTCAGCGTCCTCTCGTCCAATAGATTGTCCTCCTACAGAACCAAATCATCATTAAAATTTATCAAAGATATATGATAATCTAGGACCCCTGTTTGATTCCTCTAAAGGGTCCTCTAAAATCTAACATCCCAGGACTTTCTAGAGTCCACAAAGCAATGCTCTCCCCAGATCCATGTGTAGAGAGAGAACCCAACTAGAGAGAGAGGGAAATATAATAAGAGAAAGGGTACGGGAAGACCCTTTCTCTTTACCTCTTCTTCCTTCTTCCCGACGAAAAGGGGAGAAGGGGGTTCGGCAGTAGGTGGCCCACGGCTGGCGACGCTCCATGGTCGTCGACCTGTGGCGTGCCGGCGGTGCCACGCCCGGCGACGGCTGGCCGGAACGGAAGAGGAGAAGGCCGAATAGGTTTCGGCTTTCCCCATCAGTCCGGCGGCTTCCCGGCCACATTCCCAAAGAAATAATGGCCAAAAACGAAGGAGGAGGAGGAAAGGGTGCTCACCTTGCCTCCGGCGAGATCCTCCCGACCGGATCGACGACGAATGCTCTGATCCTTCCCGCGGCAAGGTAGAACCCAATCTCTTTCCTTTTTTTTTGTGTGTGTAGGAGGGCTCTCGGTTGATGCCCTAAAGAGAGAGAGAGAGGGAATATCGGCCCGATTTGGTAGGATTTTTATCACCCTAAAATCTCTCTTCCGATGGATTCTGAAGGGGGAGGAATTTTGAAAACAGGGGAGGGAGGATACTCCGATCGGGAGACTCCCTCCCCCCCCCCCCCCCCCTTTTTTTGTGTTGGGCCGCCTTATTCAGAGGTCGGCCCAATCCTAACGTGGGTCTTCACATTCTCCCCCCCTAAAAGAAAAATTTCATCCTCGAAATTGACATACCTGAAGTTTCAAAAAGCTGCGGATATTTGACTTTCATCTTGATGAGAGTACAAAAGTGAAATTTTCATATTATCTTAATTAGTATTATAGTTAATTTTTATTAATAAAATTAATTAATTAATGTTTTATTTGTGTTTGAGTGAAATTAATCCAAGAGACCCAGTAACTCTGGTTTGAGCCCAATTTCTGACGGTCTGAGCTCAACAAATCCTTAGCATCTCATCTAAGCCTTACGTTGCCCGTCATCCGCACAATCTATATCACTGCGTCCAGCTGATTCAGCCAGCATTAGTGCCTGCATCATGAAGATCCCAGCATTTTTCAACCGACCGTGGCAGCATGCAACTGGATCATCCCCAAGCCGCGTCTCACACGTGGCTTCCATATCCCCTGTTTCGAGAACAGAATCTACAATCAAAACGCTTCCAGCAACCATTCATCTTCAAAACTCCCAAACCGGCTCTTTCATCCGTGAAGCAACGTTCCAATGAACAGAGCAGGATTCATCCATGAGGAGCTTCCCAGCGATCGTGGCATCCAATTGTTTCATCTTCAAATTCCCAAACGGCAATGAGGGAACTCCAAAGCCAGTCCTTCCGTCTCCCCCGTTTCTTTTCTTCCCAACGGTCATCTTCTTCCACAATTTCCAGCTGAAGAATCCCAAGCGATTCAACTTCATCCCGTATCTCAAGCAAACCGGATCATTCCAAGCTGCATTCAAATCTATGCGTTTCAGATGCTTCATCATCTCAACAGCCGAATCAAAACCTTCCCATGACCGAGTCCATCGCAAAGCACCCAGCAATCTCGGTTCGACTTCCATCGCGAAAACAGGGAGCAAATTAAACGGCCGGTTTGATCTTCATTGATTCCCAGCGTCTCTTGAGCTTTGGGAAAATTCTATAAAAGGGAGAGCCATCCGGTGGAAGGAGGAGGAGGAGGCGAGGGGAGGTCACGGAACGGAAGGGAGAAAGCAGCTGGGAGAGCCATCCGGAGCATCTTCTCTTCCAATCTAGGCAGCCGACGGGAGAGAGGAGAAGAGGACAGCTAGAGGCCAAGGGAACCAGGAAGCTCCCTCTTCCGATCTACCTTCTCAGCCGAACAAGAGAAAGAGGAGAAGCAACGGGAGGAGAAAACCCAAAGAAAGAAAACAGAGCACCCTGTTTTCTTAAGAGGAAAAAAAAAAAAGGATTTATGTTTATTTTATTTACTCTATACTAATCCTTTTTATAAAATTGCTTGCATCTCATATGGATAGCTAAATCTTCTCTAGCTAAGGCTAGGGAAAAGCCTAGCATTTTCTTCATGTATTTTCTTTAATCATCAATTGGATTTTAATTTTTTTTGATTTGATTTATGGTGCAGTAGATTGATAGAAATTATTTCAAACTTATATATTTTCTTTGATTTGTTATTTCCCCCGGGTATAACAGATGCTTGAAATCCCTGTAGTTTAAAATAGAATTACTGTAATACTGCCCATAAAACTAAATCTATTTAACTGAGATAATAGATGATTTTAAGAAAAGCATGATGAAATGCTAGGCTGAATCCTGATGCCTTAGTTATATTTTGTCAATCCGAATATTATTTTGCCTTTAGTTTTTGTTCACTGTCAAATCCCTGTGGATTCGATCTCGGTCTCACCGAGAATATTACTTTGCTACACCCTATACTTGGGGTATCCTACGTTTAATTTTCCTTTTTAAAAGAGCAAGATTAAAAGCGTAGCAAGTTTTTGGCGCCGTTGCCGGGGATTTGCAACGTGCGAACGAGAACAAGGCTGCAAATTTCAACTCTTTATTTCTAGTTCTTCAATTTTTCTTTATTTTTAACACAGCTATTTCAAATCTTTTCAGATTCAAGGGCGACACAAAGCAGGACCAGTAACGAGGAAGATCAAGATCACATTTTTGGATTCCCGGAGTGAACGAACTCCGGCTGTGAGTATTTAAATTAATTTTCCTGTTTTGCTCATACTAATCCTATTTTTCCTAGATTAGAATTTTACTCTTGTTTTAAAAAATTAAAAAAATTATTATTAATTAAAATAATAAAATAATAAAAATAATAAATAAATAAAAAGAAAAAAAATTTTAGCTAGTTTGCTTGATCAACTATTCAAATGCAATTTAATGTCATGACATAAAATGATAAAAATCTTCTTGATTGTTGCATATAGTATAAAGCATTTGCATAAAATAATCTAAGGGCTGAACCCATTAACAAGATAAGGTCGGGATTTCATTACTCGTCCTTAGCCCAAAAATCATCCAAGTGCATAAATATCCTAAGCCTAATTAAAATCAACTAGACGTTGGCCCCTAAGGATAATCGAGCTCAATAGGACGAAGACCACTGAAAGTTGCACCAATTTCGCTCTATGACCCCGGTCGATGTCTAGGCAAGCTTTGTCCCTTTAAGTGATTAAAGGGAGACAGTTTCTGTTCGAGGAAAGTGGATTTTAAGTGGGACCTTTGCTATACGCATCGTGACCCCTCCACTTACCTGGGAGCTTACCTGGTCGACTAGGTTATTAGACCGGATTGGAGGCTTAAGTGTACTCTTCAACCCAGTTAGGAGCTATCTAGAATTTTTAGGAAAACCTTAGAAATTGTTGGGTGATGCATGTTTTAATTAAACTTTTGTTTTGCTGTATTAGGGTGTTTGTGTAAAAAAAAAAAATTAATAATAATAATAATAATAAAATAAAAAATAATAATAAAAAAAAACTTAGTATATGCGGTTGTGGCAAAGAGATAAAATGAATAGATTATTTCGAGTTGAATCAAAAGATAAAAATTTAATTGTTCAAAATTCAAATAATCAAATGGAAGATAATGGTAGTAATCAGGGAGACAATGAATTTCAAGATGACTTACCTATTAGAACGCTTCGTGATTATCTACAACCCGCTAAGACCAGTACCCCATCCTGTATGGTTATTCCTACTGCTGCGGGAGCTTTTGACATGAAACCAGGAATAATCCAATTACTTCCAAAGTTTCACGGACTTGATTCTGAAAGTCCCTATTTGCATCTGAAAGAATTTGATGAAGTATGTTCAACACTTCATTTCAATGATGTCACTGAAGAGGTAGTTAAGCTTAAGTTATTTCCTTTTTCTTTAAAGGAAAAAGCTAAGTCATGGTTACACTCCTTAAGGCCCCGGACCATAGCTACCTGGCAAGAAATGACAAGAGAATTTTTAAAGAAATTCTTCCCAACACATAAAACAAACACACTTAGAAGAAATATCATGAACTTTGCACAAGAAGATGGAGAAACATTTTTTCAGTGTTGGGAAAGATTTAAGGACCTTCTCCTTGCTTGCCCACATCATGGATACGAAATTTGGAGAATCATCAGTTTCTTTTATGATGGTTTGACCTCCAATATGAGACAATTTGTAGAAATGATGTGTAATGGTGAATTCATGAGTAAGGAACCAAATGAAGCTTGGGATTATTTTGATCTTTTAGCAGAAAATGCACAAGCTTGGGATACAACAGATAAAAATGAAAAATCAAAAATAGCACCTAATACAAAAGGAGGAATATATCTTATTAAAGATGATAATGATGTCAATGTAAAAATTGCTAATCTGACTAGGAAGGTTGAAGCCATGGAATTAAGCAAAGCCAATATAGGAAAAGCACAAACTATTGTTGAAAGTATATGTGGAATTTGTGAGAGTAATGCACATGTAACCAAGGATTGTCCTACAATCCCTGCTTTTCAAGAAGTGTTGCATGATCAAGCAAATTTCACCAATATTTATAAAAGACCATTTTCAGAAACATATAATCCTAGTTGGCGAAACCATCCTAACTTTAGCTGGAGACTTGGACCCACTGCCAATGAATCTCAAGGAAATTCTGTTCCTACTCCTTATGTGCCACCACATAGGAAATCCCTTGAAGATACTTTGCAAACCTTCATGCAAGGGCAGACTCAAATAAATCAGAATACAATGCAATCACTCCAAGAACTTAAAAATTCTGTAGGTAGAATTGAGGCTCAACTCAATGTTAGGAAAAAAGGGACATTTCCAGCCCAACCTCAATCTAACCCAAAGGGTCAACATGAGGTCCATGAAGCAAGTTCATCCCAACCTAAATTTGAACAAGTTAAGTCTGTTACAACCCTTCGGAGTAGAAAAATAATTAACAAAGAAATTCCAACAAAAGATGACAAACCTAAAAAATCTATTGAAAAGAATGATGAAGATGATAATGAACAAAATGATCCAATACTGCATCACAAGATAGTTGCTCCATTTCCTCAGCGCTTGCTTGCAGCTAAAAAGGGAATACCTGATCAAGAAATTCTGGAAATCTTTAAACAAGTAAAGATTAACATTCCTCTATTAGATGCCATTAAGCAGATCCCATCTTATGCCAAATTTTTAAAAGATCTGTGTACTATAAAGCGAAAACTTTACGTACAAAAGAAAGCTTTTCTAACTGAACAGGTGAGTGCTATTCTCAAACACAACACCCCACCTAAATATAAAGATCCTGGTTGTCCTACCATATCTTGCATCATAGGAAACTTCAGGATACAACGAGCCCTTCTGGATTTAGGTGCTAGTGTTAACTTACTGCCCTATTCAGTTTATGAACAGTTAGGACTTGGTGAATTAAAACCCACCAAGGTTACTCTCCAACTTGCCGATCGATCTATAAAGATACCAAGAGGAATAGTCGAGGATGTACTTGTCCAAGTTGATAAATTCTATTTTCCAGTCGACTTCATAGTATTAGATACCCAGCCTGTCATGAACTGTACCACTCCAATACCTGTCATTCTAGGCCGCCCATTTCTAGCTACTTCCAATGCTTTAATCAACTGTCGAAATGGAATAATGAAAATGTCATTCGGGAATATGACTATAGATTTTAATATATTTAACATTTGTAAACAACCCGATAATGACAATGAAAATGATGAAATTCATGGAGTTAATCTGATCGACTCCATTGTAGAAGATGTTCTTGTCCCATCTCTTTCTTCTGATCCTTTAGAAACATGCCTAACTCATTTTGGAAATACAGATATCAATCAAAACTTTAGAGAAATCAGTGCTATATTAGATTCAGCTCCTTTGTTGGATACAGATAGGTGGAAATCTCGTTTTGAAGAATTGCCTACACGCAACAATAGTCCTCTACCATCTAGTGTTCAAGCACCTAAACTTGAGCTAAAGCCTTTGCCATCTGAGCTCAAGTACGCATACCTTGGTCAAGAAGAGACCTTTCCTGTGATCATATCATCCCAACTCGAACAAAATCAGGAATTAAAATTATTAGAAATTCTCAAAGAGCATAAGGGAGCATTAGGGTGGACAATTGCTGATATCAAGGGAATTAGTCCCTCAATTTGCACTCATAGAATCCACTTAGAAGCTGATGCCAAACCTTCTCGTCAACCTCAACGTCGATTAAATCCAAACATGAAGGATGTGGTTAGAGCAGAAGTTCTGAAACTTCTGGATGCGGGTATGATCTACCCAATTTCAGATAGTAAATGGGTAAGTCCAACCCAAGTGGTCCGAAAAAATCTGGTGTTACTGTAGTCAAAAATGCCAACAATGAATTAGTTCCAACTAGGGTCCCCACTAGTTGGCGTGTATGCATTGACTATAGAAAACTTAATTCTGTCACTAGGAAGGATTATTTTCCTCTACCTTTTATTGATCAAATTTTAGAAAGGTTAGTGGGTCATAAATATTATTGCTTCCTAGATGGCTATTCAGGTTACAACCAAATTGCAATTGATCCTGAAGATCAGGAAAAGACCACTTTTACATGTCCTTTTGGCACATTTGCTTACAAGAGAATGCCTTTTGGATTATGTAATGCTCCTGCAACCTTCCAAAGATGCATGCTCAGTATTTTCTCTGACATGGTTGAGCGTTTTTTGGAAGTCTTCATGGATGATTTCTCTGTTTTTGGCTCCTCTTTTGAAAACTGTATAGACCATTTAAGGCTAGTCTTAATTCGGTGTGAGGAGAAGAATCTAATCTTAAACTGGGAAAAGTGCCATTTCATGGTAACTAGGGGAATTGTTCTCGGGCATGTCATTTCATCTGAAGGAATTGAAGTAGACAAGGCTAAAATTGATTTAATTGCTAACTTACCCAACCCAAAAACTATCAAAGATATACGCTCATTTTTGGGTCATGCAGGATTTTATAGGAGATTCATTAAAGATTTTAGCTCAATATCTAAACCCTTATGTAATCTCCTTCAAAAGGAAACCCAATTTGTGTGGTCTGAAGAATGTCAAAGAGCTTTTGATAAACTTAAAAGCTTGCTGACCTCTGCTCCCATCATGCAACCACCTGACTGGTCACTTCCTTTTGAAATTATGTGTGATGCTAGTGAATATGTAGTTGGGGTAGTTCTAGGGCAAAGAAAAGAAAGGAAACCTTATGTTATTTACTATGCAAGTAAGACTTTAAATAGTGCACAAATGAATTACACCACTACGGAAAAAGAACTACTCGCCGTAGTATTTGCACTAGAAAAATTTAGGTCTTACTTGATTGGATCCAAAATCATTATCTACACTGACCATGCTGCCCTTAAGTACCTTCTTTCAAAAAAGGATGCTAAGGCGCGTTTGCTTAGGTGGATCCTTCTGCTCCAAGAATTTTTTCTAGAAATAAGAGATAAAAAGGGGGTAGAGAATGTAGTAGCTGATCACTTGTCCCGTCTCACTCTTCCAGATTCCTTAGACAATTCACCCATAAAAGACACTTTTCCTGACGAGCAACTGTTTGAGATCACATCTTCACCCTGGTTTGCAGACATTGCAAATTTTCTAGTCACAGGTGAACTACCAAGTCATTGGAATAAACAAGACAAAAGAAAATTTTTGACTGAAATAAAAAATTTTTTCTGGGATGATCCTTATCTTTTCAAATACTGCCCAGATCAAATTATTAGGAGATGTGTACCTAATGACGAATTTATTAGTGTTATTTTCTTTTGTCATTCTGAAGCTTGCGGTGGTCATTTTTCTACTAAGAAAACAGCTGCAAAAATTTTACAGTGCGGTTTCTATTGGCCCACCTTGTTTAAAGATTCCCATAACTTTTGCAAAGCTTGCGAGCGTTGTCAAAAGTTAGGTGGGATAACTCGTAGGAATATGATGCCCCTCAACCCAATTTTAATTATCGAAATATTTGATTGTTGGGGAATAGATTTTATGGGCCCATTTCCTCCTTCATTCGGAAATTTGTACATCTTAGTAGCTGTGGATTATGTCTCCAAATGGATTGAGGCAATTCCTTGCAAACATAATGACCACAAAACTGTTCTAAAATTTTTAAAGGAAAACATTCTTTCCAGATTTGGAACACCTCGAGCCATCATCAGTGATGGGGGTTCACACTTCTGTAATAAGCCTTTTGAGGCTTTAATGCGAAAATATGGGATCACCCATAAAGTCGCCACCCCTTATCATCCACAAACAAGTGGACAAGTTGAAGTATCCAATCGATTAATTAAGAATATTCTGGAAAAAACGGTTAACCCAAATCGCAAAGACTGGTCTTTGCGTTTAACTGATGCACTTTGGGCTTATCGTACTGCTTTTAAAAGTCCGATTGGTATGTCTCCGTACCGTCTTATTTTTGGCAAACCTTGTCACTTGCCTGTGGAATTAGAGCATAGGGCATACTGGGCTATTAAGAGATTTAATTTTGATATGGATAAGGCTAGTGCACTACGCAAACTTCAACTTAATGAACTAGAGGAAATCAGGAATGAAGCATATGAGAATGCTCGAATTTATAAGAATAAAATGAAAATCTTTCATGATAGAAATATTATGAGAAAAACATTTGAGCCTTCCCAGAAAGTTCTATTGTATAATTCAAGACTTCATTTATTTCCAGGAAAATTGAGATCTAGGTGGACTGGTCCATTTATAGTTAAAACTGTTTATCCGTATGGAACCGTTGAGATAGAGAATCCAAACACCGGTAATATTTTTAAAGTAAATGGCCAACGTTTGAAGTTATTTTTGGACAACTTTACCCCAGAAGTTGAATCGACCAATCTGGGAGATCCTGTTTATCAGGATTGATCTCTATATCTGCTAGAGATCCTTTGTTTGTACATAATTTTTCTTTCTTTCATATGACAATTGGTGAGCAACAACAGTGTGCAGTCATTCTATCAGGTAAATTCTAACCTTCAGCCTTATTATCCTTCATACAATCATATTTCATGCATTCATGTTGAAACATTGGGGACAATGTTGAATTTAAGTTGGGGGGAGAGATTACTGTATTTTTTTATATATCATACCAATTGTCATATCATTTCAAAAAAAAAAAAATCTATTAAAATAATAATAAAAATATATATATATATATATAATAATAGTAATAATAATAACAAAAATATATTTTGTTGCATTTAATTACCACTCTAATTTTTCTAAGCAAATCAACATATGCAGCTATTAAGGCAAGGAGCGCATTATGACTTATCAGAGACCTATTACTAGATCCCCACATAAGTATTCAATGACAATAAGAAAGCCTCAGGAGTTCACTTGTGTTACCTGTTTGTTTGTTGACCTTATTCGCAAGAGAAGTACGAGTGTCCTTGTCCTAAAGTTCATGATTTGGTTTTCACATAAAGATAGAGTTTGAAATTCCTGGCTAAGATCACCTGAGTGCCTTATGTTCTGACCTTGGTTGACCTATAGTCACAATACAGTCACGTTACATATGTATATATATATATATAGTGAAAAAAAAAAATTTAAAAAAAAAGAGAGAGAAATAATACTGTTTGTCTTCACTGAGTAACCGGGCCTCTTGCCTACAAAGCAGCGAGTGTTCGCGTAAAAAGGTGAAAATGACTGAAATAAGTGACTAGTCTGGCCTCGTGGCGTAGTCTGGTTCGAGTAATTAAGTCCGAGGGGTGTTTCACCTAATGCCTTGAGCCAACTGGATCAAGAGTCATTGACCCAAAGCTCGTTACATGGACCTTACTAGAGCCTAATGGAGTTGGACTGTTGTAGTCACTATGTGAAAATATATATATATATATATATAATAAAAAAAAATAGTAAAAATAAATTAAACATGAGTGAGTTAGTTAAACTTAAACCAAGTGACATGTGGATGACTGGTTTGACTCCATTGTTTTAGAACTCTGTGTACCTGGGATGTCTAGTTGGGATTGATAGCTTCATTTTTATATGCGAACCGTTCTGGATAAATAACATGTGGTATTCGAAAAATTTAGTGGATCGGGAGCTAACAAATGGTAGTTAACACTTGTGAATTTGAGTAGTGCACCTAGAACTCAAAGGGTACCAAATTGTGGTGGAGGTATAGGTATTCTGAGACGTCACATTTACATTTGCCTTAAGGGTTGCTATGTTTTAAAGTATCTTCTAACTTAAAAACGATGTTTGTGGGTAACATCACTGCAAACCCTCACGAGACAACACTCGTCCACTAGGGTAACCTAGGGGTTTAACGGCTTGTTGCACGTGCTAAGTGCAATCGTAATGCTCTACGAAAGTGAGTATTTATTTTAATTCATGCATATTGATAAAATAAACAATACTTTTGCACCCTCATTTTATCATTTTCACACTAAATTGCTAGAGACTAGCAATAAGCTAGTTGGGGGGTGTGATGAGAGTACAAAAGTAAAAATTTCATATTATCTTAATTAGTATTATAGTTAATTTTTATTAATAAAATTAATTAATTAATGTTTTATTTGTGTTTGAGTGAAATTAATCCAAGAGACCCAGTAACTCTGGTTTGAGCCCAATTTCTGACGGTCCGAGCTCAACAAATCCTTAGCATCTCATCTAAGCCTTACGTTGCCCGTCATCCGCACAATCTATATCACTGCGTCCAGCTGATTCAGCCAGCATTAGTGCCTGCGTCATGAAGATCCCAGCATTTTTCAACCGACCGTGGCAGCATGCAACTGGATCATCCCCAAGCCGCGTCTCACACGTGGCTTCCATATCCCCTGTTTCGAGAACAGAATCTACAATCAAAACGCTTCCAGCAACCATTCATCTTCAAAACTCCCAAACCGGCTCTTTCATCCGTGAAGCAACGTTCCAATGAACAGAGCAGGATTCATCCATGAGGAGCTTCCCAGCGATCGTGGCATCCAATTGTTTCATCTTCAAATTCCCAAACGGCAACGAGGGAACTCCAAAGCCAGTCCTTCCGTCTCCCCCGTTTCTTTTCTTCCCAACGGTCATCTTCTTCCACAATTTCCAGCTGAAGAATCCCAAGCGATTCAACTTCATCCCGTATATCAAGCAAACCGGATCATTCCAAGCTGCATTCAAATCCATGCGTTTCAGATGCTTCATCATCTCAACAGCCGAATCAAAACCTTCCCATGACCGAGTCCATCGCAAAGCACCCAGCAATCTCGGTTCGACTTCCATCGCGAAAACAGGGAGCAAATTAAACGGCCGGTTTGATCTTCATTGATTCCCAGCGTCTCTTGAGCTTTGGGAAAATTCTATAAAAGGGAGAGCCATCCGGTGGAAGGAGGAGGAGGAGGCGAGGGGAGGTCACGGAACGGAAGGGAGAAAGCAGCTGGGAGAGCCATCCGGAGCATCTTCTCTTCCAATCTAGGCAGCCAACGGGAGAGAGGAGAAGAGGACAGCTAGAGGCCAAGGGAACCAGGAAGCTCCCTCTTCCGATCTACCTTCTCAGCCGAACAAGAGAAGGAGGAGAAGCAACGGGAGGAGAAAACCCAAAGAAAGAAAACAGAGCACCCTATTTTCTTAAGAGGAAAAAAAAAAAGGATTTATGTTTATTTTATTTACTCTATACTAATCCTTTTTATAAAATTGCTTGCATCTCATATGGATAGCTAAATCTTCTCTAGCTAAGGCTAGGGAAAAGCCTAGCATTTTCTTCATGTATTTTCTTTAATCATCAATTGGATTTTAATGTTTTTTTGATTTGATTTATGGTGCAGTAGATTGATAGAAATTATTTCAAACTTATATATTTTCTTTGATTTGTTATTTCTCCCGGGTATAACAGATGCTTAGAAATCCCTGTAGTTTAAAATAGAATTACTGTAATACTGCCCATAAAACTAAATCTATTTAACTGAGATAATAGATGATTTTAAGAAAAGCATGATGAAATGCTAGGCTGAATCCTGATGCCTTAGTTATATTTTGTCAATCCGAATATTATTTAGCCTTTAGTTTTTGTTCACTGTCAAATCCCTGTGGATTCGATCTCGGTCTCACCGAGAATATTACTTTGCTACACCCTATACTTGGGGTATCCTACGTTTAATTTCCCTTTTTAAAAGAGCAAGATTAAAAGCGTAGCACATCTCTTCTTCAGGCTCCCAAGTAGCCTCTCTTTACTTATGATTATTTCATTTTACCTTCACAAAAGGAATGGTTCGATGTCGTAGTACCTGATCTTTTCTGTCCACAATTCGTACCGGAAACTTCTTATAGGTCAAATCCTCCTGAAGATGTAATGGCTCATATGCTACCACATGACTCGGATCTGGGACATATTTCTTCAACATTGACACATGAAAAATATTGTGCACACTGGATAAAGCCGGTGGTAAAGCCAGTCGATATGCCACCTCTCCAACCTTGTCCAAAATCTCAAACGGACCAACATACCTAGGGCTCAATTTGCCACGAACCCCAAATCTCATCACACCTTTTGTAGGTGACACTCTCAAGAAAACATGATCTCCAATTTGAAATTCCAGTTCTCTCCCTCTATTATCAGCATAACTCTTTTGGCGACTCTGAGCTGTACGGAGTCGTTCTCTGATCACTTGCAACTTATCAACAGTCTGTTGTACTATCTCTGGGCCTAACAATTTTCTCTCACCCACGTCATCCCAACAAATAGGAGATCGGCACTTCCGGCCATACAACACCTCAAAAAGAGCCATTTGTATACTTGCTTGATAGCTATTATTGTAAGCAAACTCTATTAGTGATAAGTGGCCATCCCACGCTCCTCTTAGATCCATGACACAGGCTCTCAACATGTCTTCCAAAATCTGGATAGTTCTCTCTGACTGTCCATCAGTTTGGGGGTGAAAAGTTGTGTTGAAGCTCAATTTGGTTCCAAGAGCCTTATGAAGACTCTTCCAAAACTGTGATACAAATCTACTGTCTCTATCTAACACAATGGTAATTGGAACCCCATGTAACTTCACAATATGCTCTATATATAAACCTGTCAATCTCTCTAAGGAGAAACTAACTCTGAAAGGCAAAAAGTGTGATGATTTGGTTAGCCGGTCAACAATTACCCACATGGCATCATTACCTCGTAGGGTTTTTGGCAAGCTAGTCACAAAGTCCATGGTGATATGCTCCCACTTCCATTGAGGAATAAGTAGAGACTGTAATAGTCCCGCAGATCTCTGATGTTCTGCTTTTACCTGCTGACATACTAGACACTGGGCTACAAATTGAGCAATATCCTTTTTCATACCACTCCACCAAAAATGTTTTTTTAAATTCTGATACATCTTTGTGCCTCCTGGATGCATTGTATAAGCTGAGCTATGAGCCTCCTCTAAAATTTCATTTCTTAATTCTAGAACTTTAGGGACACACAATCTGCTATCGAATCTTAAGGAACCATCTGCATGCAAATGAAATTCGCTTTGGACACCAGATTCTACTGTTCCCCTTACCCTCCGTAATTCTGAATCCTCCTTTTGAGATGACTTAATCCTCTCAATCAGAGTAGGCTGCACCATAAGATTAGCAAGTCATACTTGAGGATCATGCAGTCGTACTTCAATTTCATATCTCTTCAAATCCAACAAAATGTTTCTTTGTGTAGTGATCAGAGCCGCTAATTTACTTGAAGATTTCCGGCTTAGAGCATCGGCCACAACATTTGCTTTTCCTGGATGGTAATTAATAGTTAGGTCATAATCCTTTAATAGCTCTAACCATCTCCTTTGCCTCAAATTCAGCTCCTTTTGAGTATAGATATACTTCAAACTTTTGTGGTCCGTAAAAATTTCACAATGTTCACCATATAAATAGTGCCTCCATATTTTTAAAGCAAAGATCACAGTTGCTAACTCCAAATCATGAGTAGGGTAATTCAGCTCATATGGTTTCAACAGTCTAGAAGCATAGGCTATCACTTTCTCATTCTGCATAAGAACACAGCCAAGGCCCCTGCGTGATGCATCACTATAGATACTGAAGCCTCCTGTTCCAGATGGAAGGGCCAATATCGGAGCCGTCACCAATCATCTTTTCAATTCCTAAAAACTCTGCTCACAATCCTTCTTCCATTCAAATTTTACTTGCTTTTGGGTTAGACGAGATAGAGGCATGGCAATATGAGAGAATCCCTCAACGAATATCCGATAGTATCCTGCCATTCCCAAAAAGCTGCGCACCTCGGACACATTAGTAGGTCTACTCCAATCAACTACTGCCTCCACTTTCTTTGGGTCAACAGAGATGCCATCCTTGGAGATCACGTGCCCGAGAAAGGTGATACTGTTTAACCAGAACTCACATTTCTACAACTTGCCATAAAGTTCATTTTCTCTAAGAGTTTGCAATACTATCCTCAAATGTTCCTCATCCTCTTGTGGACTTTTTGAATAGACTAGAATGTCATCAATAAACACTGCCACAAATTGATCCAGGTAGGGTTTGAACATCCGATTCATAAGATCCATAAAGGCTGCCGGTGCATTTGTTAACCTGAAAGGCATAACCAAAAACTCATAGTGTCCGTATCTAGTTTTGAATGCTGTCTTCGGTATGTCTTCAGCCTTTATTTTCAACTGATGATATCCGGAGCGTAGATCAAGTTTTGAGAAGATTTGTGCCCCTTGCAACTGATCGAACAAATCAGCAATTCTCGATAAAGGGTATTTGTTCTACACTGTTACTCCATTTATCTCTCGATAATCTATGCAAAGACGGAAACTGCCATCTTTCTTTTTCACAAATAGTACAGGAGCACCCCAAGGAGAAACACTAGGCCTGATGAAACCCTTGTCCAACAGCTCCTGTAGTTGTTCCTTTAGCACTTTTAATTCAACTGGAGCCATCCGGTATGGGGCCTTAGAAATCGGTCCAGTGCCAGGAATCAAATCAATGGAGAATTCAACCTCTCTATCAAGAGGTAATCCTGGCAAATCCCCTGGGAAGACATCAGAAAATTTCCTCACAATAGGAATGTCTTCTAGTTTGAGTTCTTCCAGCTGGGTGCCCATTACCATGGCTAAGAATCCTTCATCACCTTTTCGAAGGAGTCGCTTGGCCTGTATGACTGAGATTACTTTTGGCGGAGCTAATATTTTGTTGCCACTAAAAGTAAACTCTGGCTGACCAAAAATTTGAAATTTTACTGTTTTGTCAAAGCAGTCAACGGTGGCATCATATGCTGCCAACCAGTCCATCCCAAGGATCATGTTGAAATCCTTCATCTCTAGGACTAGTAAATCTACTTTCATTTTTCTGCCTTCAATATTCAAGATACAATCTTTGCAGACAGAGTTAACTAAGATTACATCTCCATTAGGGATGGAGACACACAGTTCAGTCTCTAGTGGCAAAGAAATCAATGTACTATTTCTTTCAACAAAATCAGCAGATACAAAAGAATGAGTAGCTCCAGGATCAATCAAAATATAGGCATTGGTGGATGAGACTTCAATCGTACCTGTCAACACAGCGTTAGAGGCGTCGGCATCCTGTTGTATAAGAGCATAGACTCGCCCCTGAGTTTTAGGCCTTTGTTGTCCTCCTCGTTGTTGTTCATTTTGAGATGCTTGGTTGGTTGGAGCTCCCTGAATAGGCTGAGATGCCTGTCGAGTTTGTTGCTCTTTGCGATTAGGACAGGTGTCTGCCCTATGGCCCTGTTGGCCACATGAAAAGCAATTCCCATTGAACCAGTGATAGTCTGTTCGATAGTGGGGGCCGCCACATCTATAGCATTTTATAGTATTCTTGCGCTGAGTTTCATCATTCACAGTAGTTTGCTTTTTGGGCCTCGATTCAGTATCTTTGTCATGCTTAATTTGTAACTCAGCTTGTTTGTTCCTCTTTTTCAGAGTTCTTTCCCTCTCTTCTTGAGTTTCATTCAAGCCCCTTTCAACTACCAAAGCTTTGTTAACCACATCCTTGTAGGAAGAAAGCTCGAAGGTAGACACCTGTTGTCTGATTCGGGCTCTAAGTCCGCTTTCAAACTTCTCAGCTCGTTCTCTTTCATTCTCCACCTATCCTGGAGCATACCTGGCCAGTTCCTCAAACTTTGCAGCATACTCTGTGACCGTTATGTTCCCTTGCTCTAACCGGGTAAATTCTCGAAATTTTTGCCGTCTCACGCTTTAGGAAATATATTTGTTACGAAAAATCTCCTTAAATCCTTTCCAAGTCAAAGATGTAGCATTCTGTCCCTTCTTTCCTCTTTCCACATTCCACCAAATATCGGCTTCTCCCAGCAGCATAAATGTAGCAAAAGTGACCCTATCCTCATCAGGGCATCTCAGGGCATTGAAAACTTTTTCCATTTCGTTCAGCCAAGTCTCGGCCTCAAAAGGGTCAGAAGTGCCTTTAAAAGTTGAGGGTGCAAACTTTTTGAATTCTGCCAAACTAACATTATGCTCCTGCCGACTTGTAGCCCCCTGTAGATACTGAGGAGACACCTGCTGCTGCTGGTGCTGTAACTGTTGCTGCTGTTCCATGAAGCGTTGTTGCATCTCCATCATTCTCATCATGTCTGAACAGGAAGTAGCTTGTTGTTGCATCATTGCTTGCATCATCTAAGAAGCACTCAGTGGTTCATTAGGCTGAATTCTAGGCTCACCCGAGGTTCCTGTCCTTGGAGTTTCCGGGGTTCCCATCTCCAGAGCACTACCAACAAGGTTGACGTGGTGTTCCTGCGGGTGCATATTCCTGGCCGGCGAGGGTGGAGCACCTTCATGTTGTATGGAGGTCGTCCAAGCAGCGGAGCCATCAACAAAGTGAGTCGGCCTCCTATTACGCCCACGTCCACTCCCTCGTGCCATATCAACCTACACAAGTTACTTTTAACATTTTAAGATTGCAAAGAAAAATGTATCTAGAGGGTACTTTAATAAGTCATTAGATATTTTTTCCCTACTCACACTCGCGTGAACCTAAACCTTAGGATACCTTAACCTTAAGCTCTAATACCACTCTGTCACACCCCGAACCCAGCACCCGGGTCCGATACGCGACCGGCCGCATGAGCCCTAAAGCAGTGCCCTAAAGATCATGCAAGGCCTATGATTAACAAAAAATCCAATAAATCCACAATTAATTTAGTAATTCAAATAGACAAATTCGACATGTCCAAATAAACAAATTAGTTCAATTACAAGATCTTCAAATGTTCATCGACATCAAAGAAGGATAAACAAACAAACTAACTAATGACTCTGGTACTCGCACTCTGCGTCCGTCCCATCCAACTCTATGCATCCTGCAACTTTGATTAAAAAAAAAAGAAGAAGAGGGGGTGAGCTTTACAGCCCAGTAAGAACCCCTACACATCCTCACCAACACAATAATAATATAGATTGGAAGACCACGACAAATCGATGCACATTTCATTAAATCAAAAACAATTTCCAAAAGACTCGAATAATCAATAAAGGTATGTACATCAAACATCAATGCAAGTCCAGCCACACAAGAATGATATAGCATATGATAGCTTATAAATTTTTATTACTGTTTTCAATGCTTTTTCTTTTCATTCTATATTAACTTGATCCGGATCAATTATCTTTCCAACTTTGGGCTACATCCCGGTCATGTTTCCGGCCCGTGACGAGGCAATCGATAGCATCACATTTTCGGCCTGTGATGGGGCAATCGATAATGTTACATTTCCAGCCTGTGACGGGGCAATCGATAGTATCACATTTCCAGCCTGTGATGGGGCAATCAAAACTAACGAGATAAGCCCAAAGTCTCTACTCATTTAACCAATTCACATACACATATCAATTCCTTTTTCCACTTTATTTCCAACCTAGACTAACCATGGTCACGTTTCCGGCCCGTGACAGGGCAATCAATATAACATGGTTAGTCTATCCACCATATCCATTAGTCCAATTATGTAAATGTAAATTATGCTCAGGATTGTATCCATCATACTATCAATTACAAACAAATATAACCAAAATACGATTTAATGCCATCATATCATAGGAACCACATTTATAAATCCAAATATGCAGGTGTAGGTTATGCGCATACATGCATCCACCATAGTACCTATCATAAGCCAACACGATCAAAATAAAATTTAATATAAAACTATTTCTGCTTTGTCTGGATCATAGCATATCAAACATATATAGTGTAAAAATATTAGTATCATGCAGGATTGGCATACAAGGATTCTTACCCTTTGTTAAAAACTCAGACAACTAATCACCCGCCCTCACGGCGATATATGAATCGGAATGCGCAGGACTCCGCTTAGCGTCCTCTCGTCCAACAGATTGTCCCCCTACAGAACCAAATCATCATTAAAATTTATCAAAAATATATGATAATCTAGGACCCCTATTTGATTCCTCTAAAGGGTCCTCTAAAATCTAACATCCCAGGACTTTCTAGAGTCCACAAAGCATTGCTCTCCCCAGATCCATGTGTAGAGAGAGAACCCAACTAGAGAGAGAGGGAAATATAATAAGAGAAAGGGAATGGGAAGACCCTTTCTCTTTCCCTCTTCTTCCTTCTTCCCGATGGAAAGGGGAGAAGGGGGTTCGGCAGTAGGTGGTCCACGGCCGGCGACGCTCCATGGTCGTCGGCCTGTGGCGTGCCGGCGGTGCCACGCCCGGTGACGGCTGGCTGGAACGGAAGAGGAGAAGGCCGAACAGGGTTCGGCTTTCCCCATCAGTCCGGTGGCTTTCCGGCCACATTCCCAAAGAAATAATGGCCAAAAACGAAGGAGGAGGAGGAAAGGGTGCTCACCTTACCTCCGGCGAGATCCTTCCGACCGGATCGACGGCGAATGCTCCGATCCTTCCCGCGGCAAGGTAGAACCCAATCTCTTTCCTTTTTTTTGTGTGTGTAGGAGGGCTCTCGGTTGATGCCCTAAGGAGAGAGAGAGGGAATATCGGCCCGATTTGGTAGGATTTTTATCACCCTAAAAAAAAATCTCTCTTCCGGTGGATTCGGGAGGGGGAGGAATTTTGAAAACAGGGGAGGGAGGATACTTCGATCGGGAGACTCCCTCCCCCTTTTTTTTTGTGTTGGGCTGCCTTATTCAGAGACCGGCCCAATCCTAATGTGGGTCTTCACAGTTGTAGTCTATTCCGAGACATATTAGTGGGTAAAAAGAATTTCCCCAAAAGATATAGGGACCTAGGATCAGCTTGTTGTGGCCACTTGCTGGCAACGCTGAAAATTAAGAACAGAATCGAAGTTTCTAGAATAAGAACTTTATGTACCATCCTAAACTCCATCGTTTCGTCATTCAGTTCATGAGGTTCGTTGCGTTCTAAGAAACATTCTACATGTCATAGAAAATTTACTGGAGCTTTGTAACTCCATCCATTGTAACGTCTCTAGAGGTAGTTCCCAAGGCTGCCTCCATTTTCTTCTCATGTAAATACTCTTTTTAATAATATTGGAGACCGATTTTTCTAAAACCTCTCTAGGTTTCTCAAAAGAAAAGGAAGGATCCTGTGAAAACATGATTTTTGTTAAAAAGGTAAAACTAGGAATATCATATACTACAATCTCTCTAGAAACAACTAGAATAAAAGAAGAAGAAGAAGAAGAAGAAGAAGAAGAAAAATTTTATAGTGGTGCACCATTGGGTTGAAAGATTGAAAGTTCCTATATCACATGCTTTTGTCTTCAGCTTGTTAGTCCATTCCACCTTTGTCACATGAGTAAATGCAACCCCATGATGTTGTGATTTATGGCAAGGGGAAGCAGACTGGAAACTAGTTATGATTCCTCCTTGATCTATCTCTACTTCCTCTGAACCACATAGGATCTATTTGGATATTCTTACAGGATTGCACCAAAAAATTTATAGGAATCGGACCTGTTCGCCTATCTAACTTGCATTTTTAAAAAGTCCGTCTAAACCGAGTCCTAGCTTTTGGGCTGTAGGAAGAAAATAGATCTATGGAGATCTTTTTTTCTCTCCATATGATTTAGGTTGAGTGGAGTATGGTTGATATAAGATTATGCTTAAATGGACGGTCCAATCCATGAATTAATTTTCAGCCCAGTTCTGTAAAAATAGGTGTAAAGGCCCTAAAGTGGCAGACTCGCTTATTGGTCCTATAGGATGACATAATTATGTGCGGACTCGTGCGGGCGTGTGGTTAGTCCCATATTATTTATTCGCTGAGTAGATCTTAGGTACTTATGTAGGATCAAGGAACCCATAAATACTTTCCAGTTAGCCATATTGAGTGAGGTTTTGAGTTATTACAAATGGTATTAGAGCAGACCTAGTCTATAACCTATGTAGACTAGGGGACATTGTAGCACGCATCTATTAGGAGTGACTATGGGCTGATCTTGGTGCTTGTGATTAGATTTGAATAGATTTGAACCCTTAGCCTGACGTGGCTTAAAAAGAGAGAGTATGTTAGGACTTGTGTGGGCGTGTGTTTAGTCCCACATGGGTTATTAACTGGGTAGATCTTAGGTATTTATACAAGATCAAAGAATCTAAATAATACCTTTCAGTTGAGATCCTAGGTTGTTATAAATTATGGTCCATTCTTCTTTGTAAATGTAGAAATCAAAGCTTGACTGATGACTTATGTAGGATCTGAAATTGTGGGGACGAAGACCAACAGATTTCTAGTCTGTCACCTTGACCAATTGGACATAATTAAATATTTATTCCCTAATTAAGAAACTAATAGGTAAAAAAGTTCCAGCATTCAGATCTAATAGCAAGATAGCTATGCTATTCTAAATTTTTAAAAATACACCAAAGAATCAAACTTAGAAGCTCAGATTACTAAGTAGAGGGGTGTGGCCTACTAAGACAAACTCGAGTTCACTGAACCGTTATATATATCATATTTGTAAAATTTCCACAACAAGATGTCAAATATAGGAATATTCTCCTAGGCCTTTTATCTATTGGGTCATAAGGATTTCATGTTTCATCAATATTTAATAAGATCCATGCATCTTAAGTTTTTGAACCTTCAATTTTTGAGAAGGTAGATGCAATATATTCACTCAGAAATGACTGCAGCTGGGTTTCCTTAAAAAAAGGAAAATGCAATTTAGGTATGTGAGATGTATTACATAATGATTTTGAGAAAAAAATGTAGACATTAGGTGGAAGAATTGATTAATATAATGTGAGAATTTGTTAAAAAGGAAGCTGAAAAAGTTTTTGCAAAGAGATGGTTTGCTTCCTCTTTCTCATCCGCCTCTTCTTTTATTTCTTGTTCCGGATTTTTTTTTGATGCTATGAAATAAGAGGTGAGAGGTTTGGCAGAACCCTATTAGTTCATAGAATAGAAAGTTAGCATAGGAACATGGAATTCCCAACCAAACCTCGACAAGGAGAACATCAATATGGATATATAAAACATCATGTTAGAAAAAGCTGGAAAGAAGTATATGATTACGTTATACAAAATATCAGTAAAAAAGAAAAATATCATTATGATTACAAGATTCTAAATAAACATTACTCTGAACGAGGATTGGTGGTTTTCTAGAGAATGATAAGACTCGTTGGTTGTGTTATGGTAAGATCATGAATTAGAAGTAGGTGATTGATTCGATGTAGAAGTCAAGAGCTACCCTTTTTTTTTTGGAGGGAATAAGGGGGAAGTTAATTACTCCCACACCTATTATTAACTAGCATGAATATGTACAATGGGGAGAGGTAGAAGAATGAAAAAGAAACAAAGAGGTCATAAGCCCTTGATGACTATTCTTGGCTTTCTCACTGCAAAAATTTTCCCAAATTTGGAATGTTGTAGAGCTTTATGGAGGACCGCATTGACATGCCTCAAAACTACATAATAATAGAACTGATAAAATAAAAATAAATTTTTTCTAGCATTCGTTCCCTTATTTTTTCCCCCCTTACAAGCACCATCCTTATTTGATTTCCTTAGCATCTCCATTTAGATACAAGCATGAACAATTATGTCAAAGTGAGATATGGTGATCCAGATGATTACAAACGAGCATTGGCGCACGAAGCTGAAGGCAAACGAAGAACGTTAGAGCACAACAGACCTTAACTCCATCCCAAGAGCCTCTTCTAACATCCTCTGAGACCCCTGCATCAACTCCGGGCTCAACCTAAACATAAGGATGCAGAACTCCATCTGGTCCAGAGCTCCATCCCCATCCAAATCCCCCTCCCTTAGCATTCCCAAGAGCTCATCATCTGCCATCCCCTCGAGCCCGAGCCTCGCCGCGTTCCTCCTCAAACTCTCGAGCGTGATGAGGCCCTTCTTTGCGTCCATAAGCAGTCGGAACCCCTTGCAGAGCTCCTCGATGAGCCCCTCGGGCCCCAGACTCTCGGCCATAAACGGCAAGAAGTCCTTGAATTCGAGCAAGTCCTCCACCATGCTATCTGGTCTTTGATTCATAGGGTTCGAGCCAGAGGTCATCGGTTTGGTGAATGGGAGAGGCGGGGAAGCGAGGAGGTGTTAAATAAGGAGGAGAAGAGGTTCTTGGAAGGAGTCTCCATAGGTGCCAACCAAGGTACAAGTAAGCGCTATTAAGTTTTAATAAAGGTGGTTGCCGGATTCTTCAGAGGAAAGACAGTATTTAGGTTTAGCTTCGGGGAAGCTGCATAGATTTTCCCTTTTTTTCTCTGCATGGGCTGGCTGCTTTTTATCGAGTAGCCCCCCACCGGCTAATGTTTTTACAAGCTGGCCCCTATATTTGGTGATGGATGGGTTCGACTGCTTAAAAAAAAACCTTACCTGGAATCCAAGAAAGAGATTAATAGATGGGAGTCATTTCTCATCATGGAAAATAATAGAAGGGCCTCAATTTAGGTCCAGGTGTCAACCGCCAAGTAGAACCATATGTGGTTTGTGACATCTTGCATCGAATTCAACCACTCAAGAAAATGCACAACATGTTTTTTTGCTTCATGGCGTTGTCAATTGGAAGAATGCAATGTAGCTTCGTCAATAATGATGCGTTCATTCCAAATGAATTAGTTAGACTTCAAAGAAATGACAATATAATGGTCGTATGCTTACCTTTCTCTTGAGTGTAATGTGTTAGAACTTAGAATCCACCACACTTAATGAAAGAGGCTACTAGATGTTAATAGGCATTATACTCGAGACCTTATGTACAGTAGGTAAAGTATATGGTTTTCAGAATTGACTACAATCAGTCGCAGCAGATTTTTTTGGAAATTTTACAATAAATCAAAAATATTTACTAGCTGGATTGTTAGAATCCTAGTAAAATAAAATTATATGGAAATAACATCATATCTGACAAGATAATAAGTAGGGCCATGAATGCAAATGCATGATTTGCGATTCTTGGTGTTCAACATTTGAGGGTTTTTATAATCTTAATATCTGTCTATTTATCTACCTACTCATCTTACATTTTGAGCTCAACGATTTAAGTGAGTCCTTTTTCAATCAAATACCGGATAATTTTTTAACAAAATAATCAGTAATTTATCTGATCAACTTTTAAATACTTCCAGAAAAGAGTTCAAATATGGGCACAAGTGGTGATGGCGAATGAACTTCTACCTTGCTATCCTTGTACAAAAAGGTGATCTTCCATCTAGTTGCATTTTGGCCTGAGAAAGAAATATAAGTGAGAGCAAGTGGAAACTATAGAGGTAGTCATGTGAGACAAGGAACTAGATCCGGCTTAGTGAAGAAGGAAATAAGTGTGAAACAAAGAAACATCGAAGGGTGTTGGAATATTTCCTTGTCGAAGTTCAGATGCAGTGTTTCTTACTACATTGTTTTCAATATAGGGCCACAAAAGACGTGCTCTTTATGGAGGGAAGAAGAGGGCATATGGAAGCTGTGGGAACTTCAAAATTGTCGGTAGTCCTCTCAAAGCACAAACAGGAAATTTCTCAGGGTGTACTTGGTTTGCATGCTTTTGTGATCAACGGCCGCACGGTCTGGTGGGAGGGTAGGAGAAAGGGTCAAAAAATAATTATTGTTGGTGTAATGGTGAGGGTGGAAGACGCCATAAAATTGTAAAACTGATGGTGAGTTAGGGAACTACCGGAAGTGATGATTAATATAATGAAAAGGGTTGCTGACAATGAATTGGGACGTCCTTGTGAAGGCGAAAGGGCCGTGGGTAGTCGCTGGACTGGCCTTAGAGTTACTGCTACTACAACAAAAATAGTTTTTTCCTGGCATATTTTAGAGTCTTTACCGATACTTATAAGCATCGGTAATTTTCGCGCCGATACTTTTGAAAGCATCGCAAAAGTGCCGAACAGGTGGAGGTGGAAATTTTTTTTTTTCCAACGTTTTTTGGAAGTGTCAGCCTAAATGGAAGCTATACTGACACTTATAAGCGTTGGCTTCATTTTGGAGTTCGCCGACGTTTATAAGCATTAGGCGTATCTAGGCTTGGGCCGACGCTAAGCATCGGCCCATTTTAGAGTCCACCGACGCTTATTGGGCTTCTGGCAACGCTTATTAGCGTTAGCCAATCTAGGACCTTTGCTAATGCTTGTAAGCATCGGTAAAGGCCACTCTGTGCCGTGTCAGTTTTGTTATTGCCGACGCTTTTAAGCATCAGCTATAGTGATTATTTTTTTAAAAAAATAATAAAAATAATTTTTAAATTCTATATACATTATTTGCCAAAACAACAAATACATAGCAAAAGCCACATCACAAACAAGAATTTTTTATTCAAAATATTCATATTGTCGTACATGATTACATTTACAATGTGCTTCGAAAATATTAAAAACATACATATCGAATTCCTAAATAAACAGTCTATGAGGTATCTGGAGTCGATGGCATCATCATCATCTCTACGAGTAGATAAAGTATTAGCAATTCATAAGAAAAAAAAGAAACTTTAGAAGTTAAGAATATAAAAATCATTATATTCGTACAAAAATATGTTATAATTATATAAAATATTCAAATAGATTTAGTTATTTATCTAAAGGGTAAATTTCTGTAATAAATATGAAATTTGGTCAAGCTGAGCCTGCAAAGATAAATAGTTGATACACATATATAGTTAGAAGATAATTGGAGCAATAAGGTTGCAAGTTGATACAGTAGACTTGAATTTGATGCATATATATTTTAAGGGGGCAGGATATCACTACTGAAATAGACTGCAACATTAACAATTCATGATTCGATATTCATTTTAAGTTGGTTTTCACCGGTTCAACTCATTTAATTTTGAGGTTAATTAAGCAAAAGAATATGTTTAGGGACACCTAAGACATTACGTGCATATTGCTCTCCCCCACAATATTCCCTGCATTTGGACTAGTTCTACACTAGATGCATGGCATATGGTACAATGACTACTTAATTACATAGTTAATTTATCAAAAGTGGGAGCATCAAGGACAATGTAGGATTGAATCATGCTGTCCCTATTGCAAGTACAAATGGGGTCTCTAACTCCAACCCCATTGAGTACAGGATATCTCTATGAGAAGCTGACTATTGGACGAGTTGGGCCAAATTTCAAGTCACCCTTGAGTTTTCAATTCTGTGATGAATACTATGTTTCAACACCAAACATCCAATTAACATATTTACCTTATAAATGCAAACCAATGTCTTTGTGGTTAATGCCCACTTACATTGAGATATTTGTAAATTATCCAACTATTGCACAACTTTGTCCTTCTCCCTTCAGCAAAGAGAAATACATCATTCTATTACAAATGCATCATATATACTATTTCATCATGACATGTTTACCAAATCAACAAATTGTAAATATATTGAACTATTGCACTCGTGGGAGGATGACTGTAATACTACTTTTTCAACATTTGTTGTACAAATAATTATATGTTATCAACATTACTAGCTCTATGCAAGCAATAGTTACAACAATCCAAAAATTAAACAGATAAGTTGTCAACCACATCAGCCTCATTTACACAATGAAGGTATATAGCTTGAAATACATAAGTGCAATAAATTTCATAAAAAATGAGATATGGAAGTCTTTTGAGCCAGCCAGACAGAAATGGAGTTATTTATCTCATTAAAAAAAATCTAATCTGAGCAATTTTCTTACATGAAAACAATATGAAGGGGAGTGACGAACAAAATTGGAAGGGTGGAAGGGCACTTTGATCAGAAGGTAATTGATCACGTTAACATCAAAACAAGCCCGTGCTAGATGAAATTTGATTTTCGAAAAAATATGGAATGTTACTTTAGAGCCAATTCTGTATGTTGTAGTTTGTGATAGAACACAGCAAGGTCCCCTTAACTCTTTATTATATCTGGCTGATCCAGCTCAAATTCCCTCTCATTTATGTCTAATGCTTTTGCTGATCAATTGTGGCCTGTAACCATTAAAACTATACCATGTTTAAGTTTCAAATAGAGAATTCAATCTACTCCACACAAGTTGAAATTTGCATGGACCATCTAATTTTTCTTCTAAGGATATAGTAAACCTCAAATTTTTCATACAGTGAATATGAAATAAAATGATAAGTACTCAGCCCAAATACAACAAATATTCAAGTAAATGAAACAAATATAACTTTGGGAATAATAATCTGAATTATCAGGGAAAGTATTCAAATACCTCGGGTGGAGGCGGATCTCGATCGTTCGGGGCTTGGGGCTGGTCGATCGACGTCGGAGAGGAGGGAGGAGGACAAGATCCTCGGGTGGAGGCGAAGCTCGATCAAGGCTTGAGAGCCGGTCGGTCGGAGCTGGAGAGAAGGGAGGAGGAGAAGATCCTCGGGCAGAGGCGAAGCTCACTCCAGGCTTGAGGGCCGTTCGGTCGGCGCCGCAGAGGAGGGAGGAGGAGAAAAGATCTTGGGCCGAGGCGGAGCTTGCGCCGGAGAGGAGGGAGGAGGAGATCGATCGGGGCTTCGGGTCGGTAGGTGGTCGTCGGGGAGGTGGAAGGGGGCTAGGGCTTGAAAATAAAGCATTCAAGTCGATCGAGCTGGGGAAGAGAGAGAGAGAGAGAGAGAAAAGGAGGGATGTGGCCTCCGACGACTCTTATAAGCGTCGAGTTAGGTCTGGGCCTCCGACGACGCTTATAAGCATCATCTTAGGCTAGGTCGATACGTGGGGGATGGCTTTCGACGACGCTTATAAGCGTCGTCTTAGGTCAGGTTGACTCCGACAATGCTTATAAGCGTCGTCTACTCTCCGTGCCTGCCGACGGTCCTTTGAAGCGTCGGCAAATTTTGGTGCTGGAGCCAAAAATTACTGACGTTTCTACTTAGCGTCGGCTTCTTGTAGTCGGAAAAACCTACCTTTCCTATAGTGCGTGACCTAAATTCCATCTAGGAATGGACACCATCCGGCGAGCGTCATTTGGAGCAGATTTCTGGAGCTATATACGTATTGAGCTTCAGGGTAACGATAAGGTACTGAGGTTAGCAGCAGCTATAGGTACATAGGTAGTTGTATATTTTGCACCGAAAGCATTATTAGAGGGGGGGGGGGGGGGGGGGGGGGGGGCGTATGCTTGGCATGTGTGCTGGTTGAGGGTATATATATGGTGGTGAATGTGATTGCCCAACCTAGTCAAGGCCTGGTCCGCTTGACCGACCTGACCAGGGTTTGGCCTAGCCCAAGCTCCCATCGGGTTGAAGAAAAAAAAAACTCTTTTTCTCCATCCGACTTCCGGTGGGAGTCAACTTTCGAGAGCCAAGGGAGACTTGCTTCCCCTATATAACCACCTCCCCACCCCTCCATGATCCTCCACCAATGATCATCAAGCTCCCTTCTCTCACTTTTGCTCCCCTTTTCTTCCATCAAGTTCATGGCTTTCCATCATCATGCCCGCTGCGAATCGATGTCGAAGAGCTCACTAGAGCAAGGTAAGGCCTTGGTCTTCTTTCTCTTTTCTTTCTCTTCTCTCCACAACCTCAAACCACCACAGTCGGTGTCGATTTCGCTAGAAATCAATTGAGAAGAATTACTGTTTTTGCCCCTATTTGTTTTCTCTTTTTCTTTTTATTCTGGACGTCTCTGCTACCAGTGTTCATCGTCGAGGCCTTTACCCCCTCACTGAGTGGGCCCCTAGCAGATGCCGGAGCTCCAGTCGCCGACAAGCTGACTAGTGCTTGGATCTAATTGGATCAAAGACCCCTGCTTGCCCTCTTTTGGGCTAAATCCAGCTAGCCGGTCATCGCCACCGCCGCCAGCTATTGCCTCGCCAGACCAACATGATCAGCCACCAGTTTGCCTCCTTCATCCTCTATTTTGCCAAGAAAGAAGAAGAAAGAAGAGAAGAAGAAGAAGAGGAGGAGGGCCCATCCCTCTCTTTCTCACTCTTATTTTCTCTCTCTTCTTTCCCTCTCATCTCTCTTTTTTCTCTAAGAAGACCCATGGATATATGAACCAAGTCCTATCCACCTGTTCTATAGACTTGAGTTGACCCTCGCAAAGAGGCCTTAAACTGCCCTGGTGCTCAAACCATCTACTAGGCTGATCATCACGCCCCCGTTAAGTGTCTATAGAACTCACTGATAATGAACTCTGTTGATTGGCCTTGACCCTGTGCCTCATGCTTGACCCACCTGGAACCGTCAAAAGCCATCATGTGCTAATCATTCTTGTTCCTTATTATTTTTAATTCCATTCAAGTCATTGACTAGAAATTAATTTTATTTCTAATATATTAAATAGGTTTAGCAGATTCATTTGCCTAGTGAAGTTTGATGGTCTAAGGCATTCGAGGTAAGTAGATTTTATACTCCTTATTATTTTTTAAATTATCATATTTTCCATATATATGATTTTTCTGTAGAAATTTCATATTTTTTTTAAAATCATGGATCAATATATGTAGCATGAAAATCATGCCTTATTATAAAAAATAGTTTTATGAATGATTAAAAAAATAGCTTTGTTATGAAATATGAATATGATCATGCCATTTAGTATTTTTTATTAACATATATATATATTAAAAAAAGGATATGAATAATTTAAAAATTCTCAAATAGCTATGTATGATCCTTAGAATTGGAAAAATCGACATCTTGATCTAACATCTATACGAACACAACCCTGCTGACAGGTATAAAATTGACATACGAAACATGAATCTATATGGATTACGAATATAGGCCCCGTCATGGGTATAAAGTGACCATAGCACGAAAATCTGTGAGCAATGTTTTGAATTATGATGTAGCTAAATAGCAGAAGAATGATTTGCGAATTTATTTGCAATATAAACTTAGAGCTATGTTTATGAAATATGAATGATTTATGCATGTATGATTGGCTTTATAACTTATTTCAATATATTGTACTACGAAATGCTTTATTTTTGCAATAACTGTTATTTTTTTTAAATGAGGCACTAACATAAAAAACTTATGCTTGATTCGGTGAAGTAGTATATGTTTTACTTACTAAGCTATGTCGCTTACAAATCTCTATTTTTATTTTTCTCTCTCCAGACGAATAGAAGTAGGGACGAATGATGGTCCAGGCTTAGACGTTGGTGCTAGTAAGTTTGGCGACTTGTAGTTGAATTTTAGTTCCTTAATTGATTATGAGTTTGTAGTTTAGTAATATCTAAATATTGAAGATTATGGAGTTTGGTATTTATGTTTGGGTTTAGATGCTCCGAATTGTTATTTACTTTGTTATTTAATAGATGATAGATTTGGATTTCTTTTTATTATATTTGTTTGAGATGGATTTAGAAGCTAAATAAATGATTGCCCTCGTGTTATTATGGGTGCTTCTCCTCAGTAGCATAGCCGTGTTATGTCCCGGATTTGGGCGTGACAGTGAAAAGTTGGAGAACTTGGCAGCCGTTCAAAGTATGAGCACCTCTCGCTTTTGTTTTGAATTGGTCATTCGCATCAGAGCTGTCTCGGCTATGCACCCAATATATCTTGGATACCAAGAAACTTAAATCATATCTTCATACTGATCTTTTTGGATGACGTCCTAGATCATTATGCGAGGCTTCACAGATAACAGATTTATGATTGCGATGGTGGGTGCCAGCGGAGGAGAAGCAGAAGCTAGAAAAATAAAGCAATGGGTAATTATGGGGCTCTGTTCCAGCCGGAGCCAGATATGTTATTAGTTGAGAATGAGCAAGAGCCTCTAACTAGTCCGAACCAAATCTTATATACGACGTGACTCAGTCGGTGAGTCAGAAGAAACGAGCTTCTGCACCCGAAGGTTCGGATCTGAAGGCTAATTTTAATAGTGTCCAAGTGTGGCGACCTGTGACTATGGGTCTCCAACAGGTAGAAATAGCTCGAATCAGGTTATTTTGAGTTCGCTTGCATTTTTGTGGAAGAATGGAATTTGCTCAGTATCATGTCAACTTACTGACGTGGAAGTGTATCCAATGAAGAAATTGAGATACCGGTGCTCAGTTTGGAATCTGATAACGCGCCAGGGTCAGATAAATTTCAACCAACATGCTACATATGAGCCTTTTTGGCCGGTACTCGAGCAAGATGTTTGCAAGGTAGAAGGTTGGATGCTACATGCTTTTGATGCAAATCTATCCAATACCCCTGTACAAAATCATTGCTAAAATACTAGTTCTTAGGATGAAACTTTTAGGCCAAAGTTGGTTGCTGTGAAGCAAGGGGCATTCATATCTGAGCAAATCATAACGGATAATGTGCTGATGACTCGGGAGTTAATGCACTCAACTAGTGCTGCTCCAAAAAGGAAAGCTCTAACGATCATGAAGGCAGATATTGAGAAAGAGTTTATGATAGAATTACATGGCCTTACCTATCTGCCTTGTTAAGGCATTATGGATTTTGTGAGCAGCTTGTCAGATGGTTTAGAAGGATATGTGCTTAATTCTAAGTTTTCTGTTCTGGTTAATGGCTCTTCATTGGCATGGCTTCTTGTTTATTTTATGATCCAACATGTTCTCTCAAGCTCTCAAGGAGGCAGAGGATTATGGTAGGCTTATGCCTTACCAGTTTAGACTTAATAGACCTAGATTCTCCCATCCATTATTTGCAAATGATTTGCTACTGGTTGCGAAGGCTACAGTTGACAATGCATCAGTACTTGAATTTAGTCCTGAAACAGCTGTAGTAGCTAAAGATAGAATTTTGGACTTGCTATCTATTCCTTCTCGAGTTGGGCATGGATTTTAGGGCCCAAGTTTTTTGAGCAACGTAGGAGCCCTTCAGTGATACGAAATGACCGGCCCAAACGCCTCTGTGTCGGCCTAATTTTATACTGCTGCAGGTCAGGTTAGCAGGCCAGAGCGCACGCGCGTGCACTGCAGCAAGTGTGCCAAGCTCGAGTTAAAGCTGCACCAGCGGCAGGGATGGCCCACCTGGGCCCATCCGTTGCTACTAAGGCGAGTAATACATACAATATGTATATGAATACACCCAATAAAATCAGAAAATAGAAGATCGCGGAGCTCCAGAAATAGCTTCCTATCCCTAGCCCACAAGGTACTACCGGCATGGTTAGCTACATAGGCGGCCACCCAATCCGCAGTCCCGTTAACTTCCCTAAATTACATGCTTAGCTTGAACGGTCTCACCATCCCTCATCATCATCTAGATGTCTCAAAGCAAAGATGGTCGCAGTCGGCAATCCTCGGATCTCTCTGGATCTAGCTGATGATCGTGGCCGAGTCACCTTCCAAGATGACTGAATTAGCTAGTAGCACTCGCCAAGCGTGTCGAAGGCCCGTCCAGATAGTCCTTAGCTCCGCACCGGAGACCATGATGTCGAGTAATTGACAACTACTTGCTGCCACTGCCCTAGAGCAGGAAACTTGATTACGAAATCTGCGGCTTTTCTTGCGTCTCCATTCAGCACAGACCCATAAAGACCATGAAGAGTTATGGTCTTCATGGTAATCCAAAACCAGCGTGTTAGGCTCATGATGGTTGAGACTTTTCAACCAATATCCTCTGCGGCGCGGTCCACGCACCGCGGAATGCTGTGCTGTGGACTTCGTCACCGTCTATGTCGGCAGTCATCCACGGCTTCTATTTTATTTTTTTTGCTGAAGACGGTTTCTACTTTATTCGTGGAATATATCCAACTTAGATCTTAATGCCCATCCCATTAGGTGAGAAATGGAACGCTAGAAAGCGAAAGCTCCTAGGAACTCTCTGTTTTTGATAATATAAAGAAAATCATATATCCAACTTAAGCAAACTTAGACTAAATAATAGAATAATATTTCATAGTAATGAAAGCATCAAAAACTAACTAATTAGAATATTTAAAAACATATTATCCAGTACTTTTACATGACTAGCAACAACAAGCAATATTACTTCACCGGGAAAAAAAAAAACAAATAACAGCCGAATGTTTTGTTGAGATGCAAAAGATGTTAGCATACAAAAAGTCTCTTAGCAGTCCTTGTAATAGATGCTTGAATTCACATTCCATCTTCTAAAAAGTTGAAAAGGTATTTGGATTTTTTTTTCATCATTACGATCATCATCCTCCTCCTCTTCTTCTTTTATTTCTAATAAACAGTAATATCATCTTAATCCTATGACAATGATGAAAACTGACATCACAAAATACTTATCATCATCATTATTTTTTGTAATAGTGGTTAGCTCACAAAATAGCATGTGTTACAGCAAATTGACTACAACTATGTAGTTGCCTGTCCAAATAGAACCAAGTGTGCAAATAGATTTCATACTAGGACAGGGCAAGAATTGGTAATCCAAATCGCCAATACTAGTCTACAGAAGCACGGTTTTCAAAAATCAACACAATCTTCTTCCGCAATATTTTTTTAGTATTATATTTGCTGATTTTTATGAATATATTTATGCTCGTTTTAATTAATTAATTCATCCGTTCTACCCACTAAACAAAACTAATGAACACAACCGTCATGGTCATACAGTCATACTTTTCTGTTCCACCATCTCATGCCCTTCCCCCTCCCTCTCTCTCTCTCTCGGAAAAGGGAGTCTAGGCCATCCGAATTTAATCTCAAATAGATTTTACCCATGTATTGTCATCATAATTTTCCATGGATTTGATCTCACTGTAACAAGGTCAAACACCGAGCGCACGCAATAGGCTTCTGATCCTGGTCCATTCAACATGGGCATATATATGGTCTTTGTGAATTCTAATGGACCATTGCCTACCATTCTTTACGTATCTCTACCAAAACCTCATTCTAGAATAGCTACAGTAAAGGTGGCAGTCTATAATCCGACTCATCAACCTGATCCGCGAAAGATCCGCTTTAAGTGGATTTAGATTTGACATAAATAGATTTAGATCATAAATAGGTTAACCTATCTAAATCTGTTTATTAGATGAGTTAGATTCAGATTTAAACTTTTGACCCGTTTAATCCGTTTTGACTTATTTAATAATTGGGTCGGATTATGACCCAACTTGTTTAATCTGTTTAAACTTGTTTAACCTGTTTGAAACATGCTTAATCTGCTTTTGATATGTTTAATCCGATCTGCTTAACCTGATTAACCTGTTTAAATCAATTTAACCTGTTTAAAAACTGTCTAACCCATTTAACCTATTTAATAAATGGATTTTGTGGGTCGAATCAAGTTACCTATTTAATAAATAGGTCGGATTCAGATTTGAAATTTTGATCTTTTTAATAAATAGGTTGGATTTGAGTTGATGAATTTTTGACCTAACCCACGTCTAATCCATTCTGTATCTAATCTAATACAACCTGATTGCCAGCCCTAATCTGCTACAAATATGATTTGGACAGTTGTGACTACTTTCCCAACCCCTTCCATCGTGCTTCACACGGGGTTGTCTCAGTGGCAGCGGAAAATACTTCAACATTGCCGGCTAGTCGTCCTAACCTCAACGACCGAAAGGTCCACGTCTTCCTACCCTTTTTTTCATCTTGGTGGAACACGTCTTCCAAACTTCAAATGAAGGAAATAAATTCCCGAAGACACAGGTCACCCCTAAGTTTATGTTGACAACTCGGAAAGATCCAAAACTTTGCAATTCTTTAGTTGATAGTTTAGAACCTAGATATCAAAATCTCAGTTGATACAATAAATTAAAATTAGTAAATAATTTTAGATATTAAACTCAGAAATCATTAGCAAGAAAAAAGTTTATTTAAAGAAACAAAAATGTGATTAAACAATCTCGATGCATATATCAATTTATTATAATGTTCTTCGTCTCGGAATATGTTGATTTATATCGGCTAATGTAATGAGATTATATTTTATGCATATCATACTGATCAACGATGAGCGCTCCATATAAATAAAGATCCAGACTGAGATGAAGATCTTGTGTCAGATCTTACCATAAAAAACATGAAGCCAAAAATACTATAACATTCCATTAAAAAAACGTTATCACATTTACAAAGGGTGTGTTGGTCATTTAAAACAAAAAGGCCGGTCCACCTATTTTTTTTAGGATAAAAATACAGAACCTCTCGCTTTCTCTTCTTCTTTCTGCGAGCACAAAGCCTCAGCTCGAGAGTGGAGTTGTTGCGGATCCAATAAAAGGAAAAGAAAAGAGAGAAAGGACTTCAGCCATAGATCCTAAGGATGGCTTTTAACTGCATCAGCCTAGCTCTTCTCTCCTATCTAATCTTATTCGCCTCCCTATCTCTGTTCTCCCATGCCACAGACACCCTCAAACCGGGCCAATCCTTGCAAGATGGCGGGACGCTCATCTCTGCCGGCGAGATGTTCGAACTCGGTTTCTTTAGACCTGGCAAGTCTTCGAACCGGTACGTGGGAATTTGGTACCGCTTCTCGATCGACACCGTCTTATGGGTTGCCAACCGAGAAAGCCCGATCACAGACAACTCGGGATCTGTAGCCATTGGACATGACGGTAACCTCGTAGTCCTCGACGGGACCAAGAGCATCATCTGGTCGTCGAAGACTTCGATGGCATCGAACGATTCGTTGGTGCGACTCACAGATAGTGGCAATTTGGAGCTCATCGACAGCTCTGGGAGCGTTGCATGGCAGAGCTTCGACCACCCAACCGACACGTACATGCCCGGGATGAAGGCTGGGCTGGACCTCAGGACCCACGTGAACCAGAAGCTAACCTCATGGACAAGTGAAGACGATCCAGCCCCGGGGAACTTCTCACTCGGCATGGATCCGAGCGAGTCGACGCAAATCTACATGTGGGAGGGGACGAAGCCTCGGTGGAGGTCCGGCCGGTGGGACCAGCAGACGTTCATCGGCATACAGAACATGGTGCCTACTTATGTCTATGGCTTCAGGCTTAGCAACTTTCAGCAGGAACAGAAGATGTACTTCTACTACAACGCATTGAACAATTCGCCTCGGTACGTATTGACATGGGATGGCATCATGAAGCATATGATTTGGAGGAATGATACTAAGGATTGGTATCAGTATTGGGCGCAACCGGTTACGGACTGTGAAATCTACAACACATGTGGGAAATACGGGAGTTGCACGGATGGAGCTACACCAATTTGTAGCTGTTTGAAAGGGTTCGTGCCGGCATCGAGCGAGGAGTGGAGTAAGGGGAATTGGTCGAGCGGGTGCACTAGAAGGACACCATTGGGGTGTGGGAGGGGTAATAGTAGTGGGGAGGCGGGAGGAGATGGGTTCTGGAGGCTGGGAGGGGTGAATCTGCCGGACATCTCGGATTGGAATGATGGCCTGGATATTAATGGCTGTGAAGAGCGTTGCTTGAGGAATTGTTCATGCACGGCCTACGCATTCGTCACCGGGATTGGGTGTTTGATATGGGGGGTGGATTTGTTGGACATTCATATATTCTCGAGCGGCGGAAACGACCTGTATCTCCGGCTTGCCGGATCGGAACTAGGTGAGCCAATATTTCTTCAACTATTGCTATTACTTCGCATGGTACTCGTTGCAAGGTACGAACACGATTGAAGAGTTTAGAAGAGTAGAACTAGACACAACTTCATTGAGGCATTTTCACAAACGGATGGGTATTTTTGAGCAAAGTACAGCACGGCACTTTCTTTTCGTTGATTGTAAATAACACATCCCTTCTTTTCTTTAACAATCTACTTCCTCAAGTCATTTAAATTAGACCGTTATTTTGAGCACATTGAATCTCATCAAAATAGAGGGAGGGTAGGTGTACGTGATAATCAAAGAGTAGGTGCTAATATTAATATATTTCTTTATAAATAATTTGTACACATATTTATTTAAAATAGCTTGTAGTGGTTTTAATCTTTATATCAATGAGAGCTGTTTCCTTGCAAGATTCCCAACCAATCATCTTCTATCAGCTCTAAAATTAGCTTGGCCAAGTGGAGAAGTAGAGTCCTCTTTTGCTTTAGTTAATTGAGCAGGTAGGGAGGTGAGCTTCTCTTTTCCTTTGCTTCATTTAAATGATGCTACTTTGGGACTTGAACTATGCTTAAGCAGCAACTTTGAAGATATTAAATATCAGTGGAAAAATAAACAAGGAGAACTGTCATATTAAATTTGTTTATTGTGTGGTGAGGTAGAGAAACAGATTGTCCAATAGTCAAGCTAATTGTCATGCTAAGCAAGCTAGGATATTGACAGTAGACGTTTGTTTTTAAATCCCTTGGAGAAAACTAGTTTAAGATAAGACAAATGGAAGGAACAACTAGTTCCTCTGTAAAGCATCAAGGATTAGGTGATAACATAAAATAAGACCAGTGGATAAAAAAGAATTCTTCCAAGTGCCATAAGCACGGAAGCACCATTATTTTCTGAAAACTACTGGCTGGGAGACACCTATGAAGCAATTTTGATAACTTTGCCGACCTTCGTGTTAGATTTGCATAATACTAACTAAATTTTATTTGCAGATAAGAAGAATAACAAAACTTTCATCATAATTATAGTCACTGTGACAGTGGTCCTTTCCTTGGGATGCATCTACCTGCTGTGGAAGTGCAAGAACAGAATAAAAGGTATGCATTACAACCACTTGCGTCATCCTTTGAACCATTTGTTATGCTTCGTGTCTAACCACTTGTGTCAAATTACTCTAAACAGAGTTGTTTAAGCAACGATTAGTTGGAGGAAGAGGATTGATGGATTCTACCAGAGGCCAAGAAAGATTGACAGATTATTCAGACTCAACTGGAAACAGGATTGGAGAGGAAGGAAGTGATGGAAAATGCCCAGAATTATCACTGTGGAGTTTTGATTCTGTAGTAGCTGCTACAAAAAGCTTTTCCAGTTCCAATTTTATCGGTGAAGGTGGGTTTGGTCCTGTTTTCAAGGTAAATGACATCACGAACCATCAATTAACTCTTCGCCTGTCGCTAAATCTAGTTTTGGGAGAGGATTTATGCTAATATGGAAACTATCTTTACAGGGCATACTACCTGAAGGACAAGAAATAGCTGTGAAAAGGCTTTCTAGGAGCTCCATGCAAGGCCTCAATGAACTTAAGAATGAGGTGATGCTGATTGCGAAACTTCAACACAGGAACCTTGTAAGGCTCTTAGGCTGTTGCATCCAAGAGGAAGAGAAGATACTAATCTATGAGTACCTGCCTAACAAAAGCTTGGATGCTTTCCTTTTTGGTGAGTACATCACTACACGTAATTCATATGTAATTCATTTCTAGAGTGCATGTAATAAACTCAGGCAAAATTTGGATAGATCCAATAAAAAGAGGGCTACTAGACTGGAAAACACGGTACAACATCATTGAAGGGATTGCCCGTGGGCTCGTCTACCTTCACAGGGATTCGAGGCTTAGAGTAATCCATCGCGACCTAAAACCTAGCAACATTTTGCTCGATGAAGATATGAACCCCAAAATTTCAGACTTTGGCATGGCTAGGATCTTTGGCAATGATGAGAATGAAACAAATACAAAGCGACTGGTCGGAACATTGTAAGTACAACAATTTGTCCACTTGCATAAATAATTATAGAAGTTCATTTAATTTCTGCATTAGTTCAGAAAGCATCTAACTTATCTCTTGCTTGCTTTATGATAAAATATAATATCAGTGGCTATATGTCTCCCGAATATGCAATGCAAGGGCTATTTTCAGTAAAATCTGATGTCTATAGCTTTGGAGTTCTACTACTAGAGATTGTTAGTGGGAGCAAGTGTAATACATTCCGTCACCCGGAATTGGCTATGAACCTAATAGCATATGTAAGTCTAGTTATGATTTGTTTTTACTCTCATTGGTTTCAATTTGAGTACCTCAGGAGCTGCTGCTGCTTCATCTTCTTCTTCTTTTTATATATTTGATTTGATTGAAATAGAATTGCTATTGTTGTAGGCCTGGAAACTATGGAATGAGGACAGAGTGATGGAGTTTGTGGATCCAACCATCAGTGATTCATGTTCGAGAAGGGAAGTGTCAAGATGCATCAATGTGGGGCTCTTATGCGTGCAGGACCGTCCAAATGATCGGCCAAACATGGCATCGGTTGTTATAATGTTGGGTAGTGAGATTGTCAATCATCCACTGCCCAGGCGACCTATGTTTACTGTAGAGAGAAACTTCAGCGAGACTGACTCATCGACGATTGATCTCAATGTCATGTCTGCGAATGCTTCGATCACTATGCTCCAGGGAAGATAAAAGTTTTTTTTTTTTTGCTGTAAAACCTTTTCAATAGAATAGTGTCCTTTGGTTATTTATGATATACGAGCCTAGGATGTATGTCTATCAAGAGCTGTTAGAGAATTAAATCTTCTGATCACATTTGGCATTAGTTTTACATTGTTAATGAGGTTTCCATGCATGCATTCTCAATTAGCATTGCTTCGATTCTTAATAGAAAAATATCAAAGCACTTCTATGCATCACTTATTCTATGGTAGTTTCTTATATTCATTTTAAGAACTAGGATGACAAGAAGCCCGGTGATAAGGGTGGAATTTGACACCCTCATCGAGTGGCGACACCGATGGAGCTAATAGGCACCCTTGAGAATGAAACAAATATTTCTTTTTTTTCTTTTTCTTGCATAAAACAATTAAATCGCCTGCATAAGCAAAATGGGTGGGAATTCCTTACAAGCATGATAATGGTATGCCCAAAATTGTCAAAGATGACAAATTTGCATGATGGGGAATTTTTTTTTTTTTCATTTTTCTTTTGCAACAAACTATTCTATTGCGCTAATTAAATAGTAACGTCATACTAGAGGTTGAGTCTTCATGTAACATATGAGGTTTAATAATAACTATAACAACTCATGACTTCATCTAAAATGGCTAGCCGGAAGATATTATTTAGATTTCTTAGTCCTGTATAAGTAGCTAAAATCTTTTTGGCGAAAAACCGATGTAAGACTAAATACACGCCCATACGGATCTTCACATGCTCCTACTGTTCAAGCCCTGTCAAGTTAAGAATTCAAATCCATTCAAATCTAATTACAAGCACCACGATAGGCTCGTGGTGCTGTCCTCTAGTCTATATAGGCTATGGGCCAAGTTCGCTCTGATACTATTTATAACAACTCAATACATCACACAAAATGACTAGACGGAAGATATTATTTAAGTTTCTTAGTCATGTATAAGTATCCAAGATCTTCTCGATAAATAACCAATGTAGGACTAAACGCATTCCTGCACGAGTTCTCACATCAATATATAGCGATGTCATGTACCAACATTGGATACTTAACCTACACCGACATGAGCGTATGGCAAGACATTTTCCTACCATGAAACATCCCAATGGATAGTTTAATAATTCCTCATGCAAGTGAAAAACTATATTGCGTATTTACTAATATGGTACGGATAGAATAATATACACGGTGTCGGCATCCCCACCAACCAACGAAGTCGCGGAGGATGTGCAGAAAGGCGCCGGAGACGGGAATTGGATTCGGTGGCGACCACCAAATATATCTTCCGTACTTATATCGACGTTGCTGGTACCATGCCCTTCTTGCTCCCTCGAGCAAGGCCCGGAGTGCGTAACCAAGGTCCTTTGCCCTCCTTTGGGTGGTTGCTGTGTACACTTCTCGCCCCATTGGAAAATTCCTTGGGCTTTAGATTCCTCGACCAATTTTTGTCGCCTGACACCCGTTAAATCATGAGCACAGTCGCATAGTTTTGTGCTGATCACACAGCTTGATAAACTAAGAATATAAGACTCGCCGTAGGGGTGGCAATGCATCCTATCGAACTTGGCTCAATTTTAAATGGATTTTATCCGACTTATAACGGATCTAAGATGGGTATAGATAATTGTTAAACTCGGTCCAAATCTATTTTATATATATATATATATATATATATATATATATATATATATATATATATATATATATATATATATATATATATATATATATAATTTTTTACAATTTTTTTAATAAAGTAAAAAAAATGATTAGTATGAAAAAAAAATTGTATCCAATTCATCCAACTCATTCTGTCTAACTTGATCCGTTCCATCTTGCAATAGGACTCTACCTACTTTGAGGTAGGTACAGAGCTGGTACGGATGATGTCCAAATGTCCAATTCAATCTATATCGAATCTGTTATCTCCTAATTCACTATGTATTGTAAACATTAGCACGCTTTTAACAGAACAAACGACCCCTTTCCTTCACGATTAAACTATATTCCTTCCAAGAAACATTCAATTTATGGAATAATATATATATTCATCACCTAATTAATTTACTTGATGGATAACTATATTGCATGCCTTCATGCAATAGATTGCCTCTGTACCCCGTGATTGGACCCGTATCTATCCAAAGATTTTTTTTTTTTTTTGATTTTCCTAGGTGAAGAGAGAGAGAAAGAGGAATGCCTATTTTACAATTTTCTACCTTGCAATACTTGAAAAGTTACGATTTGAATTTAGAATCTCTCATAGTTGCTATCGACAAATTAATAAATCCAAATCAAAGTTAACTAGTACTAGAGGGAGCATTTTAGAATCAAATTTTCAAGTTGAGACAAGTGGGTTCAACTCTTCCTATTTTTCATCTTTTAAGCAATTTAAGGTGTTCCTGTTAAAGGAAACAAGTGATACGCCCACATAAGTGAAAATGTGTGGCTTGAGACAGGCAGGCTAATTGATATATAATGGGATCAAATATGTATGGTTCGCTATGAAATCTAGATTTTGGCTCTCATTGGGTTAATATTGTGGCTTGACATACTTAGGGGGCATTTGGTATAGGATAATAATTCCAAGATCAAGCATAATAAGGATGAAGAGATGACAAGATGATTACAGTTGGTTGCACCATAGTGATCCTACGTAGCAGTGATCCCAAATCACCCCTCATTGTCAAATGATTGCCCAATCAGGTGATGAAAAACTTATTCTTGAGGACAGGTCTCCAAGATCACGCCAAAATAATAATCTTGGGTTGAAATTTGGAGACAAAAATTCATTTTAATCCATTAGAAAAAAATTATATATTCATATACCATTAATATATTAAATCAATATTATATAAATTATATTATATTGATATTACATATATAGTATCTATGATATAAATTATATTATAATATATTATTAATCATATTTTTGTCATATTATTATTATTCAATTATAGTTTTTAATTATAATAGAAATATATTAATGTAATTTGCTCTATATTATGAAATTATTCAATATATTACCTATATTTGTCCAATTTTCCTAATCAAAATAAATATGAGTATTAAAATGATAATTATTATAAGTATAAATAGAAATATTAATTCTATAATAATAATTAATATATTTTTATATAATTAATAATTTATAGCATTAATAAATATATTTTTATGAAATATATCAATAACAAATATATTGACAAATAAATTAATAATTCATTATAATATATATTTATATGATTAATAAATATAGTTTTATGAAATAAATCAAGGATAGTTTTAGTATTATATGGTAGTGATCTTAGATTTCTATGGAATACCAAATAGGTTACTTGTAGATAACTGGAGATCGTCATACAAGCATTCTTGTCTCCCATCAGCCTTAGAGAAATTGGTTCAGCCAAATTATATGGGTTACAGCTCTTTCTGAGGGTATTAGTTTCATTGTTTCTTTGTCTTTTGTTTCTTTGTACTTTTTCTTTTTTCTATATTTATCAGAAAAAATTATTGAAACGTAGCATATCAAACACATTGATCTTAGATCAGCAGAGATCAGATTATCCTAGATTGAGGATCATCAATATTCTAAGTCCACCAAACACTACTTTGTTTGCTTGGCGCCGGCCACCAGCCACCTCAAACATAACAAGACCAGCCCAATACTTCGAACTTGGAATCCTCTGCAACTTTGATGTTAGGTGAGGATGTTTCTTAATCTGATACATAGTCAAAGGTCCATGAGATTAACAAAAAATTTCTCTACCTAAGAGACTTTAAAATACAAGCTAAATAGTAACGTCATGCTAGATGTCACTCCTCCAGTCACATGCCATGTTTAATAGCAATATTTAGCAATGTCATATGCCAACATTGGATAATTAACCTAAACCTACATGACTGTATGGCATGGTTTAATAATTCCTCAAGCAAGTGATGCCAGATTCCTCCTGCCAATATTTAGTACGGGTTTACCAGAACACCGTCTCACCTCACACCACTCGACCCTTAACCAGTCAAAGGGCACGAGGAATCTTAATTAATCATTTGTAACGAAGGACGCATTGAGTTTGTCCATAGCATGCGTCTTTTTTTTTTTTTTTTTTTAATCCAACAAAAAAAAGGGCACATGCTACGGTCAAACTCAACTCCCGTGCCCTTTTCCACTTTCCGTTTCTTCGTTTAGCGCATGCCCCTTTTAGTTTGGAGAATGGATTTGACAAGAAGCACAAGAACGAGGGTATCTATCTAGCAACTACCACTAACCACCACGAATCCATTCCTCTATCCACTAAATAGGTTGTTTAATTCTGGACGACGGTTTCAAACCGGCTGTTGAGCTAAACAATAACCTTTTATAAGTATTCAAGAAGTTCCCAACGCATAATTGATATAAAACTATTCCAACGCGTAATTGATATAAAGCTATATATATATATATATATATATATATATATATATATATATATATATATATATATATATATATATATATATATATATATATATATATATATTTGTATACTCTTTTCGTGATCAACTTCAATGAGCTTGTGCTGTAGTATTTCTAGTTTAAATGGATTATGAATCGAGTTTGTTCTGATACCATCCAAAAAAGTTTGTTAGAAAGTGTTAATCGAATTTTTAGGGCTTGTGCAAGTATGCAAAATCCATCACTGCATGACTAAACACATGATCTTAGAGGTATCGAAACATCTGAATACCATCTGTCATCTAGGTTGTGATCCGAGAAGTATTGTTAACATGTTCATGTGGAAGCTGACAATTTGAAGCGATGGAAATCTACTAGTAATTAATGGAGGAGGTAGCATTGTATGGTCTTTGAACTTGTCGACGGCATCGAACAATCCTACCTTGTAGCTTGAGGAATCAAGTGACCTCGTTCTCTACTTGGGCAAAGGAACAATACCGCTATGGGAGAGATTTGATAGCCCAACTGACACGTTCCTCCTAGCCTGAAGATTACTCTTGTTTAGACTTGTTCATGGGCTGGATGGCCTATCCGGCCCGCTTTAGCTCGGAGCTTTTCTGATGGGTTGAATTAGATTGTTAAGTTGAGCGGGCCGCACCGGGCTTGAAATATAAGCCAGTATGTTAAACTGGGTGAACTTGGATTTAGGTCTGAAAGCCCAGACCGAGATCAACCAATATATATATATATATATATATATATATATATATATATATATATATATATATATATAGGTACAATAGCAGCTCAAACGCGCCGGATGTGGGTACAATCAACAAAATCAGAAAAGAGCAAATAACATAAAGACTGGGGCACAGACGCATGGTCACCCCAAATGAATCCGCCTGAGTGGTGGGCTGCAAATGAGGCCACACAGTCGGCCGCATTGTTTGTCTTCCTATAGACGTGTGTGGTCCACGAGAGGCCATCCTCGTCTAAAAGGCTGCGAACATCATGTAGCAGCAAATTCAAACTCGCGTCGAGATCTCGGCCCCGGATTGACTCTATCCACTCAAACTCACGTTGAGCCCAAATTTATATAACACTATATATGTGCTATATAACTCAGTTCATAGGTGATAGGTAAACCTGGTTCAAGTGGCAAGTTCACCTTTTTCATTAAGGAATAAAGACTGAGGTGGCTAGGGTTCCTCGATCTGCCACCTCTTCTGAACACCTAACCAAGCGCCTCCTGTCGTTTCCTCCTCTTTGAGAATTAGATCACCCCCTCTTCCTTTTCTTCTTCTCTAGTCATCGCCAGCAGTAATCCCGCTTTTGTTGCCGCTGTCTCCTCCTATTCTCATTGTCTTCTTCTCTCATCACAGTTGTAGCAGTATCGCCTTCTCGCCACTGAAGTTGGCGAAGTGGAGCATGTGCCAGAGGCTGGACCCGAGGACGAGAACATTGAGGTACCTGGGGTGAGGAAGCATGTCATAGAGGACAGCCTGTGGTTGGGTTCGAATGGTGCCCAAAAGGAAATCGAGCTTGATGCCATGGCCAGCGAATGCAATTCAATAGTCACTATGGCTGTGGAAGAAGTCGGCCTCGACGGAGTCCATGGTAGTGGGGTCAAGGAGGGGGCGGAGGAGGGCGCGGACGAAGAAGCATGCTTGGGAGTCGCTGGAGACGAGGACCTATGAGCTATTAAAGAGGTCGGAGGCGTCGGAGCAGGCAAGGTGCCGGAAGCCGTAGGAGGCAAATAGGCACGGATGGGGCCTGCAGCTAAAGGGTGGGGGGTGAGTCGGTGGGGGATCCATTTTGGCTCCCACATCCGCTTCCACTCCTTCGACAAGGGCTCTGATGAAGATGACGGTGAGAATTTATTTATATATTTTATATTTTTTTATAAAAATATGAGCTGGATTTTTTTTTTTTTTAATGTGTGAGCCCAATATGTGAAATTTTTAATAATATGGTTAAAAAGTACGGAGATAGGATTCAAATTTAGGACCTCTGCTCTGATACCATATTAAAATCACCACTTGTTCTAAAAGCTTAAGCTAATAGAATTAGGTAGATTTATTTATATATTTTATATTTTCTTACCATGTTGAAATCATCACTTATTCCAAAAGCTTAAACTGATAGAATGAGGTAGATTTATTTATATATTTTATATTTTTTAAGCCACTCATTCACCTCCACCCTAATGACACCTCGAGCCCCATGCACCCCCGTTAATATCAACTACGCTCGCGACCATTCCACCACCGCCACTTCCATCTCTTACAAACAGTGGCCGCAGAGCCCCAAGGTCATCCTTCGATCTGCCATTTCTGTCCAGCCTCTAGTATGCCATTTCCATCTAGCCTTTTAGTACCCCTTCACCCCTCTCTGTACACATCCATCTCGTTTGCTTTCTCCCTTCTCTACTCTCTGAGATTCATCATAATGGAGTTTCAATTTGGGTATGAGAAGCAATGGACATGGTGGTAAGTATTGGCAAATACTTTTTTTTGTAATATTTTTAATTGAAGAAAAGTTGATGAGGTTCAGCTCGAAGCCCAAAACCTGAGCAAGTACCAAGGCTCAAACCTGAAGAGCAGGATTGAAGGCCAGGCCATGCTGGGTCAGGTCTGAAATTGACTCAATTTAGTTATACCTTGGGTTGAGCCAGGGCCGGGCCAACCCTTAGACTTAGATGGTCGCCTAAGGCCCCGCCCCAAAGAAAGCCCACCCGCGGAAAAGAGCTCGATGACAAAATGGAAAGAATTTGCCTTGGGCCGGCCCATTGTAGAAAAGGCTACAAAGACAAAATAATTTTTAGGCCCCCAAATATATTGGGCCACTCCTAGGCTGAGCCTAGCCTCAACTTGGCCCGGCTCGGCCTGATGAACAGGCTTGCTCTTGTCTGTAGATTAGAATGGGCAAGAGGCAGCGATTCACTTCATGAAAAAGCCTCAACGACCCTTTGGTCAAAGTATTCGCTAGGCTTCAACCTTCTTGGATCGGCATAGATCTTCATGCAAGGAGGAACAGTACGATGTCAGAAGTCCGGGGCAATGGAGTGGGCGAAGTTTCACAGATGTTTGGAGTTCTACTATTAGAGATTGTTAGTCGAAAGTGTTGGAATTTCTCATAAAGATGAGCTTCTATTGATTATAGGCTGGTTTTATTGTTTAATCACATTATATAAGCTAAATTGTTCAGAACCCAAAATTAATTTGTGATCATATTGTTAATTTGAGCCTTGTTGTCTAAGTTATGTGATGTAGTGAGTATTGGTGTATGCCTGAATTGGTTAATGAGCTCTGTAATAGGTAGACCCATTGGCGTCATATTATTTGGGCTAAGTCCCTATTCAATTTCTATATATATTCTTCTGACATGAATCCTTAGGGCATTCTGGGTCTTACGTTCCTAGTGGAAACCTATAATATTAAGGGGACAAATATCATGGAGGAAGGAGAGGAAGGTCTATTTATTCTTGCATTTTCTTCTTTCTGAAAGATCCCACCATAGGATTCATTAATGGCTTCTTAGGGATCTCAAGGTATGCTTCAATATTTTCTAGATTATTTTTTTTATATGTTTATCATGTTCTAATATCCTGCATCTATACTATTGAGAAAACAAACATCACGGAGGAAGGAGAGAAAGATCTATTTGTTTTTGCATTTTCTTCTTCCCCAAAGATCCCACCACAGGATTCATTAAGGTATGCTTGGGTCTTTTCTAGATTATTTTTTCTACATGTTTATCATGTTTTAATTTCCTGCATGGCGTCCATAGAAAATTCAATAGGAAGAAGAGTAATGCATATTGTCACAAGGAATTAGCTATTTACCTAATAGCATTTGCAAGTCTAGCAATAATTTGTTTATGTAACAATCCATGACCTCATCCAAAATGGCTAGTCGGAAGATATTTTTTGGATTTCTTAGTATTATATAAATACCCAAATCTCTTCAACAATGTGAGCGTCCTCACATAAGCCCCTTGTTTAAACCCTGACGTTCTTGTCAAGCTAAAGATTTAAATCCATTCGAATTAGAGGTGCAAATGAATCAGGTCGGACTGGGTCATGAGTGGTCCTGACCCAACTCGGTTTCTTGTTCTGGTTCTAACCTTGGATCCAGACTCAACCTAATAGAAGATTGGTTCGGGTTAGGTTCACGACTACAATTTTTGACCCAATGAGTCATTTGGGTCAGGTCGGATTCTTGCATAACCCATACCCAACCCAAAAAAAATCAGGTTTAGTTTGGGTCGGGTCCGGTTCGAGTCATTGCTGATCTAAAACTTGGTTGCACAACATTATGATGTCCTACCAACTGATCAGGTAACATGAGTTCAAAAATTAATTTCCCTAATATAACATTTTTTTTATACCTAAGTTTTCTTCTACTCTATGATTTCAACATGACTATATTTTAATCAAGAAAGGAGCTTCAAGTCTTGGCTATCTTTCCACCAACTTGACAAGGTATCAGCCCCCATTGGTCCAACAAATCCCATTTCCATGTTGTGGCAACAACGACATCCATACCAGCCACAAAGTTCAGTCGGCCCACTTTTCGTTGTCAAATTCCCATTTCGACACTCCCATACCGACCTTCTAGAAGTCCTCTCGATCTCAGTGGAAAGAAACCGTCCGGTACTTGGAGTCGTCCGTCCATGTCGCGGCTCCTCTTTCATCCATACACTTCCCTCCAACTACTGCCAATGCCAAGTGAGAACCCCTCGTAAATTTCCACCACCCTCCCCTCCACTTTTCTTTGGCCTTGCGGAGGATACCGTGTACAAGTCTATTTTAGATACCCATTTGCAGTTCTAATTCGAATCTAATCATAAACACTACGATCGTTCCGTAGTTAGCCTTAATGAGCCCATATTGTAGTATTTCTTAGTCTATATGGATTATGGGACAGGTTCGCTCTGATACTAATAAATATAATCTAGGATCTCATCCAAAATAGCTAGCTAGAAGATATTTTTTTGGGTTATTTAGTTCTGCATAAATATCTAAGATCTTCCGGACAAATAATCGATGTCAGACTGAACATACTTTCGCATGGATCCTCACAGTTTCACTCTTGTTGGTTTCGAGATGAGTACGTCGGATGCTAGCAACTTTTCTTTTTATTGTTATAACTTTTTTGATTGAAAAATTTGGTTAATGAGCTTTGTAATATGTGACCCACTAGCGTTATATTATTTGGTTTAGGTTCCACTCCATTTCTATATATATCCGTCTAATATGAAATCGCAGGGAATCTCGGATCCTATGTTTTGAGGAGGTATCTATCCCATTAAAGGGACAGATATTAAGGAGGAAGGAGAGGAAGATCTACTCGTTCTTGCATTTTCTTCTTCCCAAAGGATCCCATCACAGGTTCATCAATGGCTTTTTAGAGATCTCAAGGTATGCCTCAATTTTTTCTAGATTATTTTTTTATATGTTTATCATGTTCTAATCTTCTGCATGATATCCATAATTAATTGAATAGGAAGAAGAGCAATGCATATTGTCGCACGAAATTTGCTATTTACCTAATAGTATTTGTAAGTCCAGCTATGATTTGTTTCACTCTCGTTGGTTGCCATATGAGTACCTCATAAGCTAGCATCTTTTTCTTTTATATTTGGTCTCTCCTGGTTCCGAATTGTGCGGAACCAGATATCCGGATTTGGGGCACCTCGTGCAAGACCAGTGTTAGGTTGGAGGATCTCTCTCGAGTTATCCAGCAAAAACACAAGCCAGGGCTGGACTACACTTGGATCTAGAAGTTCGGGCTTCACCTGAGAGCAGCACTCTTCTTATGGAAAGTGATCTAGGAACGCCTTCCGACGAGAGCGATACTGAGTAGACGTGGTTTGAAGATTCCCCCCCTCCCGAGTGCTGGAGGTGTGGTGTTGATGAGACGGTAGACCACGTGCTATTTCAGTGCACATAGGCGAGGTTGACATGTTAGTGGGCAGGGACTCCGTGGGAAGCCTGGAGTCAGAGGGTGCAGTTCTTACATTTGATTCGCCAGTGATTGGATAGTCCACAGACATGCCAGGAGGCCGTTAGAGCAACTTGCACAGCGTATCAGATTTGACTAGTAAGAAACGTTTGTACTTTTGGCGAGCGCAAGTTGTCACCGAGGTTTGTGGCGGAGTGTGCCCGAGTACAGGCGGCAGAGATCAGTCACACTTCCTTTTCTGATAGACCTTTGATAGCTCGGGATACCTAGGTTTTCTTACTGCTCAGGCAGCCTCTCAAATTATGTTCTTCGCCTAGAAGCCTCAAACCTCGAGTTTCCTCAAGGTCAACTTCGACAGGTCTGTTTTAGACGGAGATACGAGGGGAGGTGCGGATTTTGTCATACGAGATCCGTACTCTAGGATGGTGGCAGCGGGCATTTGCCAATTATTCGACATTTCAGTCCCCGGAGCGGAGTTGAGGGCTGCCTGGGTGGGCCTTCGACATGCCAAACAAGTACTACAGGCCAGTTCAGTCATCCTGGAGGGTGACTCGGCTACGGTGATCAGTTCGATCTAGGGGAGTCCGAGGGATGTGAGCCTGAGACATCTGGATGATGACGATGGATAGTGGAGCCTTTCAGGCCAAGCATATATTTAGAGAGGCCAATGAAGCTGCCAATTGGGTGGCTGCTTATTTAGCTAACCATTCAGGAAGTACTCTATGGTCAAGAGAGGGAGAGTTGCCTCGGGCACTCCATGAGCTTGTATTTTCTGATTTTATTGGGTGTATTCATACACGCATTGTATGATTAACCCGTTATAATAATAATAAAAGAAAAAAAAACAAAAGGGCATTGTTATAGGCTTGGACATGATGGATTGAAAACAGAGTAATGGAGTTTGTGGATGCATAATTTGTGAGCTCTTATGCATGCACGGCTGTCAAAATGATCGACCAACCATGGCATCAATTATTATAACGTTTGAAAGTAAGACTACTAATCATCATCAATTGATCTTAATGTCTGCGAATACTTCCATCAAGATGCTGAAGGAAAGGTAGAAGTTTTGATTTGCATTAGAACCTTTTCAACAGAATCCTGTTCTCTTCGGTGATCTAATATGTGCCTAGAATATGTCCATTAAGAGCAGAAATAGAATTAATGTTCAAATCACTTCTCACATTAACTGTACATTGTTGGAGGTTTCTGTGCATCTTCGACTGGCATTTCATAGTTTTAGAATCATAAATGTTAAATAAACCACTTATCTAAGCTGCTTCTACTGATTGTTTCATGGTTAATTTTATACTGGTAATCAATAGAAGGTCAAATTGAGAATGTACAGGATCATATTGACTGTGGTTGGGGTTTTCCTTTTCCCCCTCATTTAATGTTCAAATTTTCTGCATAAAAGAGAACTCCAGTATGAGAAAAATAAAATAGAATTCCTTTCTAGCATGATCATGCTATGAACATAATAATTATCAGAAATGACGACGATGATTTTGCATAATATGGATTTCATAAATTTTCTTTTCATATGCAACTGTTGTAAATTTTAAAATTATAACAGCTAATCGGCATACCATGCCAGTATGAGCAGGTAAAAAATGATATTCTTGTAAGATATGCACATAATATATTTCTTAGAAAGCTCGAGTGAAACTCAACCAGCTCCAAACTAAACCTGATCTAGTTTCTTTGAGCTTCACTGGTTTGTCAAATTTAAAGGACAAGGAGGGAGATCAGTAGGTACATCTTGAAGATTATGATAACAAGAACCACAATCAAATCCTTCTGGTGTACTTCCCTCGGATTGCTACTTTTGGAGATATCTGGGACTTTCTAATCTTCACTGTTTGGTGGTCTTATGGAGAGAACATAAAAACCATGTCTCTACCATATTTTCTAAACAATTGGGTAGCAGTCAGCTATTCCTTTTAGCTCTTGAAAGACTATCCTTCCGTCTTTCAGGTCCTCCTCTCCAAAGTGGAGTATCTTTTCTGACTTTGTTTTCTTTTTTATTTTTGTTCCATCCGATCACTTCAAGTGATCGTTTCTTTTGCTTTTCATTTTCTTGATGAAGTTGGAGTAGCGAGTCTCCTCTGTTTTCTCAGAAAAGGAGGGCCTCAGAGATAAACATCAAAATTTTTCACTTGTTTTATTTGAATATATCACACTTAGAGATTTGCTATATTGTCCACTATAGATAGCACGAATATATTAGAACCAGCCATGCAAGGCTGTTCTTTTTTTTTTTTTTTTTATGAACTGGATTTTATTCATGCCAATCTAGAGAAAATACATCCGTGTGAATCTAAAAATAAAATATGAGAAAAATTAGAAAAAAAATACCCAATAATGCAGTCCTCAAGGTAGTTTCTATATGATTAGCCAACCTGTATACAAGACTGTTCTTTGAAGCTTTCCTATGGTGTTTCTTTTTATTAATAGTTGAGCACTCTGTTCAGAGTTCCTACGCTTCTCTTTTTATAAGTCTCATCTTTTGGTGCTCCCTTCTCTTGTGCTAATAAAGGTCATGCATTGCATGTGCCGGAATAGGCTTTTAACTACAATTAATAGAAATGTCAACTATCAAAGACCTAGGGTTGAGACTTGGGTCTCACCCATCCGAGTCTAGACCAGCAGAATTGTAAGTGGACGTTCAAGCCCATGTCCAAATGTTTCTGAACCAATTCTGTCGGGCCCAGGCTAAACTGTAGTCGCATCAACCGCGTAATGGCAACAAACCTTCCAAGAAAAGTCCAATGGGAAATGTCAAAATCTGTTTGCAGGTCAAACACAATCAGCATCTCGCCTCCAGCCGCCGGGTGATGGTAGGAACCTCCCACAACGACCCAATCGTTGACCAGACAACTTCGAGAGAGCGTAGGTGGGCTTGTCACACATGCCTTGGTCAAACTTAAACTCCATATGCCTTTTTTTATTCTATTTGTTTTTTATTTTATGGTTTGAACGAATGCCTTTGGAAGTGCAACTCCAAAGACTAATATAAGAATAACGAGATGGAGCGCTTATCTTTAACCACAAGGATTCCATTCTTCCCTGCTCCTCCTCGAACGCAACTACATAGTAGTTTGTTTAATTTTAGACAGTGGTTTCAACCTGGCGGAGATCAGAAATGGGTTTTAACTTCAGCTACCCAAGCATCATCCTCTCTTATTTGCTCATTTTTTCTAGTTCTCCATCCTTGTTTTCTCATGCCACAGATACCTTAACGCATGGCCAATCCATCAGCGATGAGCAAACCCTTGGATCCGCTGGAGACGTCTTCGAGCTCGGATTCTTCAGCCCTGGGAGCTCAAAGTACCGATATATCGGCATATGGTATCAAAACATCAAGACACGGTCCGTCGTCTGGGTCGCGAACCGAGAAGCCCCCCTGAAGAATTCTTCTGGGAATTTCACAGTTGGAAGCGATGGAAACTTGCTATTGCTCGATGGAGGAGGCAGCATCATATGGTCTTCGAACTTGCCGGCGACATCAAACAATTCTACTGCACACCTCCTGGACTCAGGCAACCTCGTTCTCCGGTCAGCCAATGGAACAGTGCTGTGGGAGAGCTTCGATCACCCAACTGACACGTTCCTCCCTGGCATGAAAATTGGTCTTGACACCAAGACGGGAAGGAGACGGATCTTCACTTCATGGAAAGGCCCCGACGACCCTTCAGCTGGGAACTATTCACTGAGCCTCGACCCTCTTGGGTCGGCGCAGGTCTTCATGTGGGAAGAGACGGTGCCACGTTGGAGGTCCGGGCAATGGAATGGGCAAGTCTTCATAGGTACCACGATGAGAGCTCTCTATCTCTATGGATTCAAGTTTATAAACGACGCGAATCAAGGAATCATGTACTTCACTTACACCCAATTTAATAGCTCCCTTCTGAGGTTTGTGCTGCAATGGGATGGAGTGGAGAACAGCACGATGCTGGTCGGAGAGACGAAAGAATGGAAGACCGTCTGGGCGGAGCCGACCAACGAGTGCGAGATCTATGGCAAGTGCGGGATCTACGGGATGTGCAACAATGGCGATACGCCGATATGTAGCTGCCTCGACGGGTTCGAGCCGAGCTCGAGAGAGGAATGGAGTAGAGGAAATTGGTCAGGGGGGTGTGTTCGAAGAACTCAATTGGATTGCCAGTTAAACAGAAGTGGCGATGGATTCTTTAGGGTGGCAGGGGTGAAGCTGCCGGACCATTCAAACTGGGCTTCGACGGTCTTAAATGAAGCAGGATGTGAAACAGCTTGTCTGAATAACTGCTCCTGCAAGGCATATGCATTTGTTTCTGGTATTGGGTGTATGACATGGGTGCGTGATCTGATAGACATCTACCAGTACCCGGAAGGGGACAACGATCTCTACCTCAAACTCCCAGCATCTGAATTAGGTGAGTAAATTTTAATTTAGAGGTTGATTTAATTATTTTTAGCTAATGACGATAATATTGTTTAAATTTTTACTTGTTTATATGACTTCTTCTTTAGGCTTAATATATAGATGAGTGTCATGAGGTTAGAAATTTCTGATGAGATATATTTCCTAGTTATTGCTTCAGAGGAGAGAAGCTAGCTAATACCATGGAAATAGTAATTGATGACTGTCATGAGGCTAAAAATTTCCTAGTTGTTGCTCGATAGGAGAGAAGCTGATACGACAGAATAGTCTACAATGAATATTAGGTGTAGAAGATGAACTTGGCCTAAAGTTCTTCGTAGCCAAGTCTTAAAAAATTACAAATCCGTGGGTTGAAAATAGGACTGAAAGGCCTGTTCAATATGTCATATTTGGTGGGGGGATCCCCCGTTCGTTCAAATCTTGCGTCAAAAGATAAAAAAAGACGCGTTGTTGTCAACGGTTCACCTAAAACATATGATCTTTCAAATCTTGCCTAGTTAGCAAATGGCGAGATGAGGACGGCCGCCTTAATTTATATCCAAACATATGATCAAAGGGAAAAAAAATATGACATCATGCATCCATAGTAGATGCTGTTCGCTATTTTATTTATATTTTTAAGCAAAACTATTGGATGCCCCATAGACCTACAGCTATTTACTTTTGCGGAAAAAAATGAGCATAGATTTAATACATTTATTTAGGCATATATTCTGGTGTATAGATCATTAGCATCACTAACAAGAAAATTATATCCTTGTCAATAAGCACAATACCCCTGCTAAAATTTATGGGGTCAATGGTTTGATTGGCATCCAAAAGGCATGTGAAACAAACATTCAAAATGTTGCAGGATGCACAGCTATTGGAAGAGATTTGTAGCTAGATATATAAAAGGTTGGCATAGGCTTTGCCGATTTTAAAAAATGATTCATATTATTCTAAAGCACCAATCTTATTCCTACAATAACACAAATTGACCTTGTGTTTCATACATGACAGTATCAATGCTTACAAGTGCAGGAAAGGGTCCAACTCCAGAAAGGATTGTAATAAAAGTTAACAAGTATTTAACTCGAAGCATTTAATAGGAACTCCACTAAAGTCATTCAAAATATGGGCATCTCTAGCTTTAATGATATAGTCTACTGGAAAGCACTAAAGAAGACCAATTTGGAAAAAAGAAAGGAGTGCAGATCGCTCCTTCCTCTCTATCCGTGTGAATAGAAAAATCATAGATTGATGGTTTCTTGAGAGAAACAGCGAAGACCACCCCATGTTTCATACAATAAACGAGACAATTACTAGGAAAGGTGAAGACCAGCCTAGCAGTCCCCACCAAAAAGAATAAAAAAACGGAGTGCAAACAAGCCTCAATCAGCTAGCTAAACTAGTCTATGCATACACACCTCCTCATTGGACAACCAAAATCATCAAACTGGCCAACCCAAAGACAGATTAATTCTTCTATGTACATCTTTAAATTATAGTATCTTTTGATGTTAAGAGCCAGGCCTTGATGATCAACTTTACAATCATTGGCTAAACACCCTTTCAGAGGAAATATAAAAGAGTACACTGATTGGACTATTGGAGACACCCTACTAATTGGGATATTACACTCAATGTCAGATTGAAAAAGTCCATGATCCATCACCAGAAGCTTTGAGTCCTGAAGGCCATCTTATGGAAGAGCATACTAAAAAATAAGAGAAAACACATGAGATTTGCTGAAATCATTGCCTAAAGCTAGTTTGCACATTAATATCATGAATAATTTGGCTTTGGGTGATAATTGAAAAAATCAAGAGTAACTTTATACCCATATACCATACTATGATCTCTTGCCTCAAATAATTACATATATAATTGCGGTAGTCATCTCTATGCATGCATCATAATCAATGCTTAATGCTGGATGACTTGGAAAGTTAAAACCTTGTATTAGTTTAACTTGGAGAGTGCAGTTAAGTTTTTTGATCCGACCGGAAAGAAAGAAGGATTTTCTTCAACTTACTCAACTTCAATTTTTCGAATAAAATAATAAATAGTAGAAATTTTAGAAAAGTAGGGCTCTTAATCATTTTCTTTCATTAATTTTTCATGTTCCATAAATTATGGTACGTATTAGGGTGGAAAATAGAGTCCATACACTTTCTTTTCATTCTTTTTACTGAGGTTCTAGTATGTAGAAAGTGGAGTCTATGCTCTTTACTTTCAGTCCTTTATCCTGTTCTCCAAAATCATAGCATATGTTTTCCAGTGAGGTCCTCCTTATTTGAGTTAGATTTCTTTCCTAGTTTGAAAAGAATGAAAGCTCCCTTCTTTGTATGATATTGAAGTTCATCCCAAATCAGATTAGATCCTTCCCTTAATTTTAAAAAGACACATACAAAAATGATTAAAATATTTTCAAATTTTCAAATTTGGGTAGATACTAGATCTTTACTTCTACAACAACTTCATTTATAATTATATTGCCAAATTCTATATGGATTAGAAATTGTAGCTTCCCAAATTTTGGCACTCCATTGAGTAATGGGCGTGGTGAATCTTGCTCTTGAAGCTCATGAAATTCTAGCCAAAGTAGCTAGTTTAATCCATGGTGGGTTAAATGATCCTCATAGATCATTTTTTTCTAAAATTAATTTTTAATTTATTATGTTAACAGAATTCTCTAGCTGCATTTACTTGGTAAAATGACAGAATTCCGATGTCCTCCTTTCTAGTAGTTCATTACTATGTTCTATTGCTAAAATTATGTCCTTTGCAGGAACTGATAGCAAGAGATGGAAAATAATTGTTACAGTATCTACCCTGGGGGGGTTCTTTTTGATCACATGCATCTTCTTAGGGTGGAAGTACAATAAAAGAATAAAGGGTAAATATTTATAGTTTTATGATTGCTATCAGATTATGCAGCTACCAATATCTTGATTCACGCCTAATCCTTCTAGTTGGTCTGGCACAGATTGGTTGAAGATGGGCAGAAAGAAACATGACTTGTTGCATAATATGTTTCTCAACAGAGAGGTTAGACCAGACTTCTCAGGGCCAAGTGAGTATGGAGAGGAAGTGCAGGAGGGAGAAGGGGCTGAGCTTCCCTTGTATACTTTTGAATGCATATCTATTGCAACTGATAATTTTAGTGAGTCGAATAAACTTGGAGAAGGAGGATTTGGCCACGTTTACAAGGTAAATCCTATTTACCATCTTTCTTGTTTTTTTAATCTTTTCAAGCAATATGGTGGTATGAACAATACGGTAGTAATGTGCCACCATCAGTATTTGAACTCTGGTTCTCCTCCAAGGGCAAGCCCTTGGGAGAATAGTAGCAGCCAGCTGACCTAACAGCTGTTGGCAGATTATACAGCAGCACTCATAATATTGCAGATTCAAAAAGTAAGCATTCTAATGCTTATTTTGTTCTTAGAATGATATTAATTTTGATCAGAATAAGTCAGATTCAATACCATGTATATCTGCTTCAATTCAAGATGCATAAAAAATTTCTTTTCTCAAAAAAAAGAAAAAGAATTTCTGATTCCACCACACATTGCTTCCAATGTCTGACATGGGGTATTATATTGTTTAAAAGGGAATGCTACCTGGAGGTGAAGAAATAGCTGTGAAAAGGCTTTCAAGGAGTTCTGGGCAGGGACTGGAGGAGTTCAAGAATGAAGTCATACTAATCGCAAAGTTGCAGCACAGGAATCTAGTCAAATTATTGGGCTATTGCATTCAGGGAGAAGAAAAGATACTAATCTATGAGTACATGCCTAATAAAAGCTTGGATGCCTTCCTCTTCCGTATGTCCTTAGAACTCCACTATCATCTTGCCTAAATAATTTTAAAGCATTTCTGTTTTTCTAACTTGAAGAATGGTTGAATGGGGTATTTGAACAGGACCTGCTAAGCAAGCATTACTAGATTGGAGAACACGCTTCAACATCATAGAAGGGATTGCACGAGGACTCCTTTATCTTCATAGGGATTCAAGGCTACGAATTGTTCATCGTGATCTCAAAGCTAGCAACATTTTGTTGGATGAAGACATGAACCCCAAAATATCTGACTTCGGAATGGCGAGAATATTTGGAGGTGATCAAAATCAAGCAAATACGAACCGAGTTGTTGGAACATTGTAAGTAGTATTCGCATAAGTCTCTTTCAGTTATCTGATCATGCACATAAGCATGCAACGTGCATTTGCAGTTCATAGTCATCGCATTCATGAAAAATTGAAAATAACTTTTTTCTTTGGTGACTAAATTAAATAAGCTAAATTTTGCAATGCAGTGGCTACATGTCTCCTGAGTATGCAATGGAAGGCCTTTTCTCTGTGAAATCTGATGTCTATAGCTTTGGAATTTTGGTCTTAGAAATTGTGACAGGCCGAAGGAACAATTCCTTTCACCATACAGAGAACTCCCTAAATATTGTAGGATATGTATGTATGCATGTCACTTCAGTTCTCCATGTCCTTAATTATATTCAAAAATATTTTCTTGGATAAATTCTGAGTTTTTTCCCTTTCTTTTTCCTCCTCACAGGCATGGCAATTGTGGAATGAAGATAAAGCAGTCGAATTGATCGACCCATCTATACGATCATCATGTTCTATTCGTCAAGTGATTAGATGCATACACATAGGACTCCTGTGTGTACAGGATCGTGCTAATGAGAGGCCAGACATACCAACTATTATATTAATGTTGGCTAGTCAAGCCGTAATTCTCCCAATGCCTAAACAGCCCACTTACACAGCTGAGGGAAGCCCACATGATAGTGATTTAATGGCGAACAAATACGAGTCTTTTACTACATCTGATATCACAATCACGATGCTTCACGGAAGATAGAAGATGTAAATTACCTTGTGTACATAATTATCTATGCAGTCTTGGAAATGATCAGATTTCTTTTTAAAGAGAATTTCCTAGAGAGCTCGTCTAGAGATGGAACTACTTTTGAGAAAATGAACAAGATTTTGGGTTTTGTTGAGAAAGTATTCGGTTCAGGCAACTCAACATAACTTCACTGAGGGAATGCAATACAAGATTTTGGTGTTGGTGGTTCCTAATTTTTTTTTAATTCTCCTGTACTATAATGGGAATAAATTGATAGATATTACACAAAGTCATACACTCTGTGCAAACTTGTTTATATTTTCAAAACCCAATTTTTGTTTTGTCGTTGATCTATTTGTCAGAATGTGATTGAAATACATCAAGGATATACTGAGTTTACTAACCATTAAGAGAAAAAGCAAATGTTTCTAGAAATTAATTCCTCGGAGATGATCAAGAAGTAGAAATTCCATGAAATCATAATAGAGAGGTATTAGGGAAAGAAAATAAATTAGAAATGATACTAAGAGGAGGCATTTTGGGCCAAAATGAGGGAAGTGGCTGACGAACGCTTTACCTTTTGGGATCCGACTCTTCTTGAGAGCCACCTCCTTTTGTTGGCCTCAGCTTCTCGTTTCATCTCGGACACGGATTCCGGCTTCTCGAACGCCGACGGTGCCGCTGTGGTTGCGGTGGCGAGGAGGGCGAGGCCTTCGTCGCCTCCGAGGCGGCGATGGCAGAGGCCATGGCCATGGAGGGTGAGCGAGAGGCCTCGGGGAGTCCAAAGGTCGGCATATCCCCTTAATCCTCCCTCCACGACCAAGAATGGAAACAGAGAGCGGGGTGTGTTTAATCAGAGCGCGTGGGGTTTCCTTGATAATTTAGTCTGTTTTTTTTTTCCTGATTCTGTTACTTCTGTATTCCTGAAACAAGAATTAAAACTGATCCGTAATTGGGGGTGTGCAGTTAAAAACGTGGGCTATCTATATATAGTCAGCAGGTTCGACCGACTTTATGTAAAGCCTCTTGTTCTTTTATGGCCAGCTGGTGATGCGATGGGCTCCCAACCGTTGAAGCCTTCGGGCTCGTCGGCGAATGCCCACGTCTACGGCTCTACTATTAAATTCGGCAATTTATTTGCCGTCTTCTCCTCTATGCTCTAGGCCCGAGCACCGCGAAACCCAAAAGACTTCTGTTCGTCGCGAGAATTACCGGACGAGAGATCGAGGGGGGAGCGAGAGAGAAAGAGAGAGGGACAGATAGAGGAGATCATAGTGGGCGTCCTCTGTATGCTTCTCGTGTTCGCTCTCTTTCCTCTTCTTTGGTGGAGGCGCCGCCTCATCGCTCGATCCCCTCACGAGCACGATGAAGAACCCCAACGCCCACAAGGTGAATCCAATCCCGCACCTTTTTCTCTTCTTTTGATTTGCCCCCGAATCTTTGCTTTCTTTTTTAGATTTTAGGGTTTCGATTAATCTTGTAAAGTTTTGATGCAAAAACACTTATGGAGAGAGATTTGCCCTCGATGCAAAAACCTAGAAGAGCCTGATCACATAACCATTGAAATTTATGATTCATATCGTGTCGTATAAACAAATCAAAGGCGAAGAAAAGAAGACGTCGAAGTCAGAATTTTTAACAGCGCAAGAATTAGAAAAGAGATTTTCTTTTTATTACCATGCCAAAATTAAATATAATAACATTACAGTTGAGTTCTGCGGACCTTTCACAAGCTCTGTTTCTATCTATTTGTTCTTCCAAAAATATTCTTATTTTGTTGTGTCGAACCCTCGTGTCATTTTTCTTTCTATTTGACGGCATGGTGCCCAAACTTCCAGAAGTTTATGGGCTTATTTGGTGTAACATTCTTTTGGCGTTTGATGGTAATCTTAAGCCTCATCTTTTAAGGCCAGCAGAATGCTGCTTGTAACATATGGATGAAATGGGAGTTGGCAGAAATTAGTTATGTTCCCAATGTTCATTTCTTAAATGCGATGAACTAATGCTGGGAGATGATAATGTGTACCCAACTGAATAGCAGTCGCATTCAACCCTAATCAAACTCCAAATTAAGCGAAAAATTTCTCATGCATAAGCAAAAAATTCCTCCAGTATAGCTTAACTCTTTTAGGGTGGTCCAATACATAAGATTAGTGCTATTGTAGGGTATAGAGAGAATCAATTAATTTTTGTATGGGAGCAACGCCTCTTGTATTAGTATCGGGCTCCGGACCACGGATCAGTATGGCCCCACGCCATGTCGTGCCAGCCCTGTATCAACACGATAGAGGCGAGGGAGAGAGAGTATGAGAGAGAGAAAAAGAGAGAGATGGGAGAGACCGAGGCCGGCGGAGAGCCAGCAGAGCGCCGGAGAGCCGTCGCGTAGAGAAGACGGAGGCTGGAAAGCCGCTGCACGGAGAAGGCGGAGGCTAGGGATTTGCGGAAACGGGGCTTCGCCTCCAGTCTTTTGTTTCGTTCGAAACAGAGCCCCGAAGAGAGCCCTTTTTTATTTTGAAGAATTTTAAATGAAAGTCAACATTCATTGCCAATTTTACTTAATTTTTTTTAAAAATAAATAAGCTCTTAAAAGCACAAAAAGGTATCATGATAGAACTCCAATCACCAGTAATATGAAGAATGTATCAAACTTAAATGCTGATTTTTGTTGTGATCTGTGGTCAAACATCACTATTTTTTAGAGGAATAAAAAAAGACAAAGGAACATATTCATCATGTAACATGAAGTGAGAATCGGTCATCAGTTAGGAAGAAGTTTGATTAATACCAAAGTTAGATCATAAGAGTGGGATCTATTAGATATTTACACTCATTTATAAATATAGGCTTTTAGCAATTAAAATCTTCGAGAACCTTCCCCTGAAAAAATTGTAGAGGAGGAAAGTGGCGAAGGTTCTTGTATTACTACATTTCAAAAAGTCAGAAGCAAACCTATCCATCGAAACACATACAACTAGATGCTATTTTATTAAAATGAGCAAAGGAATGGAAGATGAATAAGAAGAAGAAGAAGATGAAGAATAGCTTAGTTAGCAAACACCCATGAAAGCACAAATCTAATAATTAAATGGCAATACATATATTAACACTAATAGCTCTATGCTACAACTAATGGATTGCAAAACTTCATTGTCATCGGCAACCAAAGTGTTGTGGTTCAAATTTGGCCCGAGGGTGACCATGTCGGGGGAGTCGAGGGAGTTGCCGGCTGGAGCGGAGGAAGGAGAGTCACCTCTCGCGCAACAGTGTATCTGCACAAAGCCTCACCTGTGGTTCCGGTGAGGGCCTCCGACGTTCAAGTTAGAATGGACCTTAGTTGGTCCAAAAGTCCCCCTTAGTGATACCTGATGGGGCTATTTATAGTCTCTGTAGAGATGTCTAGGTGGCGGAGGTATGGCCTATCCTCATTATGGAAAGAGATGGATTTTAAACAGATGGCGCGCCACTAAAGATTGCTTGAGGCACAAGGCGTAGGCCGTTCCTGTGGACGGTAAGGTATTGATAGGTGTGACGGGGTATGATTGGAGCAGCATGGCGTTGTCCTTTGCTGCCGTTGGCCAGCAAGCAAAGCGTGGCGCGGTAACGTTATAATGTATGACCACGTAGATGGGCGTGGGCACGCACGTGGATGCTGTAATAACCCCAAAATTTTTTTTTTTTATATAAAAAGGGATAGAATAGTCCTTTAAAATTGATATAAGGGGTAAAATTGGAAGGAATCAAAAGATAATGGCATAGTTGTAGATATGTTGAAGTGTTAGGGGCAAAATGGGAATTTAATAATATTAAACAAAGGTGAATAGTGCTTTGATGTGATTTAAATGGGGTGGTTGGTGGCTCACGGGAATGAAACCGAGAGAGAGTCACAGAGAGGGGGTTCTCAGGTGTGGAGGAAAAAAGGAAAGAAAAGGAGAAGAAGAAGAAGAAGAAGAAAGAAGAAGAGGAAGGAGATTCGAGGAGGAGGGGGATCCCGGTTGCACTTCCAGCTGAAGGAAAAAACGTAGATCTCCTTCCCCTCTACGCAAGGACCTCGATTTCCAAAAAGAAAAAGGTAAATATCCGTCCCTATCTAGTCTTTTGATGACATTAGGCTATACAAAGGGTGGATATAGTCTAGAGGGGTCGGATAAGGGTTGTAGAGGTGGTTAAAAGAGGAAGAATCGGATTTTAACAAATTTTTCTGGCACTACGGAAAAACTGTGTCGAAGTCCCAACTTCGGCGAATTATTTAGGGGGTCAAACGGCCTCCGATGATGATGCATGTTATCTCTTTGGAATCCTCTATGAGTGTAGAATGTTAGGTAAAAATTTCATCAAATTTGGAGTCCTGAAAGTGGATCAAAACCGGGATGAAGTAACCCACTGTCAGTTCGGGTTACTGTTCATCCGGGTGGAAAATAAGGGATTTCATGCCATAATAGGGTATTAAGCCTAGATTAGGCTAAGGGAGACCTTGTACTCGTGCAAGGGAGTCCCTAATACACATAAATGATGAGTTAATTAATAGAAAAAGAAAAAGAGAAAGAAAAGAAAAGATTTAGGGAACGGGGGAGTTGAATCAATTAAAGTTCCCTATATTATAATTGGCACGTAGATTATGACCTTGATACAAGACTAAATGTATGGTAAATGCATGTCACAGTTGGGCAAGAAGCTAGGGAACGAGAGGAAGAAGTTCCCCACTGCCTGCTGTAGAATTCTAGAGGCGTATCGAGGCCGTGCCGGATTGGCAAGTGAGTGGGAGTCATGTACTTTGCACCATGAGCATCCTTAATTCATTTTCATTAATGTCGCCAAGTGTGAATTGATTCCACTTGAGCATATTGATTGATATTGTAGTAGATTCCTCTATAATCTTGATTCTCCATGCTTGATTATTCTGTACATGCATTTGAGGGAGCATTGAGAGGAATTACGAGAGGTTGATGAGTAATCAAATTGATTCCGAATTGTGAAATAATTTCTTTTGTAAATTGATTTCATTTCCTCTATTTCAAAGATTTGTAGAGCCTTTTTAGTGGTATATTGAGTTGTATTGCACTTCCTTGACCCTCACTCCTAACCTTGATGTTAGTTTATGATTGGGTCATGATCGAGTGAGTGGTAGTCTTGATTATACTCCTTTTTAGTAGAGTATTGGGAGGGTGCATTATGGCATTCATGCATGGCTTGACAGTATCTGCAGGACACCTATAGTCGATGGGGTTGAACATCGGCCTTTGTGCACATAGTAGCCTTCTGGGTGGGCGGAGCCCAGTCCCTTCCTAGGGGGGGACACGGCCCTAGGCGTAGGATCGGCCGGTCCTACGACTTATATTCTGCTTGCCGCCGGGCATAGTAAGACCCCGCGAGGTGCAGTATGGCTTTCCGCGGATGTAGAATTCCCGCGAGGTGCCGTTTAGTATGTAGATGTGAGATGGATTTCTGTTCTGGATACTGGCCAGCATTTACATGATCAGTGTGGTATCTTATCCTGCATATGCATGTGACAGTGGGGAGTTGTTGCTGGTTCGCCTGGGGCGTAAAACCCACCTCCCGATAGCTGTCTAGCATTTACATTATCGATATGGTGTCTTATCCTGCATATGCATGTGACAGTGGGGAGTTGTTGCTGGTTCGCCTGGGGCGTAAAACCCACCTCCCGACAGCTGTCTAGTGATGATTTACATATTGGTGTGGTGTCATATTCGATATATGCATATGGCAGTAGGGAGTTGTTGCTGGTTCGCCTGGGGCGTAAAACCCACCTCCCGATAGCTGTCTAGTGATGATTTCAGCATATTGACACCTGATTTGTATGTTCCAGCATTATGATCTGTTGAGCATATTCATGAGTAGCATATATGTTTACTTGATTATTCCATATATGCTTCAGATGAGTTGATATTGATTGTGGTGATATTGATGATTTACTCCATATTCTCTATGTTGAGATCATGTTCATCTTGTTATTGATCTTGAGATTTCATCTCGAGCCATGATTATATTCTGTCTCATGTGCATAGTACTCTCTACTCCACTCACTGAGTATTTATATACTCACTCCCCAGTTTGATATTTTTGATTGCAGGGCAGGTATTGTATAGAGAGGAGCAGGATTAGTGGTTGCCTGCTAGCTGTGCCGCTCCATAGTATAGTATAGTATAATGTAGATAGAGGTTTATACCCTTTTGGTGTATTATAAACCTTCTGTTGTATTTAGTGTATAGTTACAGTCATAGATCCTGTTGTGGATATGGGTTTGACCATGGATGGAATGGGAACCAGATTTTTATACAGTTGAGTTATATACCTGTGATGATGTATTGATATATATTGTCCAGGTTCGTTATGTGACAGGTTATGTGATTGCTGCTCTGACAGGTAGTGTGTTGTATGTATTGAGATAATCCTGACAGGTCACTATAGGAAAAGTGATCATTTTGTGCATGCATCATGCCAAATTTTTCAAGATTCATTGATGATTGATAGGTAGTAGGGTTCTACGCGGTGGCTGGTGGCCTTATGCCTACCCGCACCCTAGGACCGTCGCGGCGGCCCGCCGGGAACGGGGCGGGGGTCGTGACAAAGCTTGGTATCAGAGCAAAGGTTAAGAAGAGTCCTGTCAGAGCAATAGGATGAGTCAGGATTAAGTATAGGATTATACTATGGAGCATAGGATTTTTCTGTATGTTATTTTATGAGTCATTTACAACTCAGTAAAATATGTCATGACTCAGTGTGTAACGACCATCCTCTCTTTTTGACTTTTTTAGAGAGATATAAAGAATACCTCCAAGGAGAGGACCTGCTCGTCCTGGAAGGAGGATGGAGCCAGATATAGCATTGGATGCGGGTTCTGCACATGTCGAGCCCCAAAGAGAAAAACCTCCTCCTGCTGATAGACGGAGGGTTGATGATCAAGGAGATGTAGGAAGTAGAGATACATTGATGGAACAGTTACTGGCGGAGAATCAGGCTCTGAGGGAGCAGATTGCTCGGGGGAAATCTCCTGCCCCGTCAGTAGTATCCATCCCACCTCCTGTACCTGTGCCAAGAAGTTTGGCCAGGCGGGCTCTAGATGATGAGGGGATTACTGTACAGGAGTTTCTGAGGCTCAGAACCCCGGAGTTTAAGGGGGAAGAAGGTGAAGATCCTCAGAGATTTCTGGAGGAGACTGAAAAGATGATACGGAGACTGCCCTGTTCTGATGCAAGAGCTATAGAACTTGTAGGGCTTACAATGAAGGAAGATGCCTGGGACTGGTACCAGAGGCACGTGGAGGACAGATTGTACAGTAGGAATCCTCCAACCTGGGAAGAGTTCAGGCAAGCAGTGATGGATGAGTTTTTGTCTCCGGTTGAGAGGCAGAATCGGGCTCTTCAGTTTGAGAGGCTGAAGCAGATGCCCGAAATGAGCGTATCTGAGTACGCTCGTGAGTTCACTAGATTGGGGAAGTATGCTCCTTACATCATCCCCACTGAAGCTGCCAGGATAGAAAGATTCAGGCGGGGTCTGATTTTCCCGCTTTATAATGCAGTACTGGCAGTAGAGGTCCCCACCTTGTCTAGGCTAATTGATAAAGCAAAACAGTGGGAGACCAGAAACAAAGAGGAAAGAGCTGAAAGAGAACAGAGGAAAATGAGTATGGGGAAAGGGCAAAGCAGTAGAAATAGATCTGAGGGAGTAGATCTCTCGGAGGGCCCGACAGAGCAGTCTGTATGCTCAGCTCCACCTGCCCCACGTAAGAGGAAATGGAGGGAAAGAGGTCAATCACAAGATACTTTTCTACCATCAATACCTCGTCCTCCGGTCACTATGGCCAGAACTGAATCCAAGTTCCAATCATGGCCAGTGTGTGGCATATGTGGGAAGCAGCACCCTGGCAGATGCAGAATGGGTCAGGGAGTGTGCTACAGATGTGGACAGCCGAGTCATTTTGTCAGAGAATGCCCGCAGGGTGCCACCCAGCAGTTTGTGCCTTTAACATCCTACCCTTCTGTGCAGATGGACAGGCCTAGTAATAGGGGGCCTGTAGGCAGAGGCAAAGGTCAGACACCAGCGTCACAGCAGAGTGTTGGACCATCTCAGCTGTTAGCTCCAGTAGGCAGAGGGCAAGGAAGGGTGTTCACGGTAAATCCACAGGAGGCACAGACATCGAATGCAGCTATGACAGGTAATTTACTCTTTTAAATTCGAGGACGAATTTTATATAAGGAGGGGAGGATGTAATAACCCCAAAATTTTTTTTTTTAATATAAAAAGGGATAGAATAGTCCTTTAAAATTGATATAAGGGGTAAAATTGGAAGGAATCAAAAGATAATGGCATAGTTGTAGATATGTTGAAGTGTTAGGGGCAAAATGGGAATTTAATAATATTAAACAAAGGTGAATAGTGCTTTGATGTGATTTAAATGGGGTGGTTGGTGGCTCACGGGAATGAAACCGAGAGAGAGTCACAGAGAGGGGGTTCTCAGGCGTGGAGGAAAAAAGGAAAGAAAAGGAGAAGAAGAAGAAGAAGAAGAAAGAAGAAGAGGAAGGGGATTCGAGGAGGAGGGGGATCCCGGTTGCACTTCCAGCTGAAGGAAAAAACGTAGATCTCCTTCCCCTCTACGCAAGGACCTCGATTTCCAAAAAGAAAAAGGTAAATATCCGTCCCTATCTAGTCTTTTGATGACATTAGGCTATACAAAGGGTGGATATAGTCTAGAGGGGTCGGATAAGGGTTGTAGAGGTGGTTAAAAGAGGAAGAATCGGATTTTAACAAATTTTTCCGGCACTACGGAAAAACTGTGTCGAAGTCCCAACTTCGGCGAATTATTTAGGGGTTCAAACGGCCTCCGATGATGATGCATGTTATCTCTTTGGAATCCTCTATGAGTGTAGAATGTTAGGTAAAAATTTCATCAAATTTGGAGTCCTGAAAGTGGATCAAAACCGGGATGAAGTAACCCACTGTCAGTTCGGGTTACTGTTCATCCGGGTGGAAAATAAGGGATTTCATGCCATAATAGGGTATTAAGCCTAGATTAGGCTAAGGGAGACCTTGTACTCGTGCAAGGGAGTCCCTAATACACATAAATGATGAGTTAATTAATAGAAAAAGAAAAAGAGAAAGAAAAGAAAAGATTTAGGGAACGGGGGAGTTGAATCAATTAAAGTTCCCTATATTATAATTGGCACGTAGATTATGACCTTGATACAAGACTAAATGTATGGTAAATGCATGTCACAGTTGAGCAAGAAGCTAGGGAACGAGAGGAAGAAGTTCCCCACTGCCTGCTGTAGAATTCTAGAGGCGTATCGAGGCCGTGCCGGATTGGCAAGTGAGTGGGAGTCATGTACTTTGCACCATGAGCATCCTTAATTCATTTTCATTAATGTCGCCAAGTGTGAATTGATTCCACTTGAGCATATTGATTGATATTGTAGTAGATTCCTCTATAATCTTGATTCTCCATGCTTGATTATTCTGTACATGCATTTGAGGGAGCATTGAGAGGAATTACGAGAGGTTGATGAGTAATCAAATTGATTCCGAATTGTGAAATGATTTCTTTTGTAAATTGATTTCATTTCCTCTATTTCAAAGATTTGTAGAGCCTTTTTAGTGGTATATTGAGTTGTATTGCACTTCCTTGACCCTCACTCCTAACCCTGATGTTAGTTTATGATTGGGTCATGATCGAGTGAGTGGTAGTCTTGATTATACTCCTTTTTAGTAGAGTATTGGGAGGGTGCATTATGGCATTCATGCATGGCTTGACAGTATCTGCAGGACACCTATAGTCGATGGGGTTGAACATCGGCCTTTGTGCACATAGTAGCCTTCTGGGTGGGCGGAGCCCAGTCCCTTCCTAGGGGGGGACACGGCCCTAGGCGTAGGATCGGCCGGTCCTACGACTTATATTCTGCTTGCCGCCGGGCATAGTAAGACCCCGCGAGGTGCAGTATGGCTTTCCGCGGATGTAGAATTCCCGCGAGGTGCCGTTTAGTATGTAGATGTGAGATGGATTTCTGTTCTGGATACTGGCCAGCATTTACATGATCAGTGTGGTATCTTATCCTGCATATGCATGTGACAGTGGGGAGTTGTTGCTGGTTCGCCTGGGGCGTAAAACCCACCTCCCGATAGCTGTCTAGCATTTACATTATCGATATGGTGTCTTATCCTGCATATGCATGTGACAGTGGGGAGTTGTTGCTGGTTCGCCTGGGGCGTAAAACCCACCTCCCGACAGCTACATATTGGTGTGGTGTCATATTCGATATATGCATATGGCAGGAGGGAGTTGTTGCTGGTTCGCCTGGGGCGTAAAACCCACCTCCCGATAGCTGTCTAGTGATGATTTCAGCATATTGACACCTGATTTGTATGTTTCAGCATTATGATCTGTTGAGCATATTCATGAGTAGCATATATGTTTACTTGATTATTCCATATATGCTTCAGATGAGTTGATATTGATTGTGGTGATATTGATGATTTACTCCATATTCTCTATGTTGAGATCATGTTCATCTTGTTATTGATCTTGAGATTTCATCTCGAGCCATGATTATATTCTGTCTCATGTGCATAGTACTCTCTACTCCACTCACTGAGTATTTATATACTCACTCCCCAGTTTGATATTTTTGATTGCAGGGCAGGTATTGTATAGAGAGGAGCAGGATTAGTGGTTGCCTGCTAGCTGTGCCGCTCCATAGTATAGTATAGTATAATGTAGATAGAGGTTTATACCCTTTTGGTGTATTATAAACCTTCTGTTGTATTTAGTGTATAGTTACAGTCATAGATCCTGTTGTGGATATGGGTTTGACCATGGATGGAATGGGAACCAGATTTTTATACAGTTGAGTTATATACCTGTGATGATGTATTGATATATATTGTCCAGGTTCGTTATGTGACAGGTTATGTGATTGCTGCTCTGACAGGTAGTGTGTTGTATGTATTGAGATAATCCTGACAGGTCACTATAGGAAAAGTGATCATTTTGTGCATGCATCATGCCAAATTTTTCAAGATTCATTGATGATTGATAGGTAGTAGGGTTCTACGCGGTGGCTGGTGGCCTTATGCCTACCCGCACCCTAGGACCGTCGCGGCGGCCCGCCGGGAACGGGGCGGGGGTCGTGACAGATGCGGTCGTGGGCGAGGCCAAGCTCGATGAGAGGTCGCATCATACATTCAGCGAGGTCAGCTTGGCGGGTGCTGAGGTCAGCCTAGCTTATCCGGTTTCGAGATTTGCCCGGTAGTGCGCCTTGAGCTCGAGGATCGGGGCGTGTTGATGGATGAGGCGCCCCGAGCTCGGTCGGGACGTGTTGGCGAATATAGAGGGCGCCCCGAGCTCGGTCGGGGCACGTCGGCGAATATAAAGGATACCCCAAGCTTGGTCGGGGCACATCGGCGAATACAAAGGGCGCCCCGAGCTCGGTCGGGGCGCGTCGGCGAAAAGTCTTGCGGTCGAAGGAGCTCTTTGGCTCATAGCTGACACAGCAGGGCATTCCGAGCTTGGGCTCAGGACGTCATTATAAATATTAGAAGAGGTTACTACAAGTCGTAGTAGCAGAGAGATCCATTCGAGGTCAACTGAGCCTTCGGCGGAGTTCGAGATTGGGCTAGTTCTGAGCAGGACCGAGGTCCTGCCCGACCGAGATAGGACAATCCATTTTACCCCCCATCATTTGCCCTCCGACTTCCAAGGTCAAGTCGCTCTTTGGCTCGGATAAAGAAAGTAGTTGAATTGTTGGTCGTCCTGCATCGCAGTTAAGTGCTCATGAAGACGTGTGCACCGAGTAGGACACATGGTGTGTTATTGGGGCTGATGGCTTCGAGTCGAGCTTTCTGAGCCGAGGTTGGGTGGCTTAAGCTGCCACGTCGCTCCAAGCTAAAACGGCTGTGGGAGCCCTTTAATGTGCCATGCACGTGCTTCTTTTCGAGGCGTTGCTGGATGCAATGCAAAGGGGGTCAATCATTAATGCCTCGTCCTCCGAAGCGCCTTGGCTGATGGAACACACGGGGCCGATCATTAATGTCTCGTTCTCCGAAGCGCCTCCCATAATGATTGGCTTTTAGTGCCGCGATCCGGAAAGATTTGCTGGGAGAGCTTCTGGGCCTGCCATGTAGCGAGATTCGGCTGCTTAATCGCTTAGGTTAGCCGATCAGAGCCGTTTTAGTAGGTTATATAAGGCTAGAAGGGACCCTAGGATCCTTATTTGATCTCTCTTGTCACCACCCTTCTTCTCCCTAGCCGCCATTGTTGTGGTGTTCGAGCTTCTCCTTGGGTGTTCCTAGAGCTTTCCAGCGACCTTCCCGTCGAGTTCTACTCTCGATTTTTGGCGATCCTCCTTCTCTTGGTCATCTTCTTCGGCGAACTTGAGAATCATAATGTTATTTTAATGTTTACAAAACCATGAAGGCCATATGGAAGTACCAAAGCAATTAACAAAGTTAATCAAGTAAATAGACACTCAAGGAAGAGAGAAGTGATACACTCTCGATACATCCTATAATTTTGATGCATTCATGATACACTCATCTACCATGTTTAATATGACCTTCAAGAACTCATTCAAAGATAATTCTACTAGAAGAACTTGAAAGAAAATCTAATTTTCAGTTTGACCAAACTAAGAGTGAATTTTTCTTCATAAGGGATATTTCCGTATTTTTGTTAGTTAAGAAATGAAAGTTGAATGTGTCATTCATCCTAATTTAATTAGAATATCTTTTTATTACTTCAATATGCTAAACTAACCTTCAAGTGCAAAAAAACAGGGTTAGAGTTGACCCCAAGTAGTGGAAGCGGAGCTCCGCCTCCAGTCTTTTGTTTCATTCGAAATAGAGCCCCGAAGGAAGCCTATCCATCGAAACACATACAACTAGATGCTATTTTATTAAAATGAGCAAAGGAATGGAAGATGAATAAGAAGAAGAAGATGATGATGAAGAATAGCTCAGTTAGCAAACACCCATGAAAGCACAAATCTAATAATTAAATGGCAATACATGTATTAACACTGATAGCTCTCTGCTATGACTTAAGGATTGCAAAAATTCATTGTCATCAAAAAAATACAAAATGGAAAGCAACTCCTATAAGTTGAAAGGAACTCACCAGCCGAAAAAAGTAAAGAGCAATTACAATGCAAGTGCCAAACTTTTCTAATACTTACGAAAAAGGGAAAACCTTTGGACAACTTCAACAGCATCTCAAGGCGCAGACAGAACTACAGAGGAATGGTTATTCTTCAGAGATACCATTCATAAGACTTTGAGAAAATTATGATATCTCCACACTGGACAAAACACAAAACTGGAAACTACAAGGGAAGTGAAAGAGAAACCATCCCCACAACCCTTTGTCCCAGACAAGGGGGCTGCTGTCAATCAATCAACAAACAACTGCCTGGATGCTGAAGCAAAACACCTTTCCTTATGGTTTAGATACGTACGCTATGCCATAAACAGATCAAATGTCCCTAAGCCCTATATTCCCAACTGGTGGATGGGTACCATCAGATCCTATTATCTCTCTCTTGACTACCTACACTGTGTCCTACCACAAATCAGACACCCATTTTGCCTATCTGAAGTAGTCAGATAGGTATGCTTGCTCTACCTTGCAATCTCTCACTACCAGCTCTCCCTGCTTGCAGATATTGTTGGTCAAGTCTCCTGCTTGCAGATATTGTTGCTGACATATCACCATGCTTGGTTGAACTTATCACTGCACATGACTGCCTCTTTGAAGTCCACTTTTTGCATTCAGTCTCGCTAGAAGACCAAAATATATACTAGTAAGTTGTCTCAAGCACTAGTCTGTATGAATGACCGTTTCAACAGGAGAAAATGCATTAAATCGTTTCTCCACTTTTTATTAGCAGGTCATATTTTTCTAGGTCCACATAAGAATCTGACAAAAGGCCGAGTCCCGCTTCTTGCTAGGTAAGCTTACTTGACTGATTCATAGAATGATCCCATCGGAGTTATTATTTTCAATATAATCTCCAGTTGCATTGCAAGAGTCTCTCTTAATCACTTCCCCCCCCATTCTACTCCTTAAGATTGAGAAAGATGGCACAAACAAGAAGAGGATATTATTTTCAAAAAAATTGCTTTAGGTGAATCCTATATACCAAGAGTCCAAGTGGCATAATTCGTAGTCTCTGCTTGGATATAAACAAGATTACAAGATCATCAAAACTACCACTGATCTCTGCTTTGGAATAACATAATATATCACAAAAGACGGTTCAGCATAATAGTAAAATTATAATATGGTAGAGAAAATGACTTTGATCATCAAGAGGGTATCTTGGAGTGACTGAATTAATAAATGATGGTAAGTTCAGTAGCCATACCATCCAGAGAATAGTGATATATTGGCACATTTTATAATTATCAATCATCCCTGCTAGAAGAATCTAACAATATGTGACATAATGATGACATCATAATATGATAGAGAAAAATGGCTTTGATCTTCCACAAAATATCCCCAGTAAAAATAGCATCCAATAATACATTAGCGCACAGCAGCGAGCCCAAGAAAGGAAGATTTGAGCAGTGTGACTGTATAAACAACTCTTTTTTTTCATAAAAAAAGAGCATTTCTAACAATATGAATTCATAGTTTTTACTCGTCTAACCATCTTGTGTCATGTGACAAACTCAAAGTACAAGAGCGGAATGACTCCTATAAAATCACAACTTCGGTTCTCCATATCCCTCTAAGAGGTTCCTTCAAAAATGAGAAATATCGACTAATTCTTAAAAAATGTAGCTGCACTTGCATTCAAAGTTCCTACAGAGCATCAAAGGTCATGTCGCATAATATTTAGCTATGTTCCCTCTATCCATCTCTGAGCCTCTACACGAGAAGGTCGCACACCAAATGATGTACAGATTGATCCAAAATGAGAGAGCCAGGCAACTTTAATAAGAAAGAACCATATAACAAAACAAGTAACGAATTAAAATAAAAAATAACACGACAATCAAAAACTTAACAATCAACAAATAGTAATCGATGCTACAATGACATAATCCATCGCAATTTATATTCTATTTTTACTAGTAAAATAGCACATGAAAGCCATGTTAAATGTAAAAAGATAGAATATTTTAAAAAAGTGCTTTTTTTATGATAAAATGACAATAAAGGATACTGCATAGTATTGCATAGTAGAGTATAATCTAATATAATATTATATATTATTATATATTAAAATATTATATTTTGTATAATATTATTATAATATAGTGTAATAAAATATTGAATACTACAGCGTAATAATATAACATAATATGATATGATGTATTAATGTATTACTAATAGGACAATATTACTACAATGTAATATAATATTATTATAATTATAACATAATATATAATATAATGTAATATAATAATATTATAATATAAAACAGAAATATTATATAATATAATGGATTAGAATCTAATTTAATAATATATTATATTATATTATTATTAAATATTATTATATCAACTCAATAATAATATAATATCATTATAATATAATCATATAATAGAATATAATTTAATGTAATATAATCTAATATATTATCATTTATATTATTAATCATATATATATATATATAGATGTGTATATGTGTGTGTGTGTGTGTCACACACATATATGGACACACAAATTTATATAAATATTAATACTATTATTAGTATTATTACTATTATTAGTACTATTACTATTATTAGTGTTATTATTATTATTAGCACTATTACTATTTTTAGCACTATTATTATGGTTAGTATTATTACTTTTTTTAGTATCATTACTATTATTAGTATTATTACTATTTTATTAGTATTACTATATTTAGTATTATTACTATATTTAGTCTTATTACTATTAGTAATATAATTACTTTTATTAGCAGTATTGCTATTATTAGTATTATTGCTATTATTAGTACTATTGCTATTATTAGTATTGTTACTATTTTTAGTTTTATTGCTATTCTTAGTGTAGTCACTATATTTAGTATTATTACTATTTTGTACTTTTACTATTATTAGAACTATTATTATTTTTAGTAGTATTGTTATTATTAGTATTATTACCATTATTGGAACTACTATTATTAGTACCATTCCTATTTTTAGTCTTATTATTATTTTTATAATTAATACAATGATTAATATTCTTACTATTATTAGTTTTGTTACTATTATTAGTATTATTATTATTATTAATAGTACAATATTACTACAATACAATATAATATTATTATAATTATAACATATTATATAAAATAATATAATATAATAATATTGTAATATAAGATAGTAATAAAATATAATATAATAGATTAGAATCTATTCTAAGAATAGATTATATTATATTATTATTAAATATTATTACAATATTATATTACAGTCATATAATAAAATATACTGTCATGTAATATAATCTAATATAATATAACTATTATTATAAAAATAATGTAAAATTATGATTGTAATAATATGTTATATTATGCTTATAATAAAATATAAGAATATGTTATATTATAATTATGTATTACTACAATAATATAATATATTATACTGTTATAATATAATATAATATGATATATTTTAAATTTATTATTATATTATATTAGATTATATTATATTTATAGTATAATAATATATTATGATATGATATGATATAAGATGTAATCATGAGATTTATTGGTGGGCATTTTGATCATCAGAAAAATTTTATTAAAATCAAAACAGAGATTTTTCTAAGTAGACCTTTTTAGCTTGCTGGCAAAGCCAAAATATTTTTTAATATTTTACCAAACACTACTATATTATCCAAAAGTACTTTTGGAGGGCCAATAAGTTCTTTCTGGCTCTCCACAAGCTTTCCCAAATGGAGCCTAAATACAAATAGAAAATGAAATATGTAAATATGTAAATCAAATAGAAAATAGTAACAAATAAGAACAAAAAGAGCTGAATTCAAACAGATATGCAAAATTAAAAAGTAAAATAAGACAATGAAATAAATAATAGGAATTAAGGAAATGTCCAATAGCAGAATATATGAAGCCGAGCTTGTAAAGTGAACATATCAGGTAGCACGTGAACAAATAATGAAAACAAACAAAATGAAGAAAGAAGATAAAAAACGAAATCCACAAAAAAATTGCAACCACAAACAGATGTGAATCTGAAAATACATAAAACAGATTATAAAATGATAAGGAAATATCCAAAAAAACCAAAAAACTGAATATCTAAAAATAGGTAAGAATAATAATAAAAATGACAGAAAAAAATAAACTGAAAATATTACAAAGTGAGTATATGATACCATATTACAAAATGGATAACAATGCAAATTGAAAAGAAAAGAACTAAAGACAAACAGAACTCAATTTGGGGAACTGAAGGATAAAGATAGATAGTGATAAATAGTAAAAGGAGGATATAAAATAACATATAAAAATGAATTGCCAAAAGATTAAATAAACTGCAATACCAAAAAAATATGCAAAATCAAAAATATAGAAGCAGGTCACAAACTGATAAAAAGAATTAAATTCAACTGAAAACCTTATTATGCAAAAATAGATAGCAATAGCCTAGTATAAATAAACGAACTAGAAAAGAATCCAAAAAATTGTCAACAAAAAATATCAGACATAAAGACAGAAAGCAAACAGAATGTAAATCTGAAGTTGCAAAAAAATAAGGAATTATACAAACGTACAAAATGGAATATTCAGAAACTAGTAGTAAAAAAGATAAAAGATGAATTAAAATAAAATGAAAACCTAAAAAATATAAAAGTAAAATGAAATATATAATAAGCATGAGAGAACATAATTTTTTTTAAAAAAAACTGAGTTTTCAAAAGTGGAAAAAAGATGCAAAGAAAAGGAAATATTATACTATAAAGAGAAATAAACAAAATAGAATGATATTTGAGAAAAGCATAAAAGACCAGATTGCTGAAGCTATAGAGAACATATCAGAAACAAAATAAAATAAACTTAAAACTGATTAACGCATGAAAAGATGACAAAGTAGTTGATTAAAAAAAACTAGGCAGAAATAAAGAAAGCTGCATGGATTTCTAAAAGTACAAACATGAAGGAGCATTAAAAGTTTAGTAAAATAAATAATTTGACTTGATTTGTGTTTCTAGGCGTAAACATAACAAAATATGTTTTCATGTAAAATGGATAAATCTAATTTTTCAAACACATGGCTTCAGCGTCTTGGAAGAAAATAAGCGGGATTTCTTGGAGCAACAAGTGCAATAAGAGAGCACCGGAAAATCACATTGAATATATGCATTAAATAAAATTAATAACAAAGGCAGACCCCACAATACATGCATTAAAGATCTTTTCCTTGGATACTAATTAGAAATACCAAATCAAACTATCGTAAAAGACTGAACATGTATAGCAGCCATAAAAATAAAGTCGACAATAAAAATTACAATGAATAGCTGCATTCACAAATCACAAGCAATAAATCACTATGCTGCATAACAAGACCCAGATAAATTCAAGCACGAAGCCATCTGAACATAAATGACAAGTATTTACTTCAATCACCAACCCGAGTACCAAATGTTTCAAAGAAGCATCAGCAAACAAATGGAAGCAGGCAATTAAATAAACAAAATGCTTATAGACACGAGCATATAGAGATACCCCTGACAACTACACCGCTTACGTCTCTGCATGAACCAAATGATTGCATAACAACAGAACAAATAGACAAAACCCCACTCAAACACATAAATTAAACTCCAACTACCACTCAAGCCAAGAAAAGCAAAAGCAGCAAAGACATTGGGAATTCAACCCAATCATCACGTGATAGTGTAGAAGATTAAAATCAAAGACTGTCAAAAGATCAAAAAGAAATATCCTTTTGAATGCCAGATGCAAATCAAGGGGAAAACAGAGAATTGCATTGAAACTCTGATCCCTGCAGAACAGTTGTTTACCATCTTTAGACATGTCAGCTAAAGGAGGTGTTCAACCTCCACAAGAATTCAACCACCATTAGACATGTTAGCAATTCAATCGAAACAACCCAAGAGATTTTCATAGGGAAAATGATCTAACACCATGTTCAGCAAAATCTATTGAAATTGACATAAAAACAAACTCCAAGAACGAAAATAAATCATTAAAACCTCCAAAATGTTTCATAAATCACATAGGCCAAGTCCCAGAACGAGATGATCATCACAAAACTAGAACCCAACAAATCACAGACAGCTAGGACACGAAATAACACGGAGATCTCCACCTAACACTAAAACTAGTTTAGAAATCAAGAACCAACCAAACCCGAACTAGATTAGAAATCAAGGACCAGCCAATCCCGAACTCGAAACCAAGAACCATCATTGGAGTCCAAAGAACACCGAGACCAAACTAGATAACAAGAAGACATTACCCTAAAACCAGAGTAGAAATCAAGAACCTACAGAAACCGAATTGGAAACCAAGCACCATCTCAGCAAACCAAAGAACACCGAAACCAAACTTGAAAACAAGAAACAAGTAATCAATAACCGAATCAAGAATGCAAGAAAGGAGAAAAGACTCGAAGGGAGACGGATCGCTTGCCTCTTCGTCGTCGTTCTCGCGCGAGAGAGCTCAGGTTCTCCATTTCAGGGCGGTCCGATCGGCGGATCTGATGGGTCTTTGGGAGAGAACCGGAGGGAGGACAGAGTCCCAGGAAGGCGTTCTGCAAATATTGGCGACGGTCAGCGTCGCCTCCTCCACGCCAAGTTAAAATAAATTAAAATAATGAATTTTGAACAGCACGTTAAAATAAATTAAAATAATGAATTTTGAACAACGTGGAACGACTGGCGCAACGCTAGAAAAGCCGTTACGATGGATGTTGACGTATGCCGTTAAACATTGTCGCAGGTGCCGGACTTCTTAGCATTTATACATGGTCGACGGGTTCATAACCATCATAACGGCAATGGTTTCAGCCAAGCCAAATAAATTTTTAAGATAAATAATATAAAAATAAATAATACTTATCATTTTTCTTTATTTTTATTGCAATAAATTGTTATAATAGTAATAACAACCGTTCTTTGCAGTTGTAAGTTCTTTCAAATAAAATATATTTTCGAAAATTCAAATTTTTATGTCCAAATTCCCTCCAATAATAATTTTATGATCCAAATAAGCATAATTTTATAATTATTATTATTATTATTGTAGTGCTTATTTTAATATTATAAGATAGTTTTAAGATGCATAACAAGTGTTACAACCATTATAATGGCTTCGTGTTTATTTTATATAAATATTATAACTATAATTTAGAAATAATTTATGTATAAATGAATTTCGAGTTTCTTTGATAATTACAAATCTCTAACTTGAAGTTTCAACGAGAATGCTTTCACTTGCGGTTTTTTTTTTCTATAAAGATTAGAATCACAAAAATTATTTGGAAATCCGCGAGCGGTGTCAAAATTGAGAGAGAGAAATAGAAAAGGGAGAGAAGGCAACTAGTTGATTAAGCACTTTTTTATTTTATAATTACATGAGTTGACAGATATGCATGGGTACCCAAAATACAAACAGTACAAATAAGTCCCAGAACTAGTTGATCATCACAAAACTAGAACCCAACAAATAACAGCTAGGTACCCGAAATAACAAGATTAGAAATCAAGAACCAACCAAACCCGAGCACGAAACCAAGAACCATCAATGGAATCCAAAGAACACCGAGACCAAACAAGATAACAAGAAGACATAACCCTAAAACCAGACTAGAAATCAATAACCAACTAAAACCGATTTGGAAACCAAGAACCATCTCAGCAAACCGAAGAACACCGAAACCAAGCTTGAAAACAAGAAACAAGTAATCAATAACCGAATCAAGAATGCAAGAAAGGCGAAAAGATACGAAGGAAGGACGGATCGCTTGCCTCTTCGTCGCCGTTCTCGTCTTCCGGCGGTGGCGGAGCTTGATAGAGGGATCGCCGCTCCAGGGACGCGAAGAAGAAGGCCGACGCCAGGCTCGTAACCGCCCGGCTCGCCATCCTTTCAAGTTTCAAGCCCCTCGGGCGAGAGAGCTCAGGTTCTCCATCTCAGGGCGGTCCGATCGGCGGATCCGACGGATCTTTGGGAGAGAACGGGAGAGAGCCGGAGGGAGGACAGAGTTAAAATAAATTAAAATAAAGAATTTTGAACTGCGTGGAACAACTGGGCGCTACGCTATAAAAGCCGTTACGATGGATGTCCACGTTTGCCGTTACGTAGATGCCTGACTTTTTAGCATTTATACATGGTCGACGGGGTCATGACCATCATAACGGCAATGGTTTCAACCAAGCCAAATAAATTTTCAAGATAAATAATATAAAAATAAATAATAATTCATTGTTCTTTCAAATAAATATATTTTCTAAAATTTAAATTTTTATCTCAAAATTCCCTCCAATAATAATTTTATGAGCCAAAAATTACCATAATTTTATAATAATTAAATTATTTTAGTGCTTATTTTAATATTATAAAGTTGTTTTAAAACACTTATTATAACCATTATAATGATCAATAATAGTTTTTGTGAGGCTCCATATTTATTTCATACATTACAACAATAATTTTGAAAATATTTATGCACAAACGTATATATTGCGCCTCTTTGATAATCTACAATTTCCTAAGTTGAAGTTTGATGGAGATTGCTTCCACTTGCAATTTTTTTATGGAGAGTAGATAGTGCGGACACCAGTACTCGATCATCCGCCATTCGGGTCTACAGTCGCCGCAGGAGGATGGTCCAGCCAGTTTAATTTTATTTTGGAGTGATTTTATGCTATTTGGGCTTATTAAGGTATTTTGTTATTTGACAGCCTTTAGGGCTTATTTTGGTATTTCATTATTTTGAGGGTCTTTTGTGAGACTAGTTTCTTTTAGGGGGTTGTTTGTTTTTTTTTGGGTCTATAAATATTGTTACGGGGGAACTTAGCCACCATGCCCCACGTGACCGGCACGCGCGCCCAGAAAGACTACGGCTGCCCCTTGATCCAGCAATCTGACCTCGGGTCGGATATCTTCGGCTCCGCAGCCCGACCCCGAGTCGGCTGTCCCTTGGTCCAGCAATCCGACCTCGGGTCGGATATCTTCGGCTCCGCAGCCCGACCCCGGGTCGGCTGCCCCTTGATCCAGCAATCCGACCTCGGGTCGGATATCTTCGGCTCCGCAGCCCGACCCCGAGTCGGGTGCCCCTTGATCCAGCAATCCGACCCCAAGTCGGCAATCTCTTGACAACAACAGACTGTTCCCCTGAGGCACGCCGCGGCCCCCTGCTCCACTACTCCCCGCAACGGCCGTATCCGGCGCTGCCCCACGATCCCCTGTGACAGCCGTACAAAGCGGAGCTCCACTACGCCCTGCCATGGCCGTACCCAGCGCTGCCCCACGACGCCCTGTAACGACCATGTCAGTGGCAACCCCATCGTGCCACACGATGACCGATCCCCAGAAAAACCCCCCAGCCTGATATATATGCGGCTGGGAGGGAAGGGGAGGGTAAGCAAGATTTTTCAGAGTATTATCTTACCTGCTACCTCTTCTTCTCCTTCGATCTCCCCTAACTTGATCGTCGGAGAGCCCCCACTACCCCGGTGGTGGTGCGAGGCTTGCTTGCAGGTTTTCCGGCGGAAGGTGGAGCGCAACCGAAGTAATTCCAAGGGAACCCCGTTCACACCGCTGTGCCAATCGTTCTCGGTTTGGACCCCCAGCAACAGTTGGCGCTAGAGGAAGGGACCGGATCTCAGAGCGATCGTAATGGCACGGCGAGGTGGTCGTGGAGCTTCCAATGCTTCCGGTCGCGGGGCCTCTCGCGCCTCTGGCCGGAGGGCCGCTGCATCTCCAACACACTCTCAGCAACACTCCACCTCCCCACCGCCCGCTCAGACGGTCGAAGCCGCCCAATTCGACCAGCTAACCCAGCAGGTTCGCACCCTCGCGGAGGCGGTGCAGAATCTGCAGGGTGCGATGTCCCGGGCGCCGCAGCGGGTTCAGGAGCCGCCGCTGCCTGAGCGTTCGCCTGTCCTCCTCAACCCGCGCTCCTTCCTCTCCCATGGGGAGGAGCGCCGGCGCGAGGAGGATTCTCTCGCACGCTCCATTCTGCCGGGACCTTCCCACCGGAGCTGCGCGGGATCCGAGAGGCGGGCCCGGGCGCGTTCCCAGACCCCCCAGTCCTCGAGGAACCCGCGCTCCAGTCGGTCCCCCTCTCGCCGCTCCTTGTCTCCCACCCACCGGACGCGCTCCCTGGACCGGCGGGTGGACGATCTCCACCGACAACTCCAGGTCCTGAAGGGCCATTCCAAAGATCCCTTCGCCGACTTAGAGATCTCCTCCCAGCCGGCGCTCGCCTCGAGGATCCTGCAGACCCCGAATCCGCCGGGGTTCAAAATGCCGGCGATCGAGCCCTATGACGGGGCGGCGGACCCGCGGGATCACGTCGAGAGTTTCAGGACCCTTATGCTCCTCCATGGAGCATCAGATCCCCTTCTCTGCAAGGCTTTCCCGGCAATCCTCCGTGGCCCGGCGAGGGCGTGGTTCGCCGGGCTGGAGGCTGACTCAATCCGGTCCTTCGACCAGTTCACTCGCCTCTTCGTCACTCATTTCGCCGTCAGTAGCCGGCGGCGACTGGTCTCCGACTCCCTCTTCGATGTCCGGCAAAACGAGGGAGAAAGCCTGCGGGATTATCTTACCCGCTTCAACAGGGCTACGCTGGAGGTCCGGAACCTGAGTCAGGAAGTAGCTCTTTCAGCCCTGAAGTGTGGCTTCCGGAAGGGCAGACTCACCTTCTCCCTGGACAAACGTCTGCCGCGGAGCTTCCCAGAGCTGTTGTCCCGGGCGAACCAGTATGCGGACGCCGAGGAGGCGGCCGCCCACCGGAGCAAGGAGGCCGCCGAGATCCCTCCAAAGCTTGGGAAGAAAAGGCGGAAAGAGGCACGCCAGAGGAGGAGCCCGACGCCCCAGCGTCGGCGCAGAAGCCCGTCGCCGGCGAAGAACCACGGCGCCCCACGCCCTCGTTCTCCGCCCCGACGTTTCAACCGGTACACCCCTCTCCTGACTCCCCGGGCCCAGATCCTTATGGAGATCAAGGGGCGGGAGGACCTCCCGGCCCCGAGACAGATGCGGAAGATCCCTGGGAAGAGGCCCTCCCGGGTGTACTGTGAGTACCACCGAGACCACGGCCACGACACAGAAGACTGCTTCCAGCTTCGGGACGAGATCGAGGCTCTCATCCGCCGGGGGCGTCTCGGTCGATATGTGAGCGACCGACGTCCCCCCGCAGACCCGCGTCCGGCCGACCCGGCTCCTCCGGAGCGTCGGGAGCAGAATCGACCCGTTGCGGGCGTGATCCACACTATCACTGGGGGCTGCCCCCGGCCCGTGAGGAACGCAGGGGGCTCGACGGAGGCGTCAGGTGCGGACGTCGCAAAGAAGCAGAGGGTCGGCAATGTAATCACCTTTTGTGATGAGGATGTAAAGGGGGTTCAGACCCCCCACGATGACGCCATGGTAATCTCCCTCACTATGGCAAACTATGATGTAAGGCGTGTTCTTGTGGATAGTGGAAGCTCAGCTGATATCTTGTTTTACGAGGCCTTCCAAAAGCTGGGCTTGTCCAGACAATCGTTGCGCAAAATATCCACCCCCCTCATAGGATTCACCGGCGACGCTGTCCCGGTGGAAGGTGTCGTTGAGCTGCCTGTGACTGCGGGCGTCGCACCCGCAGAAGCTACGGTGCGACTCGGGTTCTTGGTCGTCCGTGTTCCCTCGGCCTACAACGCTATCCTCGGACGACCCGGGCTGAACGCCCTTCGCGCGGTGGTCTCCACGTACCACTTGCTCATGCGGTTCCCCACGATGGTCGGGATCGGGGAGGTCCGAGGTGACCAACCGACCGCACGGCAATGTTTCTTAGCGACCCTCAAAGGGAAGAAGCCCGCAGAAGCCCTCAACGTCGAGTCCCTTGATGCCAGAGACGAGGTGGCCTTGCGGCACGGGGAGCCGGCCGAGGGTGTGGTCGAAGTTCCCCTCGAGGAAGGCCGCCGGGACCGGGCGGTCCGGGTTGGCGCCAATCTCGACCCGGGAGCTCGGGCCCGGTTGGTGGAATTCCTCCGAGCCAATGCCGATGTATTTGCTTGGTCGGCGGCCGATGTACCTGGGATCGACCCGGAGGTCATTTCTCACGCCCTCAACGTCGACCCGACCCACCGGCCAGTGAAGCAGAAGAAGAGACACTGTGCCCCGGATCGGATCCGGGTGGTCGACCAGGAGGTAGACAAGCTCTTGGAGGCGGGATTCATAAGGGAGGTGAGTTACCCCGAGTGGCTGGCAAATGTCGTACTTGTCCGGAAGGCGAGCGGAAAGTGGAGGATGTGCGTCGACTATACCGACCTGAACAAGGCGTGCCCTAAGGATAGCTTTCCGCTTCCGCGGATAGACCAACTGGTCGACGCGACTTCCGGATATCAGCTGCTGTCTTTCATGGACGCCTTCTCCGGTTACAACTAGATAATGATGGCCCCATAGGACGAGGAGAAAACTGCCTTTATAACAGACCGGGGGCTGTACTGCTACAAGGTAATGCCCTTCGGACTGAAGAATGCTGGCGCCACTTACCAGCGCCTCGTCAACAAAATCTTCAAAGAGCAAATCGGCCGGAACATGGAGGTGTACGTGGACGATATGCTGGTGAAGAGCCGCCAGGCAGACCAGCACATCGTGGATTTGGAGGAGACTTTCACCACCTTGCGGAAGTTTCGCATGAAGCTGAACCCAGCGAAGTGCGCCTTTGGCGCTTCGGCCGGGAGGTTCCTCGGTTTCATTGTCAACCAGCGGGGTATCGAAGCCAACCCGGATAAAATCAAGGCCATCCAAGGTATGTCCCCTCCGACCAAAGTGAAGGAGGTTCAGGAGCTCGCTGGAAGGGTCGCCGCGCTCGGACGATTTGTGGCAAAATCGGCCGAACGCTGCCAACCATTCTTCAAGGTGTTAAAACGCCCGAAAGACTTCCTCTGTGTTGCCCAGATAGACAACCCAAGAGGGGGGGGTGAATTGGGTTTTAAAATAATTTGAATAATTAAAACGATGTGGTTGACTAATTAAAAACTATTGCAAGTTATCTAATTAATGCTAAGTGCTGTGAGTGATGTGAGGGGAAGAAGAATAGAGACAATCCAACATAAACACAAGGTTTTATAGTGGTTCGGAGCTAACCCTTGCTCCTACGTCCACTCCCCAAGTCTCACTTGGGAATTCACTATAACCCCCTTGGATTACAGCCGGTTGTTTTCCAAGCTCACAACCAAACTTGTTGTTTTACGAGCTCACAACGAACTCGGTCGGTTTTCCCAGGCTCACCGACTAGAACCGCCCCGATTGTTTTCCCGGGATCACAATCAAACCCTTACACACGTTGGTTTTAACTCGGCTCACCAACCAACCTCAATCCCCTTGATTCAATCCCCGATTGAACTAAGTAAATACAAGTTGTAGAAAGAAAACAGAAAATGAGCTTCTCAAAAAGCAGATGAAAACAATATGAACAATGAATGAAGTTAAGAAGCCTCAAACGCTTTTAGATTGGAGATGAGGAATGGCTTCTTAAACTTCTGGTCTCCTCTTGAAAGAGTAGTCGACTTGAATGCTGGAGAAGGAGGCTTTAATTGCTGGAAAGATGTAGTTGGAAGCAGTAAATGCAGATCTTCCTCTTTTTCGTTGAAGAGCACGTTGCAGAGCTTGAGTGCTTGATTAGTTGGAGTGGAATGGTTGTTCTCTACTTTGCTACAGTCTTCTGTGGCTATTTAAACCAACCCCCACGGAAACTAGCCGTTAGACACCTTTTTCTGCCCGTTCTGCACACTCTGCACAGCCTGACAATGTGTCCGTTGGTGGGTTGGAGTCGACTCGCGCGATCAGGAGTCGACTCGGCTGTAGCAGGAGTCGACTCGAGCTTTTCCGGAGTCGACTCGGCAACTGTTCCCAGTTTGAATTAAAGTTGCTGTCTTGACTGGGAGTCGACTCGTCTTGACCCGGAGTCGACTCGCCAACTTCTGGCGCTGACCTGGCAATTTTGGAGTCGGCTCATCCTCTGTAGTCCGTGGATCCAAATTTGAATTTTGTCCACTCGAGTCGACTCGACTGTCCTGGGAGTCGACTCGAATCTCAGAGCCCGAACTCCCGATTCTCTGTCTTTTGGCTCATCCAGTCTTGGAGTCGACTCGAACTTCCTTGGAGTCGACTCGGCTCTCAGTTTCCGAAAGTTGGTCTTCTGCCTTTTGACGTGAAGCTTGTCTTGGAGTCGACTCGAGCTGTCTGGGAGTCGACTCGAATCTCAGAGGCAGTAACTTGGTTTTCTGTCTGTCTTGGGGTCGCGGTGTCTTGGAGTCGACTCGCGTATTGCGGGAGTCGACTCGAATCTCAGAGTCCATAAAATGCTCTCTGACTTTTTCTTTGTGTACCGCTGAGAGTCGACTCTTGCTTTCTCTGGAGTCGACTTGCCACCTATCGGAGTCGACTCGCGTTCCACTGGAGTCGACTCGAATCTCAGACCCGAAAACTGTTCTCTGACTTTTCTGCCTGTGATTGCTTGGAGTCGACTCTTATTTCCTTGGAGTCGACTCGGTGAACATCGGAGTCGACTCGCGCACTTCGGGAGTCGACTCGCTGACAGGTTCTGAGTTAAAGCTTTCTATTCTTCTGTCTGTTCTCAGTCGGAGTCAACTCGTACTTATCTGGAGTCGACTCGAGCTCGTGCCAGTGAACTTGATACGCATGGAGTCGACTCGTGATACTCGGGAGTCGACTCGAGTCTCAGACATTGGTTCAAACAGACTCCTTAACTTATCCAAAAATTATGAACCAAGTCTTGGGACACTTAGACAGGATTTTCACTGAAACACTCAATTGAATTCATTAGTAATCAAAAGATATACTCAAATGCTTTGAGCTCGTCAAAATCAAATGGGGTTTTAATCAATCACTCCACAATCTCCTCCTTTTTGATGATGACAAAACTTTGAGTATATGTAAAATGAATTGCTCAATAAATAATGAAATAAAATCCATAAATGAATTCAAATATCTGGTAATTCAATTTATCCAAGCTTTGAAAGGAGTGAAACAATAAATTTCGGAGTTAAAGCTCCCCCTTTCATTTGGAATTCTATAAGCCTTCATATTATGCAATCAATTGTTTGGCTTATATGTCATTAATGATTTAGTTTGATTAAAATTCAGATTCTCCCCCTCAACATATGCATTCAACTATGTTTTGATTCTCTGAATTTCCTTTTAATGCTTTGAAGTTTTTGAACTGAATTTTTTGTATTTAGAGGGAAAATCTGTCAATTTGTTCTTGAGTAGGATTCAGCTAATCTCCGAATATCCCTTGAATAGATTCTGGAGATTACTCCATTAGGAGCCCCAAAAGAGAGATAATGAGCCTCGAGGTACCGAATCCACTTAGAACAAATTTGTGTGTTTTAAGAGTTTATCTTTCCATTGATTCCTTTTACATATTTTATGCATATTTCTCCCCCTTTTACATATTTTATACATATTTCTCCCCCTTTTTGTCATCATATCAAAAAGGAGGTAATCAGAACACACAATCAAACATAGATCAAAAGGCACAGTATTGAAGAAAAATGCGGCTACTCATTGTATTAATTTGTATGTAAGTACATTTCAGAATACAATAAGTAAAGCAAAACAATACATGTCAAAACAAAACACAAAAAGTAGCTATGGTCTCCTCGAGGATGTAGCTCCTCCTCTCGAGGATGTGGCTCCTCCTCTCGAGGATGTGTCTCCTCGAGGCATGCGCTCCACGAGTGATTGGACCGCATTGGTGACGTTCTCGAGCTGGCGAATGATGGCCTGGATGGCCCTGCTCTGTGTCGTATCCAGCTCGAGCACCGACTTCTGCATTTCGTCCAGTTTGTAGATGAGCACATTCGACAAGCGCTCGGCCCCTGCGGTGGTGGTGGACATGTCACGGCCGATGTCATCCCGCATCTGTCGAGTGGTGCTCGTGACCTCACTCATGCTGTGGAACTGGGCCTGTATCAAGGTCCTCATGTTGTATATCTCTTGCCGCACCTCAGCCGTCATGTCTGTCACGGCTGTCAGGGAAGGGACCAATGCGGAAGATGTGGGCGCAGGAGAGGGAGTAGGCACCGAACCTCGGAGCTCCCGAAGCAACTCATCCCTCAGATCTCGGACTATCTCCTGCCGCAGCTCCCGGAGCTGCTCAGGATCAATGCGGACCTCCATGGGTGGTGGAGCCGAGGAGGAAGGTCCAGCGGAGGTGGTAGGAGCAGGAGTGGATGGAAGATCTGGTAAGTCTGGAAAGTCAGAGTCTGGCTCAGGACTGGGGGAAGGTCTGGTGGTCTGTGTGGTGAGGGTAGACTTCCTAACCCAAATCCCCTCTCTCTTCCGAAACCCCATCCTGTGTAGGGTCCCCGGACGCATGCGATCAGTCCATCGCAATGCGCGAGAGGGTTCCCCCTCAGGGATAGGAATCTCGTACTCCCTAAATAATAATGTGAAGACCATGCCGTAGGGTAGGGTGAGCCTAGGTCTGTCTAGTGGCTCACACATGTATCGATATATGAGTTTGGGGAAGTTGATTGGGGTGTCATGAAGCGTATAGAACATCAGAGCTAGGTCTCTCTCATTTACAAAATCAAATCTCCCTGTCTTAGGGAAGATGGACCTAGACAATATACTCAAGAGGATCCGCACCTCAATCGGTAGTGAGCTAGCGGATACCTCGTCTAGAGGTGACTGGGGTGGATGTCCTAGAACGGCCGTAAGGGCCTCAACCCTATCCTCAGGGTGTGCGGGAGCCACCCCTGCTAATGGAAGGTGGAGGATGTGGGCAATAAGATCCTCCGTGACACGCAAAGGAACACCGGCTACTGTGCCCTCGATACCCCCATCTCCCCGATGGACGGTACCGTAAAACTCTCTAACAAGGCCAGGGTACGTGGGGAGATCTAAGGTGAGGAAATACTCTAAGCCCTGGGCCCTGAGTCTATCACCTATAATGAACCCTTCCCGGGAGAGATAGTCGAAGTCGACATATCTCCCGGTGGTGACGGCCTTCCCGGCTAATGGCCTCGCGGGAACCGCCCTAGGCGGGGAACGAGCCGGAGGTGGTTGCCTCGCGGGATCGTGCCGCGCCTTGGAGCGCCGCTCGGGACCGGCCTCGGGTCGGGACCTCTTCCTAACTACGGTCTTACGCGGCATTTTGACCTAAACAGAGAGGAAAAACCTAGAGGACGGTGAAAGACCGACGGAAAAGACTCGGAACCGACCGGGAATGACCTAGGAAGGGAGGAGAACTCAATGTCCGGTGAAGAATCGACGGGAAAATGGCTTGGAGACGATCGGGGACGACCTAGGAGTCGGCTCTAGGGTTTTTTGAACAGTGGTGGCTTGAAAGAAAAGTGTTTTCGAAACGACAAATCTAGGGTTAAAAAGTCGGATCCCGACTGCGAGTCGACTCCACTGAGTCGCGAGTCGACTCGACCTCGATTCGACTCCAGAATATGCGCGAGTCGACTCTCCTTATGCGCCTGTGGACCTCGAGTCGACTCCCGACAGTATGCGAGTCGACTCCCCCTCTGCTGCCATCTTTGCGAGTCGACTCCCGCCAATGCGCGAGTCGACTCCCGCTTAGGAGCCGGTGATGGGGGCTCACGGTCCAAAGCCCCTCACCAAGCCTCTTTTCCTTGCGCTCCTCGCGTGCGCCTCCAAAATCCTTTGATGGTGGACCGATTGTAGGTAACGCCGGTGGATTAACTCAATGAAAGAGATCAACAATGAAAGAAGACTTGATTTGTATTCCACTAACTTGAAGAACGAAGAACAATAATAAAGAAAGCAAAAGAAATCTAGAAAGAGATTGAAGGGATCTCTTCCTAGCCCAATCTAGTGGAGATTGATGTATCTACCACTAGCCCAAGTCCTAGAACACAAGATCTAAGACCGAACTCGGCACAAACGCCGCCCAAGCCTTCCGGCCGACATAACCATGACTCTCCAAAGAACTCTTCATGGCCTCCAATGGCCCCTTTACATCTCTTTTTATACCCTAAGCCCTAGACAAAACATGGTACTATGGATCCAAGGCTTCTCCTCCGTTGATTGGCATGAGATGGATGGCTAAAGATCACCCAAGAAGGGCCCTCCCACGGCTGAACTTTGGCTTGCACTTTGGCCCTTGGATGAAAAGGGATGGAGGGTGGGATCTGCCAGGTTCCGCGGACCGGACGCACGGGACGCGAGTCCCGGTTGACCGGGTCGCGCGTCCCGGCTGGGCGTGTCCCAGTCCGGGCGGGACTGGGACTGGGCGCGCGCCAGGCGGGCGGGCGCGCACGGGCGCGCGCGTGGGCGCTGGCGCACGGGCGGGCGCGGTCGGCTGGCGCTGGCGCACGGGCGGGCGCAGGCGGGCGGGTGCAGGCGCGCGGGCGGGCGCGGGCGCGCGGGCGCGCGGGCGGGCGCGCGGGCGGGCGCGCGGGCGGGCGCGGGCGCGCTGGCTGGCGTGCGGGCGGGCGCGGGCGGTCGGCCTGCTGGGCGCACGGGCGGGCAGGCGCGCGGGCGGGGCTGGGCGCGGACCTGGGCGCGCAGGCGGGGCTGGGCGCGCAGGGGCCTGGGCACGGGCACTGTAGCACTGTAGCATGCGAGGTTCTTGGCCAAGAACCTCGCTGCACTGTAGCAATGGCAGGATTGGGCTGTGGCTTGGCTTTGGCGGGGCGGTGCGCGCGGCGGGTTCGGCCAAGGTTGGGCATGCTTGGCCATGGCTTGGGCATGCATGGGCACATGTTTGGCTTGGCCGAGGTTGGGCGTGCTCGGCCGTATGAAGGTGGTTGGCCAAGGCTTTCCAAGCAAAGTAGTTGGCCTTGGCTTGACCCTCCGTTGGCCTCCTTGTGGTCCGATGGCCCTCTTTGGTTGGCATGGCTACTTTGGCCCTCAGTTGGTGTGCGACTGTTGCTCCTCTTGCGGCGTGGCTTGCGGGGGTCCTCAACATTCCTCCTCCCTTGAAGAACATCCTTGCCCTCAAGGATGAAGTTAGGGTACCTCTGAGAGACCTCGTCATAGTCCTCCCACGTAGCATCTTCCTTGGGCAAGCCGCCCCACTGAATCAAGACTTGCCAGATTTTGCGTCGTTCTCGGCCTCGTCTCCATATGCGGTACTTGAGAGCTTCAACTGGTTGTAGAAGTAGTCGACCCTCTTCGTTGAATGTGGGAAGGTCCGGTGCAACTAATGTCGGGTCACCAACCTTCTCTTTGAGCAACGACACATGGAAGACTGGATGCAGATGAGATGAGGCGGGTAACTCCAGTCGGTAGGCAACCTCTCCGATGCGTTCTATGATTCTGAACGGTCCATAAAATTTTTGAGATAGCTTGCGGCTGAACTTGTCTTTTAATGATTTCTGTTGGTAGGGCTTCAGCTTTAAGTAGACATACTGGCCAGGGTTGAAGACAACTTCTCGGCGACCTTGGTCATAGTACCTCTTCATTCTTTCTTGTGCCTTCTGAAGCTCTCTTTTTGCATTTGCTAGGACTTCGTCTCTTGTCATTAATTCTTGTTCAACTTCCTCACTTCGGGCCGTGCCTCTCTCATATGTAGTCAGTAGTGGAGGGGGCCTCCCATACACAAGTTCAAAAGGACTCAATTTAATGGATGAGTGGTAGGAAGTATTATACCAGAATTCAGCCCAGGGTATGAAAGCTTCCCATCGTGATTGTTGCTCATGGCAGAAGCAGCGCAAGTATTGCCCCAAGGTCCTGTTGACTATCTCTGTTTGTCCGTCCGTCTGCGGGTGGTAAGAGGAACTGGCTTTCAGTTTGCTTCCTTGCAAGGTGAACAGCTCCTTCCAGAAAGTACTCATGAAGACTCGATCTCGGTCGGTGACGATGCTCCTTGGTACTCCATGGAGTCGAACAATGGTCTCCACGAATGCATGTGCAACTGACTTGGCTGTGTAAGGATGTTTAAGAGGTATGAAGTGTGCATACTTACTTAGCCGATCAACCACCACTAGGATCACTTCGTAGCCTTTGCTTGCTGGTAGACCCTCGATGAAGTCCATGGTCAGATCCTCCCATATCATGTTCGGAATGGGAAGTGGTTGCAGCAGTCCGGTGGGTGCCCGTGGATCATATTTGGTCTTCTGGCATGTCTCGCACTCGGCCACCAAGGTTTTGACGTCGCGCTTCAACCCTTCCCAATAGAAAAAGTGCTTCACACGAAGATAGGTGCGAAGCCATCCTGAATGGCCACCTTCCTTGCTGTTGTGGAAGTGGTCTAAGATGTTTCTTCTCAAGTCGGGGACGTCGGGGACATAGATATTTCCCTTGTAAAAAATCAGACCATCGCGCACCTTAAATTCTGCAACACCCGTAGCCGCTGCATCAAGTTTCTCTTGGATTTCTTGTGCTCGGGCGTCAAGCTTTGATGCTTCACGAACTCGGTCCCAAATCCTCCAATCAACGCCGCTGATTGCTGCAAAATTCTGCGGCTCATCCATGTCTTCAGCCACCCACAACATCTGGTCGTTCTCCCTTCGCGACAACGCGTCAGCCACTTTGTTTTCTTTGCCGGGTTGATAGATGATGTCGTACTCGAATCCCAGCAATTTGACAAGAAATTTTTGCTGCTCGGGAGTCACTATCTTCTGTTGAAGTAGATGGCGGAGGGCTTGCTGGTCTGTGATGATGGTGAAGCGCCGGCCGAGAAGGTATGGCCTCCAAATCTTCACCGCATGTACAACCGCCAACAATTCTCTTGCGTAGGTGCTCCAAGCCTTCTTTCTTGGCCCTAATGCTTTGGAAATAAAGGCCAAGGGTCGTCTTTCCTGCACCAAAACAGCACCTATACCTTCGCCACTGGCGTCGGTGTAGACCTCGAATGGTTTGGAAAAGTCAGGCAAGGCAAGTACCGGTGTTTGTGTCATAGCTTCCTTGAGGTCTTCGAATGCCTTGCGTGCTTGAATGGTCCACATGAAACCTCCTTTCTTCAGCATGGTGGTTAGTGGCTTTGCAATCAGCCCATAATCCTTTACGAATCGTCGGTAGTAGCCTGTTAGCCCCAAAAATCCTCTTAGGGCTGTGATATCCTTCGGCCATGGCCAATCGAGCATGGCCTGAATTTTTCGCTGATCCACACGAACTCCTTCGGCTGAAATTATGTGGCCCAAGTACTCGAGCTCCGCTTGTGCGAATGCACACTTTGAAGGCTTGATGTGAAAGTGGTGCTCCTCCAAGGTGCGTAGAACAATCTCCAAGTGCTCAAGGTGCTCGTCCATGGATCTGGAATATATCAAGATGTCATCAAAAAATACTAAGACAAACCTTCGCAAGTGGGGTCTGAAAATTTCGTTCATGGCCGCTTGGAATGTTGATGGCGCATTGCATAGACCGAATGGCATCACCAAGTACTCGTAGTGGCCGGAATGTGTCCTGAAGGCCGTCTTGTGCACATCCTCCTCTTTCATTCTGATTTGATGGTAGCCGGCTCGTAAGTCCAATTTGGTGAAGAACTTGGCACCATGCAATTCATCGAGCATCTCGTCCACCGTAGGGATCGGAAAACGGTCTTTGATGGTTGCTTCATTAAGAGCTCGGTAGTCGGTGCAGAACCTCCATGAGCCATCCTTCTTTCTCACCAATAGGACGGGTGAGGAGAAGGGACTCGAGCTATGTCGGATCAGCCCCTGGCTAAGCATTTCATCAACTTGACGCTCAATTTCTCCCTTTTGAAAGTGTGCGTACCTGTATGGTGGAACATTGACTGCAGCAGCCTCATCTTTCATCCGAATTGGATGATCAAAGTCTCGTTGTGGCGGGAGGGAAGTAGGCTTCTGGAGGACACTTTGATGAGCCTCTAACACCCTCCGGATTGGTGGTGGCAGCCCCTCAAGTGCTTGCTGCTGTTGCTGAATTTCTGCATCATCTTGGAGAGGACCTTCTTGGTTCGGGCTAGCCATAACAACGGCAAAGCAGCTAGCCCCTCCTTTGCATAGTTTTTCTATCATGTTGGCCTCGCAAGGCCGTACTTCCTTGCTGCTCAAGGCCGTCCATGTCCTCTTTCGGCCACCAAGTTTAAACTCCATGGTCATTGCGTCGAAGTCGGTCACCACCCGGCCTAGACTGCGTAACCATGCATTTCCCAATACAATGTCTAAGCCGACTAATTGAAGTACATGTAGATCGGCTTTAACTCTCACCCCTTGTACATTCATCCTTACATTATTAACAATTTCAGCACATAGCAATTTTTCACCACTAGCAATTTTTACGTCAAACGGTGAAACCGATGTACCTTTGAGTCCAACCTTGCGTACGATTGCTGAGTTGATGAAATTGTGAGAAGAGCCGCTGTCCACTAACAAGGAGACTTCATGCTTGCCGATCCAAGCCATGAGCCTCATTGTCGAGGGTTTTGGTGCGCCGCAAAGTGCATTGAGTGACAATTCGGCTTGCTGATTTTCTGCACATGGTTCGGTCTCTTCGGGGTGATCTTCCTCCTCGCTGCTGCTATCTGAATTTTCAGATGCAGCGGGCTCTTCGTCGCTGCTTGCATCAAGGACATAGACTTGGCCGGTCTTACAACGATGCTCCCGGCTCCACTTTTCACCGCACTTGAAACATAGACCCTTTTTTATGTAGTCTTGCAGCTCATCACGTGACAACTTCTTTACCTCCCTTTGCTGATTTTTGGAACCTGTTGAAGTTATCTCTTTGGATCTGAAATTTACCTTGGATGGTTGTGGTTTGGTGAACTTGCTGATGGCACCATCCTTGGTTGGACGTTGTTCCGGGTTGTAGCTTTGGTCTAGGATCTCCGCCATGCGCATTGCCTCTTGTAGCCGTGTTGGTTGTTTGAGTTTGATCTCCTTGGCTAGCCATGGTTTGAGGCCGTCGATGAAGGTACCAAGCAAGGCTTCGTCGGACCATCCGCTGACCATAGTTTGTAATTGCCGGAACTCATCGATGTAGGTCTGGACTTTGCCTTCTTGTTTAAGTTTTGCAAGTTGACCATGATGATTGACAATGGGGGATGGTCCCCATTGTTTCATGAATTCATCCATAAAGGCCGTCCACCCCAACCTTCTCCCTTCTTTCTCATACAAGGCCCGGATCCACCTCCACCATCGGCTAGCCCTACCCTCTAAGTGAAAACTGGCTAGGGTCACCCGATCAGCCCGTGGGATGTCATAAACGTCAAAGTACTGATCCGCCTTGTCAAGCCACTCATACGGGTCTCCTCCACCAAACTTTGGGAAGTCAATTTTGGGTTTCCTAAGCCCTTCTCCTCTAGGCCGTGGACCCCTATAGTCATCATCTCCAAAGTCATTACCCCGCATGTTTCTTCCTCTCCTTGCCATGGGTTCTCTCCGGCCATAAGGCCTTTGAGCATGGAAGGGGCGTTCTTCGGGTTCACTATCGGCCTCATCATGATTGTTATGGCCATTACTAACCCGCTCATCATCAAGCCACCTCTCAAACACTAAGCCTTCGGCTTCAATCCTTCCTCCCATTCGCCCATGGTGCCTAATGTCATGATCTACATGATGTGTACCCTGAACACTAATGGCATCGCTCTCATACCTTGCCCGGCCCTGCCGTGCGGCATGCGACCTAGGCACTTCCTCTTGCACCCTCTTATGTTCCCTCTCTAGCATCCTCCTTTCCAACCTCTCCATGTTGGCATTGTTTTCTCTCCTTATTTCAGCCATATTTGCAGCCATAGTATTGGACAAGGTTTCCAATGCGCGGTTAAGGTTGGCTGAACTAACTTCAAGGGCTTCTAACCTCCTATCTTGGTTGCTATAATGGGGGGACTCCATCTCCTGTTAACCCTCTGTTTTAGGACTCTAAAACCTTGAGACAATAGCCCCTCAAACTCCCAAAAACCAACCCACTCAAGCCCCAAAGACTTGCTGCAGAAAATTTCTGGACTGCAGAAAATTTCTGCGGCAGTCCACAAACTTCAGCAGCCAAGATCTCCCTCAAAACAGAACCAAATCAACACGTGGGGATGCCTATTACAGTGAATAATAAGCTCTGAAACTCTCCACCAAAACTCAAAATCAAAGCTTCAGAACCCTGTTCTTAACACCCAAAGCAAGCACCTAGTTGCAGAATTTTTCTGCAACAAAGGAACTTCACAAACCAGCCCCCAATCCTCCTGCGGTTGTCACCCAATGGATGAACCAACCCACCTCACGTGTACACCACTCAATCAGCCTCCGACAGGGGTTTTACAATAATAAAAACAGAAATTAAACATCCCCCAATCGTATACAAATTCAAGCCAAATATAGGATGCAGAATTTTTATGAACTTCCCCAAAATCTATGATCTGAATTTTAACTTTAGATCAAACAGAATATGCAACGAAAATTCAGATCTGGAAGATTGGGATTCAAGCGTTACCTCCTTGAGAGGATCTCTCAATGAAAGCACCAAATTGATGGGGGCTCACGGTCCAAAGCCCCTCACCAAGCCTCTTTTCCTTGCGCTCCTCGCGTGCGCCTCCAAAATCCTTTGATGGTGGACCGATTGTAGGTAACGCCGGTGGATTAACTCAATGAAAGAGATCAACAATGAAAGAAGACTTGATTTGTATTCCACTAACTTGAAGAACGAAGAACAATAATAAAGAAAGCAAAAGAAATCTAGAAAGAGATTGAAGGGATCTCTTCCTAGCCCAATCTAGTGGAGATTGATGTATCTACCACTAGCCCAAGTCCTAGAACACAAGATCTAAGACCGAACTCGGCACAAACGCCGCCCAAGCCTTCCGGCCGACATAACCATGACTCTCCAAAGAACTCTTCATGGCCTCCAATGGCCCCTTTACATCTCTTTTTATACCCTAAGCCCTAGACAAAACATGGTACTATGGATCCAAGGCTTCTCCTCCGTTGATTGGCATGAGATGGATGGCTAAAGATCACCCAAGAAGGGCCCTCCCACGGCTGAACTTTGGCTTGCACTTTGGCCCTTGGATGAAAAGGGATGGAGGGTGGGATCTGCCAGGTTCCGCGGGCGGTCGGCCTGCTGGGCGCACGGGCGGGCAGGCGCGCGGGCGGGGCTGGGCGCGGGCCTGGGCGCGCGGGCGGGGCTGGGCGCGGGCCTGGGCGCGCAGGGGCCTGGGCACGGGCACTGTAGCACTGTAGCATGCGAGGTTCTTGGCCAAGAACCTCGCTGCACTGTAGCAATGGCAGGATTGGGCTGTGGCTTGGCTTTGGCGGGGCGGTGCGCGCGGCGGGTTCGGCCAAGGTTGGGCATGCTTGGCCATGGCTTGGGCATGCATGGGCACATGTTTGGCTTGGCCGAGGTTGGGCGTGCTCGGCCGTATGAAGGTGGTTGGCCAAGGCTTTCCAAGCAAAGTAGTTGGCCTTGGCTTGACCCTCCGTTGGCCTCCTTGTGGTCCGATGGCCCTCTTTGGTTGGCATGGCTACTTTGGCCCTCAGTTGGTGTGCGACTGTTGCTCCTCTTGCGGCGTGGCTTGCGGGGGTCCTCAACAGCCGGCTCTGAAACTTACTCGAGTCGTCTCTAACTTTGGCACGCACCTAAAAATCATGCTACATTCGTGCCAAATGAGGGAAAAACACTAAAGTATGATCTGATTTGATGATCAGGGAAAAGAAACTCTATTTTAACCACAATCTAATCATCAAAATCAATGAATCTAGTGGAAACTACCACTAGGATGGATCAATCACTCCTAATCCCCTTCTAAGCACACTAAACCTCTCTTCACTTAGAGGTTTTGTAAAAATATCTGCTAATTGATCATCAGTACAAACAAATTGGAGTGTCACATCACCATTCAATACATGGTCTCTTATGAAGTGATGTCTTATCTCAATGTGTTTAGTTCTTGAATGCTGAATTGGATTTTTAGTTAGATTAATGGCACTTGTATTATCACAATTAATGGGAATTTTATCTTGCTTAATGCCATAATCTTCTAGTTGTTATTTAATCCACAAGATTTGAGCACAACAACTCCCGGCTGCAACATATTCAGCTTCAGCAGTAGATAATGCAACCGAATTTTGTTTCTTGCTAAACCATGAGATTAAGTTTTCTCCTAGGAATTGACATGACCCGCTGGTGCTTTTTCTATCAAGTTTACATCCAGCAAAGTCTGAATCTGTGTATCCTATTAAGTTTAGGCTAGATTCTTTAGAGTACCATAATCCTATATTCTTAGTTCCTATTAAGTATTTAAAAATTCTCTTAACTGCAACTAGATGTGATTCCTTAGGATTAGCCTGATATCTAGCACACATGCAGACACTAAACATAATATCAGGTCTACTTGCAGTAAGATACAATAAAGATCCTATCATACCTCTATACAGTTTCTGATCTACAGATTTACCTGATTCATCTTGGTCTAATTTGCATGATGAGCTCATGGGGGTGCTGATTGACTTGTTTCCCTCCATTTCAAACTTCTTGAGCATCTCCTTGATATATTTGGCTTGATTGATGAAGATGCCTCCTTCAGACTGTTTGATTTGAAGCCCAAGAAAGTAGTTCAGCTCTCCCATCATGCTCATCTCAAATTCACTCTGCATCAAATCAGCAAATTCTTCGCAGAGGCGATTGTTAGTAGCACCGAAAATGATATCATCAACATAAATCTGTACTAGTAGCATATCTTGGTTTTTCTTTTTCAGAAATAGTGTTGTATCTACATTACCCCTAGAGAACTCATGTTCTAGTAGGAATTTGCTAAGCCTCTCATACCATGCTCTAGGTGCTTGTTTTAAACCATAAAGTGCTTTGTTCAGTTTATATACATGATTAGGGTATTGATGATTTTCAAAACCAGGAGGTTGTTCTACATATACCTCCTCATTTATATACCCATTTAAAAATGCACTTTTTACATCCATTTGAAATAGTTTGAAGTCCTTAGAGCATGCATATGCTAATAATAATCTAATAGCCTCAAGTCTAGCTACAGGAGCAAAGGTTTCATCAAAATCTATACCTTCTTCTTGATTATAACCCTTTGCTACTAGTCTAGCCTTATTCCTTATAACAATTCCATTTTCATCAAGTTTATTTTTATAAATCCATTTAGTACCTATAATCGGATATTCAGACGGTCTCTCTACTAGATTCTATACCTTGTTTCTAGTAAATTGGTTTAATTCTTCTTGCATTGCATTTATCCAATTTACATCTTTTTCAGCTTCTTCTATGTGTTTGGGCTCAAAATGAGAAACAAAGGCTAGATGATTATTTAAGTTCCTAAGGGATGCCCTAGTCCTAATAGGTTGAGATGGATCATCTAGAACTAATTCCTTAGGATGCCCGTGAGCATACCTCCAAGCTTTAGTTAGTCCATGATCCACAATAGCCTCTTGGCTTGAAGATGCATCTTCAATTAATTTTTGATTATCATCTTGTAATGTCATCTCATCTATCTTTTCTTCAAGAATTTCAGCATCATCATCAAAATTAACTCTCTTGCTAGAAGTGATGTCACTAGAATCATCAAATACAACATGTATAGATTCTTCTATAACTAGGGTTTTTTTATTAAAGACTCTATAGGCTTTGCTAGTTGTAGAGTACCCCAAGAATATAGCCTCATCAGATTTTGAGTCAAATTTTCCTAGATTATCTTTCCCATTATTATGAACAAAACACCTACATCCAAAAACATGAAAGTAGTTTACCTTTGGTTTTCTATTTTTCCAAAGTTCATAAGGTGTTTTCTTTATAATGGGTCTCAATAAAACTCTATTTAATATATGACAAGAAGTATTAATGGCTTCTCCCCAAAAGTACTTAGGGAGGTTACTTTCACATAACATAGTTCTAGCCATTTCCTCTAGAGTTCTATTTTTCCTTTCCACAACTCCATTTTGTTGTGGTGTCCTAGGTGCAGAAAAATTATGAGTTATTCCCTTTTTACTACAAAACTCATCAAATAAATGATTCTCAAATTCGGTTCCATGGTCACTTCTAATAGCTATGACTGAAGTATCTCTAGCATTTGTTACTTCTTTGTGAAATTTCTTGAAGACTGAAAATGCTTGATCCTTATGATTTAAGAACATGACCCAAGTGTATCTAGAATAATCATCTACAATAACTAGACCATATTTATTTCCACCTAGACTTGTGGTTCTAGTTGGTCCGAATAGGTCCATGTGTAGTAGTTCTAGAGGTCTAGAGGTAGAGACACAATTGATAGATTTAAAGGAGTTCCTTGATTGTTTGCCAAATTGACATGCTTCACATATTTTATTCTTTTCAAACTTTAGTTTTGGCAAACCTATTACGGAATCTCTCTTAACTAGTTTTGATATTGTGTCCATGCTTGCATGACCTAACTTACGGTGCCATAACCAACTAGCATCATTGTCCTTAGTTTCATTAACAACTAAGCATGGGTTGTGTTTGGCAAGATCCTCAAGATCTATAACATACACATTCCCACGTCTTATTCCTTTAGAAACTAAACTATTGTCATTTGAGTTGGTTATGATGCATAGTGATGGTTTGAACAAAACATCAAAACCTCTATCACACAATTGACTAATGCTAAGTAAATTATGCTTAAGACCATCAACATATCTAACATTATCAATAAAAGTAGAAGGGGTGATTTGAACTTTACCAATACCAATGATGTGACCTTGGTTGTTGTCTCCAAAAGTCACAGCACCTCTCTTCTTAGCTTCAAGGGTGAAAAATTGATCTTTGTCACCCGTCATGTGCCTTGAGCAGCCACTATCCAAGTACCAGCAGTTTTTGTTGACCTTGGCTGCAAGACACTCCTACACAAGCAAATCATGTCATCTTAGGTACCCAAGTTTTCTTGGGTCCTTCATGGTTAGTCAAGTTGGTTCCTTTTGGAACCCATACCCTTTTAATTTTCTTTTTTATTTTATTTTTCCTAAAATTACACACATTCGCTTTATGACCTATAGTACCACAGCAAAAGCAAGTTATTTTCTTAGTTTTAGTTTCCCCAGCTTTAACAAAGAAGTTACTAAGAAGTTTTTGTTTATTTCTTGGTTTGTACCCTAAACCCGCTTTATTAAATACGGCTCGTTGACTATTAAGTATCATGTTTAATTTTTCAGAACTATATGTAAATTTTTCAACTAAGGGTTTGTATTTGTTAAGTTCTTTAGTTAGAGTTTGATTTTCTGCTTTTAGGTCATTAAGTTCTTTTGTGAGATCCTTATTTAAGATTTGTTTATGATTTTTAAGTTCTGAAAGTTCCTTAGTTAGTTTTTCATTATCTTTAGTTAAGGTACTAGTCTTTTGAGTTAAAAGTTGGTTGCTTGTCTTAAGTTCTATATTTTCTTTGATGATTAAATCCTTATCCTTAACTAATTTATCGTATTTATGTAGGTATGATTGATTAGCTATTTTTAGTTCTTTATTCTTAAGATTTATGGCCTTATATTCTACCATTAATTCATTAAATGCATCATAAAGTTCATCAAAAGAAAAATCAGGATGCGTATCGGAAGTTACCTCGTTTTTATTGGCCATGAAGCAGAAATTGGCCTTCTCTTCTTGTTCATCATCTGATGAGGAGGAGGATGAGTCGGAGTCGGATAGTGTTGTGACAAGAGCCTTCTTCTTCTTGTACTTACTCCCCTTCTTCAGTAAGGGGCACTCAGCTCTTATGTGACCCGGCTTCTTGCACTCGTAACACCCAATCCCCTCATTTTCCCTTTCCTTACCTTTGTCCTTGCGGTAGGAATTTGAGGGGCCTCTCCTTTGATGATAGGACTTCTTGTGGTTGATGAATTTCTTGAACTTGCGCACAAGAAGAGCCTCACCATCATCTTCCTCATTCTCTTCTTCGTCACTGCTGCTACTGCAAGACAAGTCCTTGTTAGATGAAGTAGACTTAAGAGCTATTACCTTTTTCTTGTGGGAGGACTCCTCCTCGTTGTGTTGCTTCATGGTTAGCTCGTGCGTCATTAGGGATCCAAGAAGCTCCTCAAGTGGTAACTTGTTCAAGTCCTTGGCTTCTTGGATTGCCGTCACTTTAGCTTCCCATGACCTTGGTAGACAACGAAGGATTTTCCTGACAAGCTCACTGTTAGTATAGTTCTTGCCAAGGCTTTTTAGGCCATTGACAATGTCAGTAAACCTAGTGAACATGCATGTGATTGTTTCATTAGAATCCATTTTAAATAGTTCATACTTATGAACCAAAATATTTATTTTGGATTTTTTGACTTGATTCGTGCCCTCATGGGTCACTTCAAGTCTGTCCCAAATCTCTTTTGCAGAATTGCAAGTTGAGATCCTATTGAATTCATTTCTATCTAAGGCACAATAAAGCACATTCATAGCTTTAGAGTTTAGTTGTGCCTTTCTCATGTCATGTTCATCCCAATCCTTTTCTAGTTTGGGTACCGTGACATCCTCTACATATATGGATGGGATGTATGGCCCATTTACTACAATGGTCCACATCTCATAGTCTTGGGCTTGGATGAATATTCTCATCCTAGCCTTCCAATATGAGTAGTCGGATCCATTAAAGAATGGGGGTCTTTGGGTGGACTGACCCTCAATGTGGGAAGATCCAAATGGGGTTGTCATTTCGATCTTTTACTCTTGGGTAGAAGAGTTTAGGCTCTGATGCCACTTGTTGCCCAGATAGACAACCCAAGAGGGGGGGTGAATTGGGTTTTAAAATAATTTGAATAATTAAAACGATGTGGTTGACTAATTAAAAACTATTGCAAGTTATCTAATTAATGCTAAGTGCTGTGAGTGATGTGAGGGGAAGAAGAATAGAGACAATCCAACACAAACACAAGGTTTTATAGTGGTTCGGAGCTAACCCTTGCTCCTACGTCCACTCCCCAAGTCTCACTTGGGAATTCACTATAACCCCCTTGGATTACAGCCGGTTGTTTTCCAAGCTCACAACCAAACATGTTGTTTTACGAGCTCACAACGAACTCGGTCGATTTTTCCAGGCTCACCGACTAGAACCGCCCCGATTGTTTTTCCGGGATCACAATCAAACCCTTACACACGTTGGTTTTAACTCGGCTCACCAACCAACCTCAATCCCCTTGATTCAATCCCCGATTGAACTAAGTAAATACAAGTTGTAGAAAGAAAACAGAAAATGAGCTTCTCAAAAAGCAGATGAAAACAATATGAACAATGAATGAAGTTAAGAAGCCTCAAATGCTTTTAGATTGGAGATGAGGAATGGCTTCTTAAACTTCTGGTCTCCTCTTGAAAGAGTAGTCGACTTGAATGCAGGAGAAGGAGGCTTTAATTGCTGGGAAGATGTAGTTGGAAGCAGTAAATGCAGATCTTCCTCTTTTTCGTTGAAGAGCACATTGCAGAGCTTGAGTGCTTGATTAGTTGGAGTGGAATGGTTGTTCTCTACTTTGCTACAGTCTTCTGTGGCTATTTAAACCAACCCCCACGGAAACTAGCCGTTAGACACCTTTTTCTGCCCGTTCTGCACACTCTGCACAGCCTGACAATGTGTCCGTTGGTGGGTTGGAGTCGACTCGCGCGATCAGGAGTCGACTCGAGCTTTTCCGGAGTCGACTCGGCAACTGTTCCCAGTTTGAATTAAAGTTGCTGTCTTGACTGGGAGTCGACTCGTCTTGACCCGGAGTCGACTCGCCAACTTCTGGCGCTGACCTGGCAATTTTGGAGTCGGCTCATCCTCTGTAGTCCGTGGATCCAAATTTGAATTTTGTCCACTCGAGTCGACTCGACTGTCCTGGGAGTCGACTCGAATCTCAGAGTCCGAACTCTCGATTCTCTGTCTTTTGGCTCATCCAGTCTTGGAGTTGACTCGAACTTCCTTGGAGTCGACTCGGCTCTCAGTTTCCGAAAGTTGGTCTTCTGCCTTTTGACGTGAAGCTTGTCTTGGAGTCGACTCGAGCTGTCTGGGAGTCGACTCGAATCTCAGAGGCAGTAACTTGGTTTTCTGTCTGTCTTGGGGTCGCGGTGTCTTGGAGTCGACTCGCGTATTGCGGGAGTCGACTCGAATCTCAGAGTCCATAAAATGCTCTCTGACTTTTTCTTTATGTACCGCTGAGAGTCGACTCTTGCTTTCTCTGGAGTCGACTTGCCACCTATCGGAGTCGACTCGCGTTCCACTGGAGTCGACTCGAATCTCAGACCCGAAAACTGTTCTCTGACTTTTCTGCCTGTGACTGCTTGGAGTCGACTCTTATTTCCTTGGAGTCGACTCGGTGAACATCGGAGTCGACTCGCGCACTTCGGGAGTCGACTCGCTGACAGGTTCTGAGTTAAAGCTTTCTGTTCTTCTGTCTGTTCTCAGTCGGAGTCGACTCGTACTTATCTGGAGTCGACTCGAGCTCGTGCCAGTGAACTTGATACGCATGGAGTCGACTCGTGATACTCGGGAGTCGACTCGAGTCTCAGACATTGGTTCAAACAGACTCCTTAACTTATCCAAAAATTATGAACCAAGTCTTGGGACACTTAGACAGGATTTTCACTGAAACACTCAATTGAATTCATTAGTAATCAAAAGATATACTCAAATGCTTTGAGCTCGTCAAAATCAAATGGGGTTTTAATCAATCACTCCACACTCTGGACGGCCGAATGTCAAGCAGCATTCGACCAGCTCAAGGAATACCTGGCGTCTCCTCCCCTGCTGTCCAAGCCGCAAGAAGGGGAGATGCTCTACCTCTATCTGGCGGTCTCCCCAACCGCGGTCAGTGCGGTGCTGGTTCGGGAAGAGGCAAAGCTCCAGAAGCCCGTGTACTACATCAGCCGGGTCCTACGGGATGCCGAGACGCGGTATACGAAGGCTGAAAAGATCGCCTTCGCGCTGCTGACCGCGACCAGGAGGCTCCGCCCCTATTTCCAAGCCCATTCTGTCACCCTCTTAACTGATCAACCACTACGACAGATCCTCAGCAACCCCGAGAATGCGGGACGGCTGGTGAAGTGGGCAGTAGAACTCGGTGAGTTCGACATCCGCTACCAGCCTCGACCCGCCATCAAGGCCCAGGTGCTCGCGGACTTCCTCGCTGAGTGCACGGTGCAGGAGACGGAGCCTAGACCGTCGGAAACGCCCAGCCTCGACCTTCCGACCTGGACGCTTCACATCGATGGGTCGTCGAACCCCGAGGGTGGAAGAGCCGGGCTGATCCTTACCAGTCCTGATGGAGTGATAGCCGAGTATGCCTTGAGGTTTGGATTTCCAGTGACCAACAACGAGGCGGAGTACGAGGCCCTAGTCGCGGGACTCAAACTCACCGGGGAGCTCGGCATCCGGCGTTTGAAGGTTTTCACCGACTCCCAGCTGGTGGTCGGGCAGGTCCGTGGGGAGTTCGAGGCCCGGAGCCCGACCATGCAGAACTACGTCCGGAAGGTGCAAGCACTCATTCCCGACCTCGGCAGCGTCGACCTCCAGCAGGTCCCCAGAAGCGAAAATGCCAGGGCCGACAGGTTGTCCCGCTTGGTGGGCGCAGAGGCGCACAACTTGTCGAGGGCAATCTACCTGGAGACCCTGGATGCCCCGAGCATCGGCGAGGCTGGAGCGGTGATGGTGATTGATCCAGAGCCGTCTTGGATGGACCCGCTCGTCGCCTACCTCGCCGAAGGAATCCTCCCTGAAGACGAAGATCAAGCTCGGCGACTTGTCAGGAAGTCCGCCCACTACGTACTCTATGAAGGGAGGCTGTATCGGACCTCATTTACCGCCCCCCTCTTAAGGTGCCTCTGCCCCTCGGAGGCGGCCTACGTCCTCGGCGAAGTCCACGAGGGCGTCTGCGGATCGCACTCGGGGGCTAGGTCCTTGGCGCACAAGATCATGAGGCAAGGCTATTATTGGCCTACCTTGTTGGAGGGCTCAAAGGGTCACGTACGGAAATGCGACGCCTGCCAGCGCCACGCCAACGTCCAGAGAGTCCCTTCTGTCCCCTTGGCACCAATCACCGCACCCTGGCCCTTCGCACAATGGGGAATGGATATCCTCGGACCATTCCCCGTCGCTTCCGCCCAGCGGAAATTCTTGATTGTTGCAATCGACTACTTCACCAAGTGGGTGGAGGCAGAGCCGCTGGCCACTATCACGGAGGCGCAAGTCCGGAAGTTCGTGAAGAAAAACATCATTGTCCGATTTGGGGTATCCCGGGTCCTCATCTCGGATAATGGTCGACAGTTCGACAACAAGCATTTCCGTGACTTCTGTGAGGGGTTCGGGATCGAGCATCGGTTCACATCTGTGTCGCATCCCCAAACCAACGGCGAGGCCGAGGTGACAAATCGGACAATCCTCCAAGGAATTAAGGCGCGAATCGGTCGGACGAGGCAAGCTTGGGTCGAAGAACTCGAGAACGTCCTTTGGGCGTATCGGACCACGCATCGGACCCCTACCGGGAGGACGCCTTTCAGCCTAACCTATGGCACGGAAGCGGTTGTCCCCGTGGAGCTCGGACTCCCCTCGCCCCGGGTGGCCGCGCACCGACCCGAGGCCAATTCGGAGCAACTCCGAGGGAACCTGGACCTCTTGGAAGAAGCGAGGAAAATGGCGCAGGTTCGGATGGCGATGTATCAGCGGAGGGTGGCCCGATATTATAACTCCAAGGTTCGACCAAAACTTTTCAGAATCGGAGATCTGGTGCTAAGGCGAACCAAAGCATCTCAACCCGCGGAAGGTGGGAAGCTGGCGCCAAATTGGGAAGGCCCGTATAGGGTTCGCTGGGTAAACCGACCTGGCTCCTACCAGTTGGAGGCCCTAGATGGTCGAGAAATTCCAAGGAGCTGGAATTCCGCTAACCTGCGGGTATATTACCAGTAGAAAGACAAATCCAGAAAGACAGTTCAAAAAAATATATAGTTCTTTTCATTTCAATAATTTCTGGTTACAATGGCGTGTTCGTGTGATTACAAAGAATTCCCAGAGGGGGATTGGGGAGTAAAGAAAGTAAGGAAGAGGTGGGAACTCCGTGGAGCTGAAGATCTGGGATCCCGAACCCTCCGCCCGAAGCAGCTACAATCCCACTGGCCGTGGGTGCTTCCCCCCGGAGGCGCCATCGACGCCTCACGCAAAAGACGAAGAGCCGGCGCGGACGAAGAAGAAGTTCACACTGCTTCTAGAGGAACGCCACCTCCAAGGGATATTCCGGTCTTCCCCAGAAGAAGGGGAGGAAAGGAATACAAGGGAGAAGAGCGCGAGGAGGCGCGATCCCGGATGAAGCGTCTAGCGCAGAGCTCAATCGGGAGGTGGGACTGAAAAGAGGGGGGATGTGATCCCGGATGAAACGCCTAGGGCGGAGTTCCACCGGGGAGAATCTTCCCGTTGATCCCAGATGAAACGGCTAGTTGGCGGAAGTCGCGAGGGGCGCGCCTCCCGTTCCTCCGGCAGGGATTTCCCAGCCACGCGCCGGAGAGGAGGTCCACGACCCATGGCAACCTGAACAGCTCCGGCTTGGCAGGCTCCACCGCACCTACGCTTATATTTATAGCCAAACTGTGGCCCCCCGGTCGTTCCGATGCGGGTGGCTCCAATAAATGCGGGCACATCGAATCCAGAGCCGTTCCGGCTCTCGAGGCATATCCCCCCACGATCTCCTAAGCGTCGTTCTCCTTAATTGTATTCTTCGTGCAGGACACTCCGGGCGGCGTGTATCCCGCGGCCCCCGTATCTCCGCATGCGCCCAGGCCGCATCCGCCTCGAAGAACGCGCGTATCGCGGCTGCTTAACTAGCACTCCTCGCAAGCAGCAACTGGCCGGTCCGATTTCCCAGGTAACGCCTCAATTAGCATTTAATGGTCTTTTGGTGTTCCCCAGGTGACACTTCGAGAGGAGGAGAAACACGATCGCAGCTGGCCACGGAGAAACCCCGTCGAGCGGCAAGTGATAGGCGCGCGACCAACGAGCGGAATTCCCCGAGGCTCGGCCCTCGGATGCCAGGCTAACCCGATGATCATCCCGGGAGCAGACTAGCCTGAAGCCCCGACCGGTCGCCTCGGCTTGCGCCAGCCTTGGCCGACCAACGAGCGGAATTCCCCGAGGCTCGGCCCTCGGATGCCAGGCTAACCCGATGATCATCCCGGGAGCAGACTAACCTGAAGCCCCGACCGGTCGCCTCGGCTTGCGCCAGCCTTGGCCGACCAACGAGCGGAATTCTCCAAGGCTCGGCCCTCGGATGCCAGGCTAACCCGATGATCATCCCGGGAGCAGACTAGCCTGAAGCCCCGACCGGTCGCCTCGGCTTGCGCCAGCCTTGGCCGACCAACGAGCGGAATTCTCCGAGGCTCGGCCCTCGGATGCCAGGCTAACCCGATGATCATCCCGGGAGCAGACTAGCTTGAAGCCCCGACCGGTCGCCTCGGCTTGCGCCAGCCTTGGCCGACCAACGAGCGAAATTCTCCGAGGCTCGGCCCTCGGATGCCAGGCTAACCCGATGATCATCCCGGGAGCAGACTAGCCTGAAGCCCCGACCGGTCGCCTCGGCTTGCGCCAGCCTTGGCCGACCAACGAGCGGAATTCCCCGAGGCTCGGCCCTCGGATGCCAGGCTAACCCGATGATCATCCCGGGAGCAGACTAGCCTGAAGCCCCGACCGGTCGCCTCGGCTTGCGCCAGCCTTGGCCGACCAACGAGCGGAATTCCCCAAGGCTCGGCCCTCGGATGCCAGGCTAACCCGATGATCATCCCGGGAGCAGACTAGCCTGAAGCCCCGACCGGTCGCTTCGGCTTGCGCCAGCCTTGGCCGACCAGCGGAAGAATTTCCTGAGGCCTAACCCTCGGATGCCTGACCTAGCGCCGGAAGAATTTTCTGAGGCCTAACCCTCGGATGCCTGGCCTGGCGCCGGAAGAATTTCCTGAGGCCTAACCCTCGGATGCCTGGCCTAGCGCCGGAAGAATTTCCTGAGGCCTAACCCTCGGATGCCTGGCCTGGCGCCGGAAGAATTTCCTGAGGCCTAACCCTCGGATGCCTGGCCTGGCGCCGGAAGAATTTTCTGAGGCCTAACCCTCGGATGCCTGGCCTGGCGCCGGGAGAATTTCCTGAGGCCTAACCCTCGGATGCCTGGCCTGGCGCCGGGAGAATTTCCTGAGGCCTAACCCTCGGATGCCTGGCCTGGCGCCGGGAGAATTTCCTGAGGCCTAACCCTCGGATGCCTGGCCTGGCGCCGGAAGAATTTCCTGAGGCCTAACCCTCGGATGCCTGGCCTGGCGCCGGAAGAATTTCCTGAGGCCTAACCCTCGGATGCCTGGCCTGGCGCCGGAAGAATTTTCTGAGGCCTAACCCTCGGATGCCTGGCCTGGCGCCGGAAGAATCTCCTGAGGCCTAACCCTCGGATGCCTGGCCTAGCGCCGGAAGAATTTCCTGAGGCCAAACCCTCGGATGCCTGGCCTAGCGCCGGAAGAATTTCCTGAGGCCTAACCCTCGGATGCCTGGCCTAGCGCCGGAGGAACTTCAAGAGTCAGGAGTCGGCGAGACGCTACTAAGAGTTAAAAAGAGGAAGGACGAAAGTGAAATGAGGAAACACTTTGTTTGCATTAACTTTCGTTGCATCAGGGCCGAGACCCATACAACATGGCAAAACGCCAACATACAAAGAAAAGAACAAAGAAAAGTACAGAGAGTCAGCTTGGAGGAACCCCTGGGTCTGGAACGGCGAGCACGTCCGCGAAGGGAAGGGAGAACGGCTCCGAGAGCGTCAAAGGAGGAGCGAACGAACAGTCCGACGGCAACGGCAGCAGCACAAGGGAGAAACTCGAGGATGCCTGTGAAGAGAAAAGCGGACGGGGGAGGGCCCCCGGTCAAATAGGCGGAAAGGCGGGTGACGCCTCGGTGACGCCAGAGGACGCCCGGCTGCCGAAGGATCGTTCGCGCCCCAAAGGCGAATCGACGCCATTAAGGAAGGATGTCCGCCGAAATCCGCAGACTGCCAAATCAGCGACAACCGCCATACGCCATAAAGAAGGCGGGGAGCTCGGAGCGCGCGCGCCTTTCCGAGGGATGGCGGCAATCTCGAAGCGTCACTCCCTTCACCCGTTCCCCTCCTGGTTCCAGGCTCGGAAGTGGGGGGCTACTGTTACGGGGGAACTTAGCCACCATGCCCCACGTGACCGGCACGCGCGCCCAGGAAGACTACGGCTGCCCCTTGATCCAGCAATCCGACCTCGGGTCGGATATCTTCGGCTCCGCAGCCCGACCCCGAGTCGGCTGCCCCTTGGTCCAGCAATCCGACCTCGGGTCGGATATCTTCGGCTCCGCAGCCCGACCCCGGGTCGGCTGCCCCTTGATCCAGCAATCCGACCTCGGGTCGGATATCTTCGGCTCCGCAGCCCGACCCCGAGTTGGGTGCCCCTTGGTCCAGCAATCCGACCCCAAGTCGGCAATCTCTTGACAACAACAGACTGTTCCCCTGAGGCACGCCGCGGCCCCCTGCTCCACTACTCCCCGCAACGGCCGTATCCGGCGCTGCCCCACGATCCCCTGTGACAGCCGTACAAAGCGGAGCTCCACTACGCCCTGCCATGGCCGTACCCAGCGCTGCCCCACGACGCCCTGTAACGACCATGTCAGTGGCAATCCCATCGTGCCACACGATGACCGATCCCCAGAAAAACCCCCCAGCCTGATATATATGCGGCTGGGGGGGAAGGGGAGGGTAAGCAAGATTTTCCAGAGTATTATCTTACCTGCTACCTCTTCTTCTCCTTCGATCTCCCCTAACTTGATCGTCGGAGGGCCCCCACTACCCCGGTGGTGGTGCGAGGCTTGCTTGCAGGTTTCCCGGCGGAAGGTGGAGCGCAACCGAAGTAATTCCAAGGGAACCCCGTTCACACCGCTGTGCCAATCGTTCTCGGTTTGGACCCCCAGCAACAAATATGTTGGACCGTACATTGTTTAGGGTTATGCTATGATGAATAAAAATTGATTCTCGTTCTTTCTATCCTGATGTGAAGCCAAGAGCAAGAGCTAGGTGAGAAACCTAGTTTCCTTTCCTTTCTCTCTTTTCTCTTTTCTCTCCTTCCTCTTCTCTCCTTCTCTCTTTCTTCCTCTTTTCCCTACTATCCTGCATCAACTTTGGTATCATAGCCTCTAGCTTTGCCTCTGTTGCCAAAGCCCCAATCCAGTTTATCGGAGCACGGCTACACAAAAGGAGAAAATCTTGAGTTATTGTGGGCCGTGGGCTCGGGCTTCACGCGGGAGGGAAAACTTTAGGGCGTCTTCTTCAGAAGATTCACTGTTCCCTCTTCCGCCTCCCCGTTCTCATTTCTTCTTCCAAAGCCAAACTTCCACACCCCATTCCCGTGAGCATCTCCTCCTTCCGGCGGCGCACGAGAAGAGAAAGGGAGCCCTTAAGACGCAGCGGCTCCCAAGGAAAGCATAAGGAAACCCCTCCTCCACCGTCATCCTTGTTCAGATCTGGAAAAAGGGTGCCCCTCTCCGCCGCCCCCCATGCACCGGTCGCCACGGAAGCCGACGTAACCACCGGCAACAACCCATGAAGAAGGTACATAGTAACGGATATGGAACGGATTATCAGGTTGGATTGTACCCGTTAAACCCGAATTCTTTTGAGTTTGATTTTTTAAAAAAAAAGGGCACGTGACCCTTAAGTCACGCACGTGGACCATAGCAAGTTATTGGAGCAGCTTGTGCCCGATAACCCGAATCCTAACGGTCCCTCTTTTCCCTCTTCTCTCCTTCCTCTTCTCTCATTTTCTCTTTCTCCCTTTTCTTCCCTGCTGTCAGTAGAATCACAAAAAAATACTCGGAAATCCACGAAGAGAGAGAGAGAGAGAGAGAGAGAGAGAGAGAAATAGGTGAGGGAGAGAAGGCACTGTAGTGTCTATAATTGATGCATACTTTAATAGTTTAATTGATTAAGAATATTAGTTAATTATACAAGAATGACCAAATATTTAATTAGAAGAGCTAATTCTAACTAAAGGCATTTATCAGATTGTGTGAGATACTTTAAACATTTATGCTACGATGGCCAAAACTCAAGGACAATAAAACTAACTTTATTCGCTTTTAGAAGTACTATTGATTTAAATGTTGAATTGAGGCCACTGAGATGTCTCGTGAGAAGATCTCTAGCTTGAGCAAGCTGGGTTGTCATGAGAGCTAGCCCTAGCTCAACTAAAATCTATCTCCCAATCATATCCAAAGCCAACCCAATGTTGTGTCTTGATTTCTCTAATCCAATACAATCTAATCCCATCTTAAGCTGATTTGAATGGGCTAGTATTTAGTTGAATTGGGCTAGATTAGATTTATTGACATAGGTCAAGTCAAATAGGTAATTCAAGAATGGCAAAACAATTTTAACATTCATATTACAGTAACATTGGAGTGGTTGAAATATTATGTGCATTATCCAATTTGATGACCCGATAGAATTGAAGATATAGTTAAAATAAAACATATAAATATTTATTCAAAATATAAATATAAACTTAATTATTTATAGATGGGTTCGGATCTGATTGGATTTTGATAAAGTTTAAGCATAATCCTGTCCCGTCTTTAACTGGGATAGGGTTGGAATTTGCAAGCCTAACCCAACTTAAAAACACCGGAGCAATCCAACAAAATTAGCATGTTGTATTTGTTGGATCCATATGAGGATGAATTTTGATCTAACAATAAGGTTGCTCCATTACAACCTGAAGGTCCTATATTTGAAACATAGAAATAATCTCTTCATACATGAGAGTAAGGCTGTGTATTTCATCCTTTCTAGATCCTGCAATGGTAGGAGTCTCATGCCCTAAACCATTCTTTTTTACTTGTTGAGTGTAGCCCAACTAGAGTTGCAGTCCTAGACACTGCATTCTATGAAAACCCTGGATAACCATATATTTCGTGCATTCCTATTAAGATGATAAACGTTGCCTTTAATCATGACCTTATGGGAGGTAGATTCCCATCTGGTGGAGAATGGCCTATGTAGATGAGAAAATTTGATGCTTTTACATCCAAATTTTACAACATCTAACCGAACATCTCCCATCATGTCAGGCGGGTGATGAGTGGAGGTTGTGTGGCTGCGGGTCTTTACATATTGTATATTGTACATGATTTGACGGAGAAATGAACAAAACCCACACAAGAAGGGATAGGAGCGAAGGACTTCACCTGGCTATTTTGTATATCGTATCTTGTATATTTCACAAGACTATTTTGGTGACCAAGCCCAATAAATATCGGGCTGGGCGGGGCCACCTGGCCCATGATGAGCTCTAGCCTGACCTGATTCTAAGCAGCCTTCTCTCTTTTTTTTTGCTAAAACAAAAGGGGTAGGGGGGAGGAAGGGACAAGCCCACCCCCGCGTAGCAGCCCCCAACTGGGCCCCCACCCCGCTAGGAGAATGTTCGATGCGGGCAGAAATGGCCGTGTGTTGGGCACCCCGACCGGTTTTACTCATACCCTCCCCACCCGTGGGCCCGGCTCAGCTACTCCTCTGAGCTCTGGCTCGAGTCCCACGTGTGAGTACGTCACACCCGGCACCACCCCGGTTACTAGCGGTACAAGAGCGGTCCTACACCACAAGTCCAAACAGTGGCCAAAGTAGTAAGCTCCGGTCCACAATTTAATCGTCGCTGCAGCGATTCGAACTTGGGACCTTGTGGTTAGAATTGCTGCCCAGTACCACTAGGCTACCACCTTGGTGGCAAGCAGCCTTCTCTCTTCACCGTGAGAATTGCAACGGAAGAATATTGCAGATGGTCGATAGTACTGCTTTGGTTTTAACAAATTTACAGGAAAGGAATCATTCAAAATGCTTGTGCAGCAGCATGGGTGCTTGTGATAGCAGTGCATATGTAGTCATAGGAGTCCACCAATTAGGTAATAAATTGACAAATTCTCAATCTACAGAGGTTTCAATCTTTTTACCCAAAATAAGAAATAAGAAAACCAAGGAGGGTTATAATTTTCTTTTTATTTTTTGAGAAGAAAAATAAAAGATTCTAATTGTGGAGAAGAAAAGTAAATTAAACCAACTATTGATTATTTTTTTTTTTTTTTTTTTTGATGAAGGTCTAATATAGACTATTGAATGCTAGAACATGTACCATTATGGATATAATCGCTTGGACGCTATCTAGTGAATGTTATAGTCTAATCATCAAGGAGTATTCTCATTGTTGGTCACATCGATATTAATCATTGGAAAGGGTTTTAACATATGTTAGCTGCAGGAATATGGTTATCCTTTCTTTCCCTGAGGGAGAAGAAAAAAAAACCAGGAATCTCTAAGGTAATGATAAGTTTAGGACCTAATTTTTGGCATCAATTTTCTTTTTTTTCCTATGAACTTGTTTGTTTGCTGCAAATAATTTTCTGAAGTTCCTTATCCGTCCCAAATAGCTGAAAAAGGAGGCTAGATGATTATAATTATAATAAATGAGCTTTGATCCGGAAATTACATACACAAGGTCAATGAAACTCATTAACAACTTGGGCCGACACCACAGCTGATTTCATGGATAGCATAATTTCCATCATGCTTCCTCAATTGAACTTTTCTCACGGTCAGTGTATTTCACATATTATGTAGTCAAATTTCAATCATTTCCCATAAGTACAAGACTTCTCTTGGCGAGAAGATGGAAGTCTAATAAAGGACTTCGATATCATATTTTTTTAATCAAAAAAGAACATAACAAAGCTTTACATCAAAGGAACCGCGGACCAAGACCAAGATAACGTGTTTAGCCAAATATTTTCTTTTGATGTAGTTGTTACATTGGGCTGCTTTTTATGACCTATTTTTTGAGAAGAAAAATTAAACGTTCTAATTGTGGAGAAGAAAAGTAAACCTACTATTGATTTTTTTTATTTTTTGGATGAAAAGCCTACTATTGACTATTGAATGCTGGAACACTTACCATTATGGATATAATCGCTTGGACGCTATCTGGTGAAGATCGTACTAATCAAAATAAAAAAAAAAATGTTGTAGTCTAATCATCAAGGAGTATTCTCATTACTTGCTGGTCATATGGACATTAGTCACTGGAAAGGGTTTGAACATATGTTGGCTGCAGGAATATGGTTATCCTTTCTTTCCTTAAGGGAGAAGAAAAAAAACCAGGAATCTGATTGTCATTTGCTCATAACTGTCACAAGTAATGATAAGTTTAGGACCTAATTTTTGGCATCAGTTTTCTAGTTTTTTTTTTCCCTCGATGAACTTGTTGGTTTGCCTCAAATAATTTTCTGAAGTTCCTTATCGATCCCAAGTATCTGAGAAAAGGCTGGTTGATTATAGTTATAATAAATGAGCTCCTGATAAGAAAATTACATAGAGAGGGTCAACGAAAATCTAGATCCTAGTTTTAAAATCAACAGAAGCTCATTAACAACTTGGGCCCACACCATAGCGGTTTTCATGGATAGCATAATTTCCATCAAGCTTCCTCCGTTGAACTTTTCTAATGGACCTTTGAAATTTGGAAAAAGAATCGGGGCTTTCCGCCCTTGGACGGTAGTCTACAATTTCCACGCATGAGCATGGAATTCCAATCATTTTCCATACGTACCAGACTTCTCTTGGCGAGAAGATGGAAGTCTTCGTCGCATACTCGCATCTGAGGCGGCCATGACGGAGACCGCCGTTAAGTACCAGTGTTTTACACATGCTATGATGCATGGATCACAGGGTTGTGATGTCCGATTAAATTAAGGACTTGTATTCTAATTAATATTTCTTTGATCTATTTAAAAGACTTATAATCATATTTCTGTTATATGTTATATCTACTCCTTTCTGAATTCGTATTCTTGGTTGCTTCAGTCCATAAGAGCAAGAAGTAAAATAGGAGGCACCTTTTCTTATAGAGTGGGCCTCCTTGTCGTCCGCCTTTGCTGTTGGAGCCGACTCCCCTTCCCAATCTAGGATCATTGGCCATGCACTACCAAGCCTACCTCTGGTTTGTGGGACACCATGGACCAGGACCAAGATAGCGCGTTGACTCCGCCTTATTCCTGAAAAGTCTTTCTCCTTGTTCTGTTTTTCTCTTCTTGATCCTATCAACTTTTATGATCAAATTTCACTATCGCTAACCCATTTCGTCCCACCATCTTCGGTGAGAGAGGTATCTTACTCTTCGTATCGGAGCCTCACCTTCGTTTATCCAATCATGGCCGGCAAAGGAAGCTGTGCCGTGCTTTTTTTTCTCATGTTCATATCCATGTTTTCAGCTGAATTCTCTCACTCAACAGACACTCTACTGTCAACCCAATCCATGAGAGATGGACAGAAACTTGTGTCTGCCAACAATACCTTCGAACTCGGTTTCTTCAGCCCCAACAGTTCGAGCAACCGTTATCTTGGCATATGGTATCACCAGATTCCGGAACAGACTATAGTATGGACTGCAAATAGAGACAGTCCGATCACCGATACCTCCGGTTTCCTTACGCTCAGCGATGACGGAGATCTGATGATCTTCGATGGCAGAGGGAGTTCATCAACAGTAGCTTCTGGTTCTGGAACAAATAACACGGCACTCACCATCTTGGATTCAGGGAATCTTGTTCTGAGGGACGCCAATAATTTATCACGGATCTTCTGGCAGAGTTTTGATTCTCCTACCGACACTCTCCTCCCTGGCATGAAGCTTCGTCGGAGGATTAGGCAAAACCAGTTGCTGACCTCATGGAAAAGCTTCGACGACCCTGCTTCTGGGGTTTTTTCTTTTGGGATCGATCCCAATGGCACGGCACAACTCTTTTCCTGGCGGGAGGGGAATATCTCCTGGGCAAGTGGGGTTTGGAACGGCCGGGAATTCAGCCTTGCTCCAGACTTAACAGAATCTAGCATCATGAATTATGAATTTGTTACCAACAACGATGAATCATACTTCACATACCACGTCAATGAAAGCATCATTACAAGGTTTATAATAGATCTTTTAGGGCAAATCCAGAAAATGACATGGCTGGAGGACACTCAAGAATGGATCCTGTTCTGGTCTCAGCCAAGAACCCAGTGTGAGGTGTACAATCGATGCGGCGCTTTTGGAGTCTGCAATGACCAAAGGTCGCCCTTCTGCCGCTGCTTGGAGGGCTTTGAGCCAGCGTCTTTGGCAGATTCGAACAATGCAGATTGGAGCCAAGGGTGCATCAGAAAAACCAGCTTGCAATGCAACGAGACTGGAGGAGAGAAGGATGCGTTTCTTGGCATGGGCCATATGAAGTTTCCCGCAGATCCGGTTGATTTGTATATTGGAAAGCCTGAAGAATGTAAAATCGCCTGTTTGAATAACTGCTCATGTAATGCATATGATTTTTCCAAAGGCTGTAAATTGTGGTACGGGGACCTTAAAAATCTGCGGGAAAATGACACGGACATTGGAGATGGAACTCTTTATCTTCGCCTTGCTGCTTCCGAGTTAGCATCTGGAGGTACAAAGCAAATGGCTAATGCTTCCGAGTTAGCATATGGAGGTACAAGGTTGACTTGAACAATAGGCTTCAGACCAAATTTTTTACTTCAAAATAAAACGTTTTTTAGATTGATCATTTATGGTAGCTAATTCAAGCTTGGTTTGATTTTGAACATCACTGAAATAAATGATATAAGCAGATAAAATTGTCTTTCTTTCAAATGCAGGGCAAAAGACGAAGAAGAGGCATCTCTTGATTATTATCACTGTAGCAACATCTTTCACATTGTTCATTTTATGCTTGCTGGTTTGTTATCTGAGGATAAAAAGACGGCGAAGAGGTGAAGTTTGCACAAAATTATGGGTTACATTACTTTGGCACATATAGCTAAAACAAAAACATTTTTTTGGGCATACAAATTAGGAATCAAGAGACCGTATGAGGGGCAACCTTTATTCACAATGAGCAATGACATAGCAATTAACCTTGGGGAAAGTGAGGACAAGGGTGGTCCAGAGTTCTCGTTGTTCCATTTCTCTCGCATAGCAGATGCCACGAACAACTTCTCAGCTGAAAATAAGCTTGGAGAGGGCGGGTTTGGACCAGTGTATAAGGTAAGATTCATGAACCAGTCTCATTACCATAAGAAAATAGGAATTCCTAAAGACCAGATATTTTCCCCATCAGCGTGCCTTTGTTATTATCTTGCTTTCTACCATTATTTGCATCATCCGTGTAGGATCAACCAGAATTTACTAGTCTTCATCCTAATTAAGGATGAACGAGATCAGTTAACAGAAGTAGGTGACAGGTAAATATGCACATCCCTGTTTCAAACTGAGCTCATTTTGAACTCAGGACCTGTTGTATCACTGGTTTGTGTTAAGCTAATTGGTAAAAACCATAATTGTCCCCAGGTGTTTCATTAGTGTTGTCCTCTTAGCTTGAAATATGAAAACAACTTTGCAAGTTCGCTCTATCTATATCTCCCGAGTTAAGATATGCCTTATTTCAGGGCCAACTGCCAGAGGGGCATGAGATAGCAGTAAAAAGGCTAGCTGCACACTCAGGACAGGGACTGGTGGAGTTTAAGAACGAAGTTCTTCTTATAGCCAAGCTTCAGCATAGAAATTTAGTGAGGCTTTTGGGTTGCTGCATGCAAGGAGAAGAGAAGATATTGATCTATGAATACATGCCAAACAAAAGCTTGGACTTCTTCCTGTTTGGTTTGTTATCGCTAGTAACTCGCTATATTAACTTTTTTGCGTTACTCTCTCGGGTAATCTATGACGGTTCTAAATCATGTCATCTCAAATTTACCTAGATGCGGCCAGAGGAGCACTATTGGACTGGGGCAGGCGCTTGCACATCATTGAAGGGATTGTTCAAGGCCTTCTTTATCTTCACAAGCATTCTAGACTGCGAATCATCCATAGGGATATGAAAGCCAGCAACATTCTCCTGGACGCAGATATGAACCCTAAAATATCTGATTTTGGCCTGGCTAGAATTTTTGCCTCAAATGAAACCCAAGCAAACACAAACAGAATAGTTGGCACATAGTAAGTATATTCCAGTTTTACGAATGCATAAGACAGCAGGGTTGCAATGTTGTTACTGACAAATGAGATATATATGGCTTAATTTTGTTTTTCAGCGGCTACATGTCTCCAGAGTATGCTGCAGAGGGTCTTTTCTCTATCAAGTCTGATGTTTTTAGCTTTGGAGTCCTGCTTTTAGAGATTGTAAGTGGAAAAAGAAACGCTGGATTTCATCAATATGGCAACTCTCTTAACCTCCTAGGATTTGTAAGTATCCAAGCCTATAAATACTATCATTATTGCCTCCTTTTTTTTTATTTAGAGCAACATCCATTTGTTCTCCTATCTCAAAAACATCAAGTTGTTCTCTCATCAGCTAATTAGTGGAATTGTGTCAGGCATGGGAGTTATGGAAAGAGGGTAAATGGTTGGAGCTTATAGATCCAGCATTAGCTGATGAGTGTCCCAGACATGAGATATCAAGATGCATTCATGTGGCACTAATGTGTGTGCAAGAGAACGCCACTGACCGACCCACTATGTCGGATGTGGTTTCTATGCTTGCTAAAGAAAGTTCAGCCTTTCCAGATCCTAAACAGCCTGGTTTCTTCACTGTTAGAATTGCAACCGAAGGAGATTTACCATCAAAAATGGACGGAAGCTGTTCTCCAAATAATCTAACAATCACGTTTCCAGATGGTCGGTAGTACAATTTCAGTTTTGTAATTCTATTACATCAACCTAAATGCAAGTGGGAACACCACCAACGAAGAAAAGCTTGAATGAGTTGCAAAATCGTAAATTCCTGATAATGATGGTGCCTGTGTAATTGTGCGAGTCGCAAGTGAGTCCATGGTTCATCATTGAAGGTTTCAGTTCAATGTAGGCACAGATTTCAAATATGTGTGTTATATCTTGGAAACAATCTGCTGGAGATCTTTGCCTATAGCCTACCTACAAAAGAGATAAGAAAAAAAAAATAGTCAAACAAAGAATGAAATCATAGTTCAAATCATCAGGGATGTGCGGACACTTGGCATTAGAAAGGTGTTTGGATGCATATAGGTGCATTGAACATTATACTTCGTATGTTCCTTCTGTGGCCAAGATTTCTTTGCCGAGCTCTTTAGATTTCCAACCTCAAGTTCCAGGGCACCATGGACCAGGGCTGAAACACCATGCTCGTTTAACTTCAGGAACACAATAGAAAATAGCAAACCTGGCCCCTGTCAAGCTAATCACTTGCCGCAAAAGGATAACCAAGCAATGGATGTTCTATTTTTCTGTTTCTCATGATCCTAACCATTGTTATGATTAAATTCCCTATTGTTAATGCATTTCACCACACCATCTACAAGAGAGACATATTCCTTCTATAAGAACTTTCCCCTTGCTGCTTCCTGCTTCTGTTTCTTAACATGATATCCAAATTTTCTACTTTTTTTATTCGCTCGATCAGACAGTGCTGCCGCATAATAAAATCGTCATTAGTTGACAAAATTACATATGTATGCATTAGAAATACCAAAAACCCTTTGACTGCATTTCTCAAGCAAACCTGCCATGGATCACCTGCCGCGCACCAAGTTCGATAAATGACTACAGCTGGTAGCCTTTATTTCTCTCCAGTGTCAATTACAAGTGGATTTAGTTACTCTATGCAATTTGAGGGATCAATTTACCTCAACCGACCTTACATGCTTCTCAATGCAACAACTGTTTTGTGTATGACCTCTCAAAGGTGAATCTTCCTTGAACCCAGCCCTCAATGTAACAACTGTTTTGTGCTTGAAATTCTGGCCAAACCTGAATCAGGTATCTCTGGATTCATGCCACTATCTAGAAGTATGTTGCTGATTATCAGATTTCTATGAATAAATTTGGAGTAATTGTGGAAGATAGAGAAGCCCCAGGCCAATTCCTTCAATAATATGGAAATGCTTCCTCCAATATAACTCTCCACCTATGACTGGATCTGCTCGTGATTTTAATATATATTTCAATTCTTCAAAAATAGCAATTAGTGTTGACATAAAGAAGCTGATATGGAATTAGGTTGTTAATGATCAAACCCAATGTGTAATAATCCAAGCTTTTTTTGGTCGTGGACTCATAGATCAGTATCTTATTCCGTACGCAGTAGCTAAGTAGCCTGAAAAGTTTCAATGTTTAAGATTAGAAATAAGGGCAATCTCATTTTTATACTCCTCAAACCACTCGTCCTGAACTTTTTGACAGCCTCATCTCCTTTCACCCCCACCCCACCCCCCCCCAAAAAAAAAATCATCCATCAACAGTTAAAATTTTCATATTATCCACACTAATACTCTACCTGATTAGGCATCTACTAGCTGCTTGTAATCTAGTGGTAGAGAGAGCTATCCTTAAAACCTTATATGCTTTTGCGAACTGAAAAAAGTGGGATCACATTATTATGCTTTTTTTTTAACTATATAGTTTCAAACCTGTTGCATCAAAAAAGAAGCCAACAATCTACAAATCTAGCCCTGTTGGTCTAGGAGGTCAGTTACCTTATAAACTGGCCCAAAACCACCCACTCCTAGTTTATTTGAGACAGAGGAATTGTTTGTAGCTGTTGTGATATGATAGTGATGTTGAATGAAGAACAATCTGAGCCTTTCTTCAAGCATGTCCCTTCTCTTCCTGCAATTGCTAATTAACAAATATTAGGGAGAACATTGAACACTGGCCTTTCTCCATTAATGGTACCATATCAAGGCACCTAATAGAAGTGCCATGAATGCAGCTTCCACTGAAATTACTATAATTACCACCCTCTTCTCTTCATTATCTGTATCAATTAACCATGTCTAAGCAAATGAAAAATTAAAACAAGTTTTCCACCCTAAAATTAGCAATTATATTGTTATAACTGCTAAGTGAGGTACCTTGGTTTATGACTTCATAGTTTCCACATAGAGTTTGTTCAGGAATTCTTTAGTGTCGCTTTTTTCAAGATGCAGACTACTTACGACGCTCTAAAGCAATCACAGACCTCTACAGAATGCAAGTAGTTTCTATGATTTTTGAGCTGCATTTAACGGATATTTTTTTAGCCATTAATGTAGAATGAACAGCAATGTGTAATGATCTACTAACAATATGAAGAAATCAGATGGGGATCCAGGTGATAGATAAAGTCATCAAGTAAAACACTTCAAATTGCAGGTAAATGATATTGATAAGAAGATTTTGAGGAACAAAGCACATAATTGAATTATACTTCTCAATGTGTGGCTTAAATAAAAATTCTTTTGATGTAGTTGTTACATTGGGTTGCTTTCCATGACCTATTCCAGGTCTGTTGCCAGAGGGGCAGGAGATAGCAGTTAAAAGGCTTTCTTTCCATTCTAATAAGTTTGAGAATGAAATTCAGCTTATAGCCAAGCATAGGAATTTGGTAAGACTTTTGAGTTGCAGCATTCAAGAAGAGAAGATACTCATCTATGAATACATGCCAAACGAAAGCCTGGTTTTCTTTCTTCCTCTATGGTTTGTTATCAGATAAACAAACTACTTCAGCTCTTCAACTTTCTGTAATCCTCTTCATCAATTTGTGTAAATTCTGTCCCACATTATCTTGATGTTGCCTGGACTCAACCAGAGGAGCTCTTTTAGACTGGGGTAAGCGCTTCCACATCATTGAATGAATAGCACGAACTTCTTTATCTTCACAAGCACTCTCGGCTGTGAATTGTCCACAAGGACCTGAAAGCCAGCAACATTCTCTTGGATGATGTCTGATGTCTTTACTCTTTAGCTTTCGTATGTTGCTTTAAGAGATTATAAGTGGAAAGAGATGCCGGCTTTAATCAACATTGGCAACTCTCTTAATTTCTTAGGCTGTGTGAGCGTCAGAGCTGATCGATACCTTTTTATTGCCTTTTCTTCCTAAAACAAAATCTAGTTATAACTTATCAGCTAATAGTGTGACAGAATTGTCAGGCATGGAAGTTATGGAAGACGGTAAGTGGTCGGAGCTTATAGATTCATAATTAGCTGATGAATGTCCCAGACATGCGGAAGCAAGATGTATTCACATGGCAATAATGCGTGTGCAAGAGCATGCCACTGATTGACCCACCGAAGCAAATGTTATTCCTATGCTTACTTGTTATAGTGCAGCAATGCCAGATCCAAAGCAGCCTGGTTTCTTCACTGCTAGAATTTCAACTGAAGGATATTAAACATAAAAAATGAATGGAAGCTTTTCTTCAGAAGATGGGACCATCATACTTCCAGATGGTCGGTAGTACTATTAGATTTATCAATTATACAGAATAGAACATCAATGTAAATGCAAGTGAGAATACCACACCAATGAAGAAAAGCTTGCATGAACTGCATGAATCCTTAACTGCTTAAAATGGTGGTGCATGTGAGTCCACCAATGAGTTAATAAATGGTTTATCAGCAAAGGTGCAGTTTTATTCCGGCACAAAAAGATTTCAAATAAGAACATCGTGAAAAAAAAATTAAGCTACTAGCCTACAACAGATTACTAGAAAAGTATGCTTTACATCCATGATCGCTAGAAGGTCTTATAACCATGCCGCAGGAAACTATTTTCTGGAGATCTTCTTCTGTACCCTACGAAAAAAAAAGTAGCTCAAACCATTAAGATTTGTGGTTTCTAGCAATTATTGATCATATAAATTTGGAAGCAATGCAGGTGTTTGAATGCATATAATAAAGATTATCATTTGCTAGTAACGATCGAGATACTTTGTAAAAATATGCCTTCTTTATTTGGGAATATTAAGTTTAGAACATAAATTTCTTAGATTGGCATCAGTTTTCTGTGACATCATATCTCGGTTTCTATAAGCTGGTTTGTTTTCGTCAGTTTCCAACTAGGAAATTCATTCTCTTCTTCTTCTTGCAGCAATTGATTTTGTAAAGTGGAGCAGCATGATTGGAAAATTACAGATGAAGGGAGAGGGAGAAAAGTCACACTTACAAGCTCAACGAAAGTGAAACTTCCTGTTATCAACTTGTACGATGAAAACATTCACACCATAGGCTGAAGGTCTGCTACCTATACAAACCATGACGACGAGCAACAATAAAATATGGCTGAGTTTTATCCTAATTGGTTGGTTAGTGTCTGATACATGTTGAATACTTTCTCATTGTTGGTGCCTTATAAGTGGATCCCTCTATATGGAACCCCATTTATTATGGAATGAGAATAAGGGATTCCATGAAGTTCATGACTGCAATGGCCTTATAAGAATCTTGATAAGTGATAATAAAAATTGGAGAAAAAGGCCTCACGCTAAACTTAGGCACAAGCCCCAACAACTTCCACAAAAAGAAGTCTCAAAATCTACACCAATAAGCACAAGAAGTCACACTTCTAGTTTTCTCAAGAGCACCAAACTTGCCATTGTCAAACATGTGACCTCCTCCAAGTTTATCCCACTTAAATATAGTTTTCTAGTAAATGCACACAAACATAAACATGAGTAAAATAGATCTCGCATGCATTGCAGCTAATGTAAGATTATAGATGAAAAGATGATATATAAAAGAAATTGTTATGGTACCAAAATCAGCAACCCCTTTTAAGGGCATTAACTGCACTAGCATTTGGCATGAGTAAATGCATGTAATGCTCTAAGTTTGTGGCCAGCATTATATCAACACTTCATCTTCGAGCTACATATATTTGAATGGTTATATATGCACTCCTTATCATTAGTGCCTTGGGCCACTTTTGAATGGGCCTTGGGCCACTTTTGAATGGTATCTTCCATTTTAGGCACCTAGCAACAACACCTATGACTCCCAAGACAGCACCCAGTGACAAGATATCTTAGAGGACTATTGAAATTTAACATGTTTGATGCCGGACAGCAGGGGAGGGAAGAAAGAGAGAAGAAAAAAATAGAGGAGAGAGGAGGGAGGAGGAAGAAAGAACTAGGCTTTGCATCTAGCCCTGCTCAGGGCTTCACGCCAGAGCTAAAAGAAAGGAATCACAATTTCATTCATAGTATACCCTAAATGGTACATGGTCCAACATATTTATAAGACCCAGAAAATGTAAAGAGACCCCTAAAAAGAAATTAATCTCATAAAGACCCTCAAAAATAACAAAATACCCTAATAAGCCCAAATAACATAAAATCACTCCAAAATAAAATCAAATTGTCCGAACCATCCTCCTGCGGCACCTGTAGATCCAAGTGATAGGTGATTTGGCACTGGTGTCCGCACCAGCTCCCTCCCAGGTGGAAAGAAGTCGACCTCAATGAGCACGGCTCGGTGTAGCTTTGGTAGTACTCCAATAGGTCTGGGTCAACCCGCTGAAGCTCCTCGAGTGTGATCCAAGTAGAGTTGGACTCCAATTTTCCTCGCCAACGAACCAAGAAGCGCTGGATCCTCCATCACTAGTAAAAATTGTTTGATCATCTAAAATAGCATCAATGTGCTCTTGTTGCGCTCGGTGAAGGGGTAAATGAATCAAAGCTGGTATGCAATCAATAATAAGGGAATCATCGGGCTCAAGAGATAGCTCAACAAAAGGATCATTGGGGATTGTTGGTGGGCCCTTGTAAGCAGCCAAATCTTCAACATTAAAAGTCGGGCTAATACCAAAATCAGAGGGGAGGTCAAGGACATAGGCGTTGGTGCCAACCCTGTGCAACACCCTAAATGGCCCAGCACTATGAGCCTGCAAGTTCCTAACGGTTCCAGGAAGAAACCGCTTAGGCTGAATACGGTTCATTACATAATCCTTAGTTTGAAATTTCTTAGCATGAGAATTAGTTTGCATCTTATATTGAGCATTACTTGCATGAATGCGCTTGTGGATTTTCTGATGCAACTCATGAATGTGTTGTGCAAATGCATGTGTAGACTCAAAAATCCTAACATGTGATGACATAGGTAAGAGATCTAAAGGTTTTCTAGCTGTATAACCATACAGTACCTCAAATGAATTCATGCCTACGGATCTGTTGACTGAATTATTGTATGCAAATTGTGCTACAGGTAGGATTGAATCCCAATTACGGGTGTGTTCACTATGATTGTACCGGTGAACTTTTCTGACAAGTAGAGCGAACATCAAAGAATCACTAAACACTTTCCGCTCAAATTCAGTGGGACACAGGATGTGGAGATCCTTATCCTTTGACACTTCATTTTTTTGTTCTTATCAGGTGCCTTGGGTGGCAAAGGATTGTGCTTAACTTTTTTGCCCTCGAACACAAAAGAACAAGAGTTGGATCGACCATAGATGGTGACTTCAAGGTCGAACAACCAAGATCTCCCCAAAATTAGGTGTCCTACATCCATCGAGATTACATCACACCATATGGTATCTTTGTAAAAAAAGACGTGAATAGGCACAAGACATCTTTCTTTGATGTGAATAGAAGTTGTGTCAATCCAAGAGACCTTATAGGGTTGTGGTTGGGGAACGGGAGTCAAACCTAGGCGGAAGACGATGTTGGAGGATATTGACCTTACAATCTCTCTCTGCACTTAATATAAGTATGAAAAATCGAGGTTTTTCTCCAGTCATCAATTTTTTTGGGTTGTGTGAGTGCACATTTGACTACACTCATGGTGGACTAGTCAAACTCTCTCTAAAGGTGTAAATGATATTGGTGTAGTGCGGATGCATTCTAGGATATCAGGTCCTTCATCACATGCTTCCTTATCAATGTTCTGAATGTCATCGATGTTTGGTTCATAGACTTGCTCCTCCAAGTCATCTGTGTCACCTCTCTGCTCTTGCTGTGCAATGACGAGAGATTTGTTAGCACATTGGGAGGTAACGTGACCAAAACCTTGGCATTTGTAGCACTAAAGTCTGAAATATAGTTTGGGAGGCTCACCAAGACTTCTCTTGCCTTTAGTGTCTCAGCTTAGGACAGAGGCGGTAGGAGTTTTAGGGACAGAGGACCCCACAAAAGGTCTGGGCCCCGAAGAATGAGGATTAGTGGAAGTGCCCCGATCATCAAAGCGCCTCACAAACATGGACTTGGAGACCTACTCATAGTTCTGCACGAATGTATATGCGTAGTCTAAAGTAGACACCTCTCAGAGGACAAGTTCCTTCCTAAGTTCATCATTAAGACCTCTTCGGAACCGGCTCAGAACCATCCTCTCATCTTTGATCACATTACATCGCATCATGTATTCATCAAATTGGGCAATGTAGTCCGTAGCTGAACGGGGGCCTTGTCTCAAGTTATTCCATTGGTCAAGGAGATCATCTTGGTAGCTAAAGGGCAAGTATTTTTTCTTAAGTTTTTCTTTCATTTCTATCCAATCAGTTATGGCAGGTTGACGTCTCCTATCTAGGAGCTGTTCAGTGTTTTGCCAGAAGAGCTTAGCTCGATCAATGAGCTTCATTCTGGCAAACCGAACCTTTTCTTCAGACAAATTATACCACTCAAAGAAGTGGTCCATTTCATGCAACCAGTCTGAGAAGACCTTTGGGTCAAGGCGACCATCAAAGGTGAGGGCTTCAACCCAAATGCCTTTCATCACATCTTCATCATGGTCACGAGGCTCTCTAGGTTCTACATTGTGGCGATAACCCCTATCGACATTATGGACTGGACCCGGTCCTCTGTGACGAAGGCAGGTTGGTGGACGGCTTGAGAAAGGATTAGTGTCAAAGTGGGCCTGTCGAACAGATCCTAGGTAGTCTATGGTTTCATCTTTGATCTCTAGGCCTTCCAAATGGGAGGCACTACCTTCTTTAGATCCCATAATTCTCTGAAGAAAAGCCTCAGCTGAGTCTAATCGGGTATGGGCTTGGGTGGACACTGGTCAAGTCTTGGACAACCTTTAGCAAGGCTTCGATGTTAGGATCCATGGCAAGTTGGGATTCTAACTAAGAAACAATACGACTACTATGAAGATGCATATAATGAGTGTGAAAAGGTGCATGGCCCTACAATGCTAAGATAGTGGTGGTTCCAAGGTAGACCTACTGCATGAAAGTAATACCTAGAGCTCAATGTATATGCTCAATATAAATAGAAAGCTAATTTTAGCAAATGAAATCAAGCAGGGAATCACGTAATAAGTGAAAGCGAGTAATTGCAGTCAAATAGTGCCAGTCTTCCGTGTGCTGCTAGATAACATGGTGCTTCGAAGAACTCCCAAAGATTAGGCAACCCTACAGTTAATGGTGAAAATGGGCCACTACAAGGGTTTCTCAGGTTGTTTGGGGTGTATGTGTGAAATTCATAGTAAAATAAGTCAACAGAGCATATAAGAGTTCATCAATGCGGAGTTTAGACGAGCAAATAGCTTTTTTCCAATAAGAGAAGAATCCTAACCTAGGTTGGGGATGACAATCAGAAGCACGGTCGCAGTAAGTAGGCTCGTCAAATGGCTCAAATCGGGTATGATCACAGCATGTCGGCGGCCTGGAGCTCGGCAACTCGTAGGGCCTGAGTGGCATGCGAGCTAAAAAAAGGAGAGAAACAAGCCTGCGGATGAGAGGCTTTTGGGGGGGGGGAGCATGTGGGCTGATGTTAAAACGGGCTTGTCGGGCCCGAGAAAAAAAGAAGGGGGGTGTGGTGCGGTTGGGCCCGTTGGGCTTGTGAAATGAAGAAGGGGGAAGGGGTTGCAGGGGGGTTGGATTGGGCTCTGCAGTGGTGGCACGGGCTTGAGGACTTGGGCCCATGAGAAAGAACTGGGAGGGAGGGGGGAGGGTGATGTGCGGTGGCTTGATGACAAGGAGTGGGACGAAAAAGGGGTTGGAAGGGGCGAACGGGGAAGACGAAGGAGGGGGCAGAGTGCGGCAGAAGGGGGCGGGCCTGCAAGGGGTGGCGGGGCGGCGATGGTGGTATGCGGTGGGGACGAAACCGTGGAGAGGGAAGAGGGTACCGATCCCTCTGGTTTCGAAAAGAGAGGGGGAGAGGGGTACGGTGGGGGTGGATAGTTGCAGGCGGTGGTCTTAGGTTCCGACCCTTATTGTTGAAGAGGGGAAGGTTCGGAAAGGAGGCAAAGATCTGTGAGGAAGGGAAGAAAATCCCTCAAAAAAAAAAGGAAGCAGCGGAAGAAGGAAGGTGAGAGAGGAGCGGAGCTTTGCGGTGGAAGAGCTCAGGTCGGCAGAGTTTGGCGGCGGGAACCCGTGATGGGTCAAGGGTTCCGAGAAGCTTCACGACGGCGGTAAGGCGGAGGCAGAAGCGTCGAAGGCGAAAACGGCGAAAACGGAAGCGGCGAAAACGGAAGCGGCATCGATGGAGGCAGACCCGACGAGGGCGTAGGCGGCAGTGGTGTTGCATGCGATCGAAGGAAGAAGGCAAAGGTGGCGGTGGTGCTGCGGGCGATCGGAGGAAGAAGATGAACAGGTAAGGGTTTTTTTTTAAACTCGGATCCGTTATAATTTGGGTTATCGGGCATGACCCGCTCCGATAACCCGTTATGGGTCCGTCACATGCAAGTCACGTATGTCTCTTTTTTCTTTTTATTTTGCTGAGTGGCTTCGGGTTAACGAGCGCAACCCACTCCGCTAACCCAATACATACCCACTAGGTCTTCTCCTTCGCGGGTTACTGTTGTCAGCCACGCCGACTTCCGCGGTGATTGGTGCATGGGGCAAGACGGTTGGAGGTGGCCGAGCTCCTCTCCCAAATCTGGCCACGGGCGGTGGCGACAAGGACACGGCCGGGGCCGAGCACGTCCTCCTTGCTCAAGCACGGCCACAGTTGGCCAGTGGCTCGGGGAGGTCTCCTCCGTCAGATCGTGGGGCACACGATTGAAGCTCTCGGCGGCGAACCTCGCAACGGCGTTGGGGCATCGAACGAGGGGATGGGGGGAGGAATAGGGGTTGTCCACGGAAAGGAAGGATTTCTTTTTTTTTGTTATTGTTTTGGTGTTGCTTCTCTATGAGGCCTAATCCCCACAGGACACCCACTGAGGAGGACATGGCAAAACGCTTCAGACGAAGGAGGGATTGGAACCCTTTCTCAGCTAAGGAAGAAGTCGCCCAAATGTGAAAAGTCTGAGCCCTCACGTGAAGAACAATGTCACAGCAGCCCAGAAAATTTCTTTTGATGCCCTTCTCTGATACCAATGCTGATGCCAGACAGCAGGGGAGGGAAGAAAGAGAGAATGAGAAATGGAGAAGGAGAGAGCGAGGAGGAAGAAAGAACTAGGCTTTGCACCTAGCCTTGCTCAGGGCTTCACGCCAGAGCTAAAAGAAAGGAATCACAATTTCATTCATAGCATATCCTAAACGGTATACGATCCAACATATTTATAAATCCGAAAAATGCAAAAAGACCCCTAAAAAGAAATTAATCTCACAAAGATCCTCAAAGATAACAAAATACCAAAATAAGCTCTAAACACTGTCAAATAACAAAATACCCTAATAAGCCCAAATAATATCAAATCACTCCAAAATAAAATCAAACTGGCTGGACCATCCTCCTGCGACGCCTGTAGACCCAAGTGACGAGTGACCTGGCATTGGTATTCGCACCAATATCGGTGATAATGGATTATTTAGGATTATCTTTTTATACTAAGATGTTTTCCATGTGAGCTCCAGAGATTTTTTTACTTGTTTCTGTTTTCCAGTGAATCTACATAAGTGATACAACTACTCAAAATTTATAGCATCAGATATGTAATTTTCAATAGTAACCAAGAAAAGCTGAACCGGCCGGTTCAACCCGAATCGAGCCGACCCGGCCGGACCGGTAGTAGAAAATGGTTTCAGCCCCTAGGGTGTCGTAACTTGATTGGCTCTGACTGAAACTGGCCGGAATCGGATGGAACCAGACGGAATAGGGGCCAAAACCTGATTGGCCTAACTGAAACCAGCCAGAATCGGATGGAACCCGGTTCGACTCGGTTTGAACCGATACCAACCCGTACCGAATGCCGACCAGTACGGGTATCGGTACCGGTCCGGCGAACATTAATAGTAACCAAAGGTTTTATAGCAGCATATTGAAGTATTACAAAATATCAAAATATTTAATTTTAATGACACTATAATATTTTTAAAGCAGTATTACTACATGCATTTTGCAATTCATATAAATAGTTCTAAAATAAAAACCAAATAATTCTTTAACAAATTAGGAAACCTCTAACTATTCTAGATAAAGTACAAAAATGCAAAATGTGGCCTCTAATTCTGAATTCAATATGATCCTTTCTTAAGGAGACTGATCACCCCACATGAGGCAATTAGATGGCCATCAGACATGACATATTCCAGTTTAGGGAGTTTGAACTTTGAACAGAGATGCCAAACTATTCCTACTCAAATACATGAATGCCATGTTTTTAGCTCACCCAATGCTCCAACATATAGAATCAAATAATTTGGTATATAACATGGTGATAGAAACTCCGTGCTCATAACAGCTTAAAATAACAAAAAGATAAAGTTCAAATAAAAGAATAGTTTAAAATACCAACCACTTGCATAGAAATAATCAAAATCTGAAAACCGTGAATACATCAAAGTAAATACCTCAAGAACATCAGTTGCAACTTCGCAGAGAAAAAGAATACTTTTAAACACCCGAACAACAAAAGACAGGTAAGCTTAATAGCAGTACAACTGTACATGTATGATATAGTAAAGTCCAGTAAACTTACCAACCAGTGACCACAAAATTCAATATGAACAACCTTGCAAAAAGGCTTTGATCAATTAGTTCCATTTATTTTGAGAAACTCTTGTTGACAAGTTTGAACAGAGACAAAAACAAATAGAGCCAATCAATTCTTGAAAGGTGTCTACTTTGATTCCCACTATTCATCTCAAAAGCCCATAGAGAAAAAATTAACATCAAACATCAAGTATATGCAATCAGTATATAATTGAGTAAAGAAAATCCAGATGATTATGCATAAAGGTTTTAGCTCCATTCCCTCCATCCATCTCAGACATTACCACAGGAAGAGATCGCACACCAAGTAGCAAAGAAATTGATGCAAACAAAAACAACAAGATAATTCTTAATCATAGACTAGTTGTCTCGATCAATCAGAGAAATGCCTAGCCGACAAGATCCAATGCCACATAAAAAGTAACAAATTCAAATAAATAAACATAGAGATCTTTGTGGCTTCTGTGATCAATATATCATTCAATCCGGCATTCATAATTGATATGGGATAAAAATTTCAAAAGCTTAATAAGCAAAAATACTATATTAATGCCAAAACAGTGTCATTGTTATAATATATTTATTACTTTTTTTTCTTACTAGTAAACCAGCACACAAATATTGCATGCCAAAAGCAAAGACCATTTTTATAGTACATCATACATATTATTATAACGATTATAAATTAGATATCAAAACACTTACCAAAATACTGAACCTAAATTGTCTGCACAGAACAAAAGGGGAAAAAATCATATATCATGGCACAGACAAATTCAAGAAACACAAAATAACCAGAAAGGCACAGCACAGTAGGATAGTTATCATTCAAGATTACCACACATAATGCTGTTTGAAAAGATATAATACACCACAACCTTGACTACCACAAAATTGAGAAGTGCCAGGAAAGCAACAGCAACCATCATCATCCATAATCTCTGAATGGACGTGAACAAGAATATGAGAACTTAGAAATTACCACTAATCATGCCATACAAAAGAATAAGATATTCTGCTGCCAGAAGAGCAACAAATACATCATCTTCCTTTATAACCTTGTAAAGGCCACCGAATATCCCCACCCCCCCAACCCCCACTCCACCCCCGCCCCGAAAAAAAAAAAGTTTCTGAAACATGAAAGACAGATGTTAGTAAAAAATCAAGAAAAAATCTGCAGGAGGATAAAATCCTAGAAGGAATGATCAAAATCCATATGCTCCCACTGAAGTGAAAATTAGCTCATAGCGAAATTCCTTCTATCCATTTTACAAACCCTGCAGGAAAATTCACATATTGTATAATTTGTAACCACGTTAACAAATAAAGCCATGTAACTTTTACACTACTCATCTTAGAAAGCACTACAAGAAAGTAAAAATAACACGTGACAACAAACAGAGGAGAAAAAGAAACTAGATGACTCTTTACAGGAGCAGAAGACCAATTTTGCGTGTCGCCCTCAAATACATCTCAGAAACCCACTAGGGAATGAGCAAACAAGATCCACATGTCAACAGAACTAACTCCTACAAGAAAAATATTAAATGCCATTTATTTTTAAAATCAAATGATCAGACTATTATTATGAGATTAATAACTTCAGTTACCTCTATTCATCATATAGCAAGATGTTAACAGCTTGGAAAAGTTCAGGTTTCATATGAATCATGATTACAAAATGAAAGGTAAATGAGCTCCTAAAAGCACAAAAAGGTATCATGATGGAACTCCAATCACCAGCATTCTGAAGGAAGCACCAAACTTAAAAGCTGATTTTTGTTGTGATCTGTGGCCAAACATCACTATTTTTTGCACGAATAAAAAAGGCAAAGAAACAGATGCATCATGTAATGTGAAGTGAGAACCGGTCATCAATTAGGAAGAAGTTTGATTAATACCACAATTAGATCATAAGAGTGGGATCTATTAGATATTTACAATCATTTACAAATATAGGCTTTTAGCAATTAAAAGCTTCAAGAACCTTCCCCTGAAAAAACAATGTTACATGAACCATAGGCTTCACGGCCTGAACCATTGAAAACTATTAAGGAAATGAAAAAAAAGAGAGTAAATTACAAACCGCACCCCCCCCCAGATTTATGTTCATTACATTTACACCCAATAGTTTGCAAAACCTACACTTACACCCAGTTAAATTAATGGCATTAGTGAAACCGTTAACCTCATATAAGAAGTCATAGCCGCCCTTAGGTGGGAAGGAGGATGCACACGTTTACTTATATTCTTGGGTGATTGTTACGTCACTTAAGATTATTTTAGTCATTTCTTAATTTTTTCCTAGCAAGGCACTTGGGTCCCATAATGTTAAAGGTTTGACAAATGTTCTGTTAAGTCATGAGTTAAAGTGTCGGATAAAAATAAACCTCAGGGGGGTAAGCTTAGGTTTTCCAAACTATTAGGTGTAAGTGTAACTTATCCGTAATCTCAAGGAAGTTTTTGTAATTTACTCAAAATAAAAATATGATTAAAAATTTCAGATATCAGCAAAAACTGTACCACAATTATTGGCTTCTATTTGAGAGCAGAGCGGCAAAGATTCTTGTATTGTTATATTTCAAAAAATCAGAAGGAAACCTATCCATAGAAACACATACAGCTAGAAGAAGAAGAATAGCTCGGTTAGCAAACACCCATGAAAGCACAAGTTTAATAATTCAATGGTAATAGCTAGATCAGAGTTTGCATACATGTATTAACATTGATAGTTCTCTGCTAGAACTTACAGATTGCAAAAATTCATTGTCATCAGCAACCAAAGTTTCCCCCAAAAAATACAAAAAGGGAAGCAACTCCTACAAGTTGAAAGGAACTCACCAGCCAAAAAAAGTGAAGCGTTAACATTGATAGTTCTCTGCTAGAACTTACGGGTTGCAAAAATTCATTGTCATCAGCAACCAAAGTTTCCCACAAAAAATACAAAAAGAAAAGCAGCTCCTACAAGTTGAAAGGAACTCACCAGCCAAAAAATTGAAGTGCAATCACAACACAAGCGCCAAATTTTTCTAGAACTTAAGAGAAAGGGAAAACCTTTCAACAACTTCAACAGCATCTCAAGGCACAAGACAGAACTGCAGAAAAATGGTTATCTTTCAAAGATAACATTCATAAGACTTGCAGATATTGTTGTTGACATATCTCCTCCTCTACTACTACATCGCTTTGCTTGGTAAAAGCCTATCTCTCCACATCATGCTTGGTTGAACTTATAATTGCACATGACTGCCTCTATTAAGTATATGTTTCGCATTCTATCTTTCAAAGATAACATTCATAAGACTTGCAGATATTGTTGTTGACATATCTCCTCCTCTACTACTACATCGCTTTGCTTGGTAAAAGCCTATCTCTCCACATCATGCTTGGTTGAACTTATAATTGCACATGACTGCCTCTATTAAGTATATGTTTCGCATTCCGTCTTGCTAGAAGACCAAAATGTATCCTAGTGATTTGTCTCAAGCACTAGTCTGTATGAATGACAATTTCAACAGAAGAAAATGCATTAAATTATTTATCCGCAGTTTATTGGCAGATCATATTTCATTCTATGCCCACACAAGAATCTGACAGAAGGGCCAAGTCTGGCAGCTCGCTGAGTACGCTTACTTGATTAAGTAATAGACATAACAGATTAGCTTCATGAATGATCCCATCAGAGTCATTATTTTGAATATAATCTCCAATTGCTTAGCAAGGGTCTCCCTTACTCATTCTTCCACACATTCTACTCCTTAAGATTGATACACAGACTTGAGAAACATAGCTCAAGCAAGAAGAGGATATTATTTTCAAAGAAATTGCGTAATGTGAATCCTATATACCAAGAGTCCAAGTGGCATAATTCATAATCTCTGCTGGACATAAACAAGATTATAAGATAATCAAAACTACCACTGATCATGCTTTTGGAATAACATAACATATCACAAAAGACAGGTCAGAATAATAGTAAAATTATAATATGGTAGAGAAAATGACTTGCATCATCAAGAGGGCACCTTTGAGCGACTGGATTAATAAATGACCAAAAGTTCAGTAATCATCCCATCCAGTGAATAGTGATATATTGGCACATTTTTTAATTATCAAACATCCCTGCAAGAAGAATCTAACAATATGTGACATAATGATGAAATCATAATATGGTAGAGAAAAATGGCTTTCATCTTCCACAAAATATCCCCAGTAAAAATAGCATTTAATAATACATTAGCACATGGCAGCAATCCCAAGAAAGGATGATTTAAGCACAGTGTCGCAACAAACAAGCTATTTTTTTTAAAAAAAAAGAGCATTTCTAACAATATGAGTTCATTGTTTTCACTCCTCTAACCATCATGTGTCATTTGACACTCAAACTACAAGAGCAGAATGACTCCTACAAGATCATAACTTCAGTTCTCTATATCCCTCTACAAACATACAAAATGGAATATTCAGAAACTAGTTATAAAAAAGATTAAAAATAAATTAAAATAAAGTGAAAACATAAAAAATATAAAAGTAAAATGAAATATATAATAAACATGAGAGAACATAAACTCAAAAAAAAAAAAGAGTTTTCAAAAGTGAAAAAAAAGATGCAAAAAAACAGAAAATATTATACTATAAAAGAGAAATAAATCAAATTTTAGTAAACAAAATAGAATAATATTTGAGAAAAGCATAAAAGACCAGATTGCTGAAGCCCTATTAGAGAACAGATCAGAAACAAAATAAAATAAACTTAAAACTGATTCACACATGAAAAGATGACAAACTAATTGATTAAAAAAAGTGGAAATAAAGAAAGCTGGACTCCTAAAAGTAAAAATATGAAGGAGCACTAAAAATTCAGTAAAATAAATAATTTGTCATGATTTGTGTTTCTAGGCTTAAATATGTTCAACAATATATGTTATGTCCTTTTCCCCTCTGTTTTCTATAGTATCTCTCTTTTTTTCTGTATTTAAAAGAATGGTGCATTAAATATGCCTATCAAGGAGTAGACACCATTTACAATAACATAAAGTTGGCAGATATGCATAAGTACCAAAAATACAAATAACACAACCTCATCACCCACAATGTATCAATAAAAAAATATTTTAAGCATCTAAATATGATTATTATCCAAATTACTAAAACTAAGTCACATCATATTTGAATCCCACTTGCCACGTTTTCGAAAGAGATATGGATTCTACAACATCAAAAGCTGCAGCCAGCTTCATTGAATAAGATTGCCAGTGATTCTTGTAGCAACAAATCATCAAAATTCTCTACAGAAGTCCTAATTTGCCATCTGCATTAAGTGTGTGCGTATGAGAGACAAGCATTGAAGTAAAATGGATGAATCTAATTTTTCCTATTCAAACACAAACACATAACTTCAGCGTCTTGGAAGAAAATAAGTGGGATTTCATGGAGCAACAAGTGCAGTAAGAGAGCATCGCTTATCCAAAAGTGTAGTGATTCAACGACGAAAATCACATTGAACATCTGCATTAAATAAAGTTAATAACAAAGGCAGACCTCATGATACATGAATTACAGAATTTTTTACTTGGATACTAATTAGAAATATGAAATCAAACTATTGCAAGAGACTGCACATGTATATCGGCCAGAAAAATAAAGCAGATAATAAAAATTACAATAACTGCATTCACAAGCAAGCTAGGCGAAGCAGACAAAGATAAATACACAGATGAAGCCATCTGAACACAAATAAGAAGTTTTTACTTCAATCACCAACCCAAGTACCAAATGTTTCAAAGAAGTATCAGCAAACAAATGGAAGCAGACAATTAACAAAACAAAATGCTTACAGACACTAGCTTGTAGAAATTCCCCTGTTAACCACACTGCTTACACCTCCGTGTGAACCAAATGATTGCATAACAACAGAACAAATAGACAAAACCCCACTCAAACACAAATTAAACTCCAAATCCCACTCAAACACATAAATTAAACTCCAAATCCCACTCAAACCAAGAAAAGCAAAAACAGCAAAGACGTTGAGAATTTATCCCAATCATCACGCGATAGTGTAGAAGATTAAAATCAAAGACTATCAAAAGATCAAAAAGAAATATCCTTTTGAATGCCAGTTGCAAATCAAGGGAAAAACAGAGAATAATATAAAAGATATATCAGCAATAAAGTAAAACCACTTCAATCAGTAAAAAATATCTCACAGAGACTAGATACATTTCCAACTCCGATCCCTGCAGAACAGTGGTTAACCTCCACAAGAATGCAAACATCATCAGACATGTTAACAATTCAACCTTTATAAAATCTATTGAAATTGGCATGAAACTAAACAAGAAACTTTTATAAAATCATAGGAACAAATAGTTCTATCAACCTATTCATATGGAAAATGATCTAACACCATGTTCAGCAAAATCTATTGAAATTGGCATAAAAACAAACCCCAAGAACGAAAATAAAACATCAAAATCTCCACAATGTTGAATAAATCACATAGGGCAAGTCCCGGAACTAGATGATCATCACAAAACTAGAACCCAACAAATCATAGCTAGGACACGAAATAACACGGAGATCACCGCCTAACCCTAAAACCATATTAGAAATCAAGAACCGACCAAACCCGAACTTGAAACCAAGAACAATCACCGGAATCCAAAGAACACCGAGACCAAGCTAGATAATAAGAAGATATAACCCTAAAACCAGACTAGCAATTAAGAACCAACTAAAACCGAACCGGAAACCAAGAAACATCTCAGCAAACCAACGAACGCCGAAACCAAACTTGAAAACAAGAAACAAGTAATCAGTAGCCGAATCAAGAATGCAAAAAGGCGAAAAGACACGAAATGGGGACGGATCGCTTGCCTCCACGTCGCTTCTCGTCTTCCGGAGGTGGCTGAGGTTGATAGAGGGATCGCCGCTGCAGGGGCGCAAAGAAGAAGGCCGACTCCAGGGTTGTGACTGCCCGGCTCGCCATCCGTTCAAGCCACTCGCGCGAAAGAGAGCTCAGGTTCTCCATATCAAGGCGGCCCGATCGCCAGATCCCGGTTGGGAGAGAAGGGGAGAGAGTCGGAGGGAGGATAAAAGTCCCCACATAACCCTTCAAGCCTCTCGCGCGAACGCCGAAATAGTTCTCAGGTTCTCGATCGCCGAATCCTGATGGATCGTTGGAATAGAACGGGGCAGAGCGAGGGGGCAGTCAAAAGTTTCGAAGAAAGGTCAAGTATATAGGCGACGTCAGCTTCACCTCTACGGCTCCACGTTACTTAAAATAAATTAAAATAATAATTTTTAATAAAAAATATCGAATTTTGAACAATATTATTTTAATAACCGGTGGAACGCTATAAAAACTGAGGGTGAATTTTGATACAATAATCAAGTTGCTTCATTGCAACCCAAAGGACATAGGTGGGCCGTTCTGGCGGCTGGGAAAAAAAAGGGGAACGGGGCTCCGGAGAGGAGGGTCCCTGAGGGAGATGGTGGGGCGATGCGTCGGCGTTCATCGGGAACTTGGGGGTCATCGCCGTCGAATCATCGGAGAGTAGACAGGGATCCGGAGAGGGTCTGAGCCTGTGAGGAGAGAACAGGCTGAGCGAGTGATCTAAGACGCAAACAGTCAAACAGTTGTGCGAGTGTGAAGGGAGGAGGTTAAGAAATGGCCTCTACTGGGGAGGGAAGACCGGCGAAGCCACCGCAGGGGAAGGAGGGGGGATCGGGTAACCCTTTTCCGGGCGGTGCTGCGAAGACCCCGTCGTGGGCAGATGTGACGAGGGGGATGTCGAGACGACCGGCTTGGACCAACCACCGGATCTCTGCACGGGAGCTGGCATCGCTTCAGAGGCGTTTCACTGAGGTTGTGGAGATCCCGGAGGAGGAGTTGGAGGGGACCAGGGCAATTTGGCGGAGCTCGACAGTGTTAGTGCGAAGCTTGGGGAGGAGCGTACCGGCGGAGTGGGTGGCGAAGGAGTTCCGGAGAGTGGGGAAACTGGATTATGATGTGGAATGTTTTCCCCTGTTGGAAGGCTTTGTGGCGGCGAGGTTTGCGACGGAACAGGATCGGGAAGCTGCTCTGCTAAATGGTCCCTGGACAGTAGCTGGTCAATTGCTCGCCGTGGAGCGTTGGCGTCCAAACTTTGTGCCGGGTGCGGATGGAGTGGGGAGAGTGGTAGTCTGGCTCCGGTTACCGGGGTTACCGCTGGACTATTGGAAGCCAACCACCATTCTTCGGATTGCAGCGGCGGCGGGCAACCCATTAGCAGTGGACGGCATCACGGAACAGGGTCGACGGTTCGGATATGCCAGGGTGAAGGTGGAGGTGGACTGCTCAGCCCCTCTCAAACCGGGAACCTTCGTTATGGGCCGATCGTCTGGGAGTGGGGCGAGTTTCTGGCAGGGGTTCGTTTATGAGAACCTGCCAGCCCCGTGCACCATCTGTGGGAGAGTTGGTCATGTTGGGGGGGATTGCAGAATGTCCGCCCCAGCGACAATGGAGGAGGAGGAAGAAAAGAGACGACGGAAGGGAAAAATGCCAGCTGAGGGCGTAATCCCGGAGCAAGTGGATGTGGAGGTAGCTGTGCCAGAGGAGCAACCGGTTTTCGGCCCCTGGTTGGTGACGAATAGGATTTGGCAGCAGCGGCCAGCCAAGCCGGCCGTGAGGAAGAAGGTGGCGGACGAGTCGGTGGTGAGCCAGGACCCAGTTCCGACACCTCTGCGCACAGATCCGGTTTCAAAGGGTGACAAGCCGATTACGATTGTCTCTCCGATAGACCTTGAGGGCTGGCAGAAACCCTCAAAGGTTGCACGGAGGAAAACGCCGGAGAAGGATGTGGCGTTGGCTGGAGCGGGCACAAGCGGAGGGGAAGGGCTGAGTCAACTCAGTGTGTGCACCGAGCTGGGCGCCAAATCAAGCTCCAGGCCGGTTGTGGGTGGGCTCAAACCGTTATCGGGCCGGGTCGTTGAGGGGCCCAAAAACATTCCTGCGGGGCGCGCGGGCGGACCGGGCCTCAGCCCACGGAAGCGGTCGAGGAGCCCTATTAAGCTCCCGGTACTGGGACCGGCTCGCTCCGCGGGGTTCTTCTCAGGATCTACCGGGCCGATGAGGGGGCAGGTGGGGGGTAATCGCCGGAGGAGCAAGAGCTCCCCCCCGCCACTGTCGGCGACACGCGGTAGACCTCCCCGGGCGGAGCTGGTGTGCCGAGAGGCCGGTCATCTACCGGTCACCGGGGGAGTGAAGGCTTTGGGCAAGGCGCGGCTGTTCCGGGTGGCATCGGCGGCGGCCTCCTTGTCGGAGTTGGGGGCTGCGGCGGCGACGTCGGAATCGAGCGGCGGATCGGTGGTGGAGGGGAATGGTGCGGCGGGGGGGGCTGCAGGTGTCGATGCCAGCCACTGTGTGCTCATCCCGTCGGAACCCCTTCAACCGATGAACAGTGTGCCAGGCTATGTGGCACAGAGCCAGATTGTTACAGCTATGGAGGGGATTACAAGGCGTCCCGGGGATTCAATTACTGCTTTGGAGGAGGGAGGGCATCAGAGGAGGTTGGAGGAGGCGGGGGAATCCGGTGCCACAGCGTGCCATTTGGCACAGACCAATAGTGAAGCTCACAACATGGTATTGGCCCAGATTATGAATGCTGTTAAGGGAGGGTCTACAACTCAGGAGGTGAGCACAGGCGAGATGATTGTGGAAGATTCTTGTAGGTGTGGCCCCGGGGAGCTGGGTTGCGCCAATCCACCTAGTGATTTATGAAGATTCTACTTTGGAATTGTCATGGTGCGGGGAAACCTTCCTTTGCCCCGGCTTTTCGCAGGTTGATGCTCCAGCACAACCCGGATATTTGTGTTTTATTGGAGACTCGGTTATCTGGTAGAAGTTTAGAGAAGGCAAGGAGGGCCGTGCCGAGGTCATGGGGTTTCTACGCAGTGGATTCTCAAGGTCTTTCAGGAGGTATCATTGTTACTTGGGCTCAGAATGATTATAGAATTGACATTTTCAATGTGTGTACTCAAGAGGTAATCTTGGTTATCTCGGATGGCAACCGGAGGCCATGGGTCTTTGCAGCGGTATATGCTAGCACAGACTATAGGGAGAGGAGGATTTTGTGGGAGGAGGCATCTCTATTGATCAGCCAGGGCCAACCGATGTTAGTAGCAGGGGACTTCAATTGCATTACCAACTCTCAGGAGAAGATGGGGGGTAAGGCCTTCACCTTTAAAAAGAAAGTCAAAGAGTTTCGGGATTTCCTTGACTTGAATGGATTGGTTGACTTGGGCTACTCTGGCCCGAGGTTTACCTGGTGTAATAATCAATAGGGGCAGGCCCGAGTTTGGGAGAGACTGGACAGAGTTTGTGCGACGGCAGGATGGGTTCAGTGCTTTCCAGATTATCACGTCAGACATTTGCCGAGGATTGCATCGGACCATTGCCCATTACTAGTGAGTATGGATACATTTACTCCGGTTCGCCCCCCGTTTAGATTTGAGAAGATCTGGCTCTGCTACCCTCGGTCGTGGGAGATGGTTAGGGAGGCGTGGAGTTTGCCCGTCCGGGGAGATGCCATGTACCGTGTTTCCCGGAGGTTGGAGTTGACCTCTAGACGGTTGAGGAGGTGGAACCGTGAGGAGGTGGGGAATATTTTCAGGAGGATAGAGGATTTGGAGGAGGTCATATCCAGATTACAGTCTCAGGAGGTGCAGAGTGGAGGCTTATCGGAGGGGGAGTTGGGGGAGCTCAGGTCACACTTGGCTCTACATGATTCGCTTCTTAGACAGCAGGAGATTTTTTGGAGACAGAAGTCAAGGGTTCAGTGGATTCAGGAAGGGGATCGGAACACCAGATTCTTTCATCAGTCTACAGTGATTAGGAGGCATCAGAATAGGATCAAGGCTATCAAGGGTGAGGATGGGCAGATGATGGAGGACCCGGACACGATACAGAGGATTTTGGAGAGTTTCTTCAGAGTTAGATGGACAGAGCAGACACAGGTTGGGAGTCTAGTGGATATCCCGAGGCCTCAGATCCAGGTGTCGGATGAGGAGACTGCTGCATTGATCAGGCCGGTATCAGAGAGGGAGATCAGGGAGTCAGTTTGGTCTCTTCAAGGGGAAAAGGCTCCAGGGCCGGATGGTTTTCCTCCAGTGTTTTTCAGGAGGTATTGGTCGATTGTGGGACAGGAAGTGACAGAGGCTATTCAGCAGTTCTTTAGTACAGCTATGATGTCGAGGGATTGGCAGAGGACATTTATCACACTGATACCTAAACGACAGGATGCTACTGAGCCGGGGCATTTTCGGCCGATCAGTTTGTGCTCGACTTTGTACAAGGCTACGACGAAGATACTTGCAGTCAGATTGAGGGACATTCTTCCGAGGTTGATCAGTCTGGAGCAGGGAGCCTTTTTGGGTGGGCGGAGTATTACAGATAATGTGCTTATTGCTCAGGAGTTTATGTTTGATCTTCGTAGGGCCCCGATGAGGAGGAGCCTGATGGGGATTAAGCTTGACATGGAGCGGGCTTATGACAGGGTGAGATGGGATTTTTTGCAGCAGTCTTTGCAGGGGTTTGGGTTTCCCGAGATTTGGATTAGTTGGGTGATGAGTTGTGTGCGGTGTCCCTCCTTCGCCATCCTGGTGAACGGCACTCCATCCCGCTTCTTTGAGTCTAGCCGAGGGTTGCGCCAGGGTTGCCCTCTTTCTCCTTTGCTCTTCACGGTGTGCGCAGATGCGCTCTCCAGGCTTCTTAGACATGCTACATCCACACAGGAGTTAGAGGCCTATAGGCCGGCAGAGGGGGCAGTGTCGATCTCTCACATTCTTTATGCTGATGATTGTTTATTGTTGGCTCGGTCGACTCCGCAGGCCGTGCAGGTCATCTGTAGGATTCTGCGTGTCTACTGCGCAGTGTCAGGGCAGTGTGTTAATTTGTCCAAATCAGCAATATGTTTCAGTCCGAAGACGAGAGTGGCAGCGAAGCATTCCATTCTGGAGATTTTGGGGGTGGGGGAGCAGGTGGGCATATTGACATACTTGGGGATCCCGATCTCAGGGCAGCGGCTTCGCAGTAGGGACCTTACCTTTTTGGAGCTTAGTATCAGACAGAGACTGGAGGGCTGGCAGAGACTCACACTGTCGATGATGGGGAGGATCACCTTGGTTCGGTCAGTTCTCTCGGCGATTCCGACTTACTTCCTCTCTAACTCTCTTATCCCTATGGAGGTCTTGAGGACTATTGAGCAGCTCTTTAGGGACTTCATCTGGGGGGGGAGTGGTGGCAGAGGCGGTATACATCTGGTTGCATGGGAGGTGGTGTGCCAGCCGACCAGGGCTGGAGGATTGGGATTGCAATCCATGGTGGTGAGACGGGAGGCGTTAGCGGCACTTCATGTAGCTAGATTCTGCTAGAGCCTGACAGTTTGTGGTCTTCATTGATGAGGGCCAAATATGGGGCCCTAGTTCCGGGGATTCGGGCAGGACGACACCATTCGCCGGTCTGGAGGGAGATGTGTGCCAGAGCTGTGCAGGTGCTTCCGGAGATTACATGGTCTATTGGGGATGGTCGGTCGATAGATGTTCTGGCGGACAGATGGGTGACTGAGCAGCCGATTAGTCTTCTGCCGACTCTGGTGGACTCGGCGAGATTGGTTGGATGCAGAGTTTGTGACTTATATGACCAGGCTGGGGGTCAGTGGAGGGAGGGGCTGGTTCGGGAGACTTTTGGAGAGTAGCTGGCAGAGGCGATTCTGGCTTTACCGGCTCTTTTGCGGGAGGAGTCAGATAGGCTAGTGTGGAGGCCGTCGGGACGGACGCGGGTCCGAGCTAGAGATCTTCTTCCCCTATTCAGGAGGGAGTCCGGTCGGCAGATAGAGGGAGGTTGGATTTGGAGGTTGCGGGTTCACCCGCGTGTGGCTTTGTTCATCTGGAAGGTGGCGTGGGGTTGCCTACCTTCCAGAAGCGTACTTGTTCGGAGAGGAGTACGGATCTCGCAGTGGTGCATGGTGTGTACGGAGGTGGAGGAGACTATTGATCATGTTCTTGTGCAGTGCCCGAGGGCAAGAGAGATCTGGAGTAGATCGCCGGTTCCCCTGCCCCAGTCGGTGGAGTCGGCTCAGGCCTTGATTTCTTTATTGAGAGGATCTATGCGGAGCCCCAGCTTGTGGGAGGAGGGTATTCTTAGAGCATATCTGGCTTACCATATCTGGTTGGACAGGAATGCTGGCATTTTTGAGGGTCGGAGGATTTCATCGAGGATGGTGGTTGATAGAGCTCTATTACAGGTTGGGGAGGTCACGGCAGCCTCAGCGGTATTCACTAATGAGATGGCTAGGGACATCTGGGGCACTTCACCCGCTTTTACAGCGCCCAGGTTCGCCCTCGTCTCTTGGGTGCCCCCACCCCTTGGTCATCTCAAAGTGAATTTCGATGGGAGCATGATGATGGATGGTGTATTTGGAGGGGTTGGATTTGTGATCAGGGACTCCTGGGGTAGGATGGTGGCAGCAGGGGGTCAGCGCACGATGGGTCTCTCAGTTGTTGGGGCTGAGCTTCGAGCTGCATGGGAGGGTTTGTCTTTTGCGAAGAGAGTCCTTAGTGCCGAGTGGGTGCTACTGGAGGGGGATTCCTCTGTGGTGGTTGATTGGATCCGAGGTGTGGATAGATATGGGGATGGTCATCCCCTCATTAGAGAGATTCGGAGACTGGCTCAGGAGTTCGGTGGCTTCCAGGTAGCCCACGTATATCGGGAGGCGAACAGGGTAGCAGACTGGGTCGCCTCCTTCATCGCACGACACTCTGGGGAGTTCCTTTGGACATCTGTAGGAGAGATTTCTTCAGATTTGTACTCTTTACTTTATCGTGATCTGGCAGGATGTACTCACTTTAGAGCTATATAATTTGCCGTTTTGACAAAAAAAAAAAAAAAAAAAAAAAGGACATAGGTTTGAAACATGGAAAGGCTTTCTGGATATATGGAGATAAGTCTGTATATTTCACCCTTTTCAAACCCCACAATGCTGGGAGTTTTATACGTTGAACCATCCCTTTTGGTTCAACCCAATTGATGTTACACTCCTGGCATCCCATGAAAATCCAAAATAACTATATATTTCATGCATTCTTGTTAAGATGATAGCCTCTGTCTTTTGTCATGATTATATGGGAGGTAGATTCCCACCCCACAGAGAAAGAGTAGATAAAAATTTGATGCTAGTACATCCAAATTTTAGAACAGCCAACCGAACACTTTCCCATCATATCAGTCAGCTAATGAGAGGGTGCATGGTTGGGGATCATTGCATACTGTATGCTGTATATGATTTGAAGGAGAAATGAATAAAAACCACACAACAGGGTTTAGGAGCCAAGGAGTTCCCCAAGGTCGTGAAAAAGGACACTCTAATAACTTGCCATTTTAGTTTTGGCTTCATGGAAAAATAAAAGAAAATTAAAAATGTCTCTCTACTGATCTAATAGCAAATAAGGAGACCCTACAAAAAATAACCTATTAAATCCAATCCTTGTCCGTAGAGAAAAGGACAAACTAAAAATCAATTTTAGTATTTCTTTAGAATCTTTTGATGGCATAGTTGACATGTATGTAGATTTCCAGTAAAATCTTTGAAAGTTAGCATGAAGGATTTGGGTTAGAGACCCATTGCCAGCTCAATTTCAGTTACAATTTTCTATCTTATTTTCAGGATCTCACTTAAAAAAAAAAATAGCCGAAAGATATTATTTGTACTTTTTGACTATGTATAAATATCCAAAATCTACACAATATATAGTGATATAAGACTAAATATATAGTAGCATGGGTCCTCACATACTTTCTCTATTTAAGCTTTAATATTCTCACTACATACCAGACAAAGGTTAAATCTAGGTAAATTTAATCATAAGTACTACAATCAACCCATGATGGGCCTAAAAAAACTCGTGCTGCAGTGTATTCTAGTCCATATGGGCTATGTTCCAGGTTCCTTTTGATACAATTTAAAATAATTCTGGACATCATCTAAAAAAAAGTAGCCAAAAAATATTATTTGGATTTCTTGATTTTGTATAAGTATTCTAGATTTATTCAATACATAGGTGATGTGGGATTAAATATATGCACACATAGATCTTTGCATCTACTTCTACAAAAGTATTATATAGAAAAAAAAACAGCAGAGTGATTCCACTAGAGAATTGTTGGTCATATATTTTAGAAAACGCTTTCCAAGAGTCACTCAAGTGCAACTGTTGTGCTGGCCAAGAAGTCTCCCCCTTGTGTTTTCCTTTCTTAAAAAACAAATGCATACACAGATTTATACAGGTAAGCCCCCACTAGTATGCTATGTTTGATTACGGCAGACGGACGGGAAGAGAATGCTATACGCGCGTGGTATTATACGTAACGTTTGTGCAGGTTGTCTTGTAACAGTTGGCATTACATGGATCCGAATGGGCCCACCGCATCTCATGCCTTATAGATTGGGCCTCACCTTTCCAACCCATTATTTCCCCTTCCATTCCAGAACACGACGGAGAGAGAGAGTCGAAGGAAAGGAGGCCCCTCGCCGAGCGGCGGACGGGAGGTATAGGCATTGGCAGTTCCATTCACTATAAATCTTCACCAGTGCTTTCGGTATTCTATCTCTCATCTCTCCTCTCTTTCTTTTCCCCTTCACTCTTCTTGTTCTTCCTTTCATGAGATCCTTGGTCCTTCTAGGGTTTTGAAAAAAAGCCGCGTGTTTCTGACCTACGGTTTCGATTCTTGCTTCACTTGTTTTTTGAGTTCCAGTGAAAATTAACTGTTTCTTGTTCCAGTGGGGTTACTCATGGATTCTTGGAGGGTTTTAGCTTGTGGGGTTTTGATTCATTGCTAGTTTCTTTTATTTCCTGATTCGTATTATCATTAATATTTTTCTTTTTTAGTTTCAAAAAACTGAAACTAAGATCCCGTTTGGGAGAGCTTTTGGAGGGCCAGAAAGTACTTTTTAACCCTCCAAAAGTAATTTTGGATGAAAAAGGATGTTTGGTAAAAATTTTGGAAAGCTGTTTTAGCTTTTCCAGAAAGCTGAGGGAGAAGCTTAATTTTGGAGCTTTCCGAAAACGCTGTTTTCAGATTTATCGGGAAACTATTTTTTTGACCACAATAACCTCATTCATTTTTTTTCCTTCCAAAACACTCATCTCACCGTCTCTTCCACTCCCACCCATCCCCCTTCCTCTCCGCCGCCGCTGCCCCCAATGCCTCTACCCCCACAGTGGGAAGGTGCCGAATAAGAAGGAGAAGAAGGGTCGGTCTCCCTCTTCCCACGATCGATGTCCCCATCATAGATGGGGAGGTGCCAAAGAAGGAGGTCAGTCGCCACGGATGTCCCCGCCCCCACAGTGGGAAGGTACCGAAGAAGAGGAAGAAGAAGGGGGCTGCCCTTCCGCTTCCTGCGGCCGCCGCCGGCCACGACCCGCCCCCCACTCGCGTCCGCCTCGGCCCGGCCTCTTTCCGGTGCCATCGACCTCGCGGGAGGAGAATACTTCGCAGGGGGCCAGCCGCGGCGGCCGAGACTACCGCAGGCGCCGTTAGCCATAGCCCGGCTCCCTCCCGTGGCCGCCGCGGCCTGGCCCCCTTTTGGCGCCGCCGGCCGCGCGGGAGGAGAAGAAAGGGAAGGGGGAGAGGAAGGAAGGAGAAGAAGAGAAGAAAAAAGAAAAGAAAAAGAAAAGGAAAAAAAGAAGAAAAAGGAAAGAAAAAAAAGAGAAGAAAAGAAAAGAATAAATAAATAAATGCATAAATAAATATGTATATAAATGAATGAATGAATGAATAAATAAATAAGATAATAAATAAATATATTTCAATGAATAAAATAATAAATAAATAAATACATAAATAAATATATTTACGAATGAATGTATAAATAAATAAATAAATAAAATAAAATAATGAGTGAGTGGAAAATAATATGATCTTTATGATATTGATATGTACAGTGAATTTGTCGCCATTGCAAATAGTTAAGTAAAGAGAATCTGTTAAAGAGATAAATAGTCATTAGAAGGATGAAAAATTAATTTACACTAATAATTATAATATTTTATACATTTATTGTTGTATTATACTATAAATATAATATTATATTACATTATATCATAATATATTAATATGTTATGTTAAATAATTTAATATTATGTTACATTATGGAAAACTAATTTATACTAATAATTATAATATTTTATACCTTTATTATTGTATTATACTATAAATATAATATTATAATATATTATATCATAATACATTAATATGTTATGTTAAATAATTTAATATTATGCTATATTATGAGAAATTAATTTATACTAATAATTATAATATTTTATACTTTTATTATTGTATTATACTATAAATATTATATTATATTACATTGTATCATAATACATTAATATCTTATTTTAAATAATTTAATATTATGTTATATTATGAAAAATTAATTTATACTAATAATTATAATATTTTATACCTTTATTATTGTATTATGCTATAAATATAATATATATTACATTATATCATAATACATTAATATATTATGTTAAATAATTTAATATTATGTTATATTATGAAAAATTAATTTACTCTAATAATTGTATTACTATTATGCTATGCTATACAATGTCATATTACTATATTATAATAATATTATTTTACATTACAGTAACATTATACTATATCGTATATTATGTATTAATATATATTATGTTTTATTATGCTTTGTTGTATAATACCATGCAATATCATCTCAGTTTGTTTACCAAACACATGTTAAAGTGTCACATCACTTTAGAAATGTAGTTACCAAATAGCAAACATCTTTTTATAAAAGCTCTACTTCAGACAGCTCTACTTCCAACAGCTCTACTGCCAACAGCTCTCCCAAACCGGGACTAAGAGAAGTGACATAAGGTCGGTAACTTAACCGAGTAGATGATGAAGAAAGAGAGGATCTTGGTGCAGTGCCAATGGACATAACGGTAGGTTGGACCATGTTCGGTGTTTATTTTTTGTTTTTTTTTTATTTTCACAATGCTACTGAAAATATGGTGCAACGTTGCTTCCTTTAACCAAATATGAATGAAACTTCCAATCAAAAGGAGGGCAAAGGGTGAAGGTAGTAGGGACCTTATCGATGATGGTGGCTTAGATGCATGGGGAGGACTCTGATGGAACTGATGATGAGAGGAGAGGATCAGGAGAATCTGGGGTGTGGTGGTGGAAAGAGATGATGGGAAGGAAGTAAGGAATAGAATATTGTAAGAAGACATATAAGATGTATGAAAATTTCATTTGTTTATATATTGTTTATTTTAGTATTATATATTGAAAAGCGTTCAAAGTAGCAAATTCTCCTCGGTTTCACGGAGATAAGATTAAGAGATTCAGGTGTAAGAAAGAAAAAACAGTGCTTTCAGCTACAAACATAGGGCTCGTTTGGTTCGCGGGAAAAGAAGGGGGAAAAGTGTGGTCAACGGAAAAGTAATAAGATGCCTCTTGTTTGGTTGGAGTTTTCAAAGGAGAGAGATGGGAAAGTTGTATTCCCATGGGAATATGATTCCCATATTTCATGGGAAAGTCTTTCCTATGAGAAACATAGGAAGGTTACTTTCCCGTGGGCGGGAATCACTTTATTTTTATTTTTTCTCAAAAAGCCCCTTCAGCATTAAAGAGGCATTAAAGACCTAATTTTTATTAAGGGCATAATAGGAATTATACATAACTTTTCCAGGAAAGTGGATGGCCAACCAAACATAAGCACTTTGGAAGTTTGTCACTTTCCCATCGTCAACCAAACATGCCAAAAGTACTTTCCTAGGCATCCTCTTTCTAGAAATTTGTTTCATATTCCTAGGAGAGAAAATGCTTCCCGCGAACCAAACGAGCCCATAGTTCGCACTACCAATGAATTTAAAGAAAATAATATATGCAAATACTGTTCCTCTACAAACAAGAATAATAAGTGAAGAAGAACAAGAACCAAAACCGATTATGCGATTTTAGGTGACGGTGAGTGAATAGGAATAAAACTTCAAGAAATATTATCTAGAACATTATCGCAAATGCAGTAGTGATATTAAAACTAGTTCACTGGCATCAAAATACATTATCTTCAGATTTTCTAACTATACGATATTAGAACAGAATACATTTTCACCTGAGCTATTCCAACAGAGTCTCCTGAGTTGGAGAATTGCCTGACTAATATATTTGTAGAATCCCCCACACAAACACACACACACACACACACACAAAAAAAAAAAAAAAACTCATGTCAGAGATTTCTATCGACCTTCAATTGTAACTGTAAGTTTATTGCTGGAAGACCAATCTCTTTCCATCAAAGGAGTTGCTATGCAGAAGCCTGGCCTTTTAGGCTGAGGTAGCAGTGCACTTTCAGTGCCTAACATGAGTACTACCTCTGCCATTGTCGGTCTATCTTCGCTCCCTTCTTGCACACACAAGAGAGCCACTTGGATACACCGTAATACTTTAGACTCTGGATATGCACATCCCACTGCTTCATCAAGTATTTCCAAGCATCTACTTTCTGTCCATAGTCTCCATGCCTGTGATAACTCATGGATGTTTAGAATGAACAACTACAAGTTATATTTAGAATGATGACATTATTGCATTTGAGTACTCACATGTCCTAAAAGGTTTAAGCAAGCTTTTGCTTGATTGATCATTCTGTTCTTCTTACCACTTAAGATTTCTAACACTAGAACACCAAAGCTGAAGACATCTGATTTCACTGAAAAGATACCATCCATTGCATACTCCGGTGACATATATCCACTGCATGTCATTAGCAAAATTAGTTTATGCAACTAGGATATTGCACTCAGGTTTATACTTTATGAATTGATACACTTATGTACTTACTATGTCCCAACAATTCTGATTGTATTCTCTTCAATTTGGTCAACCTTAAAAATTCTTGCAGTGCCGAAGTCTGAGATTTTTGGGTTTAGCTCCTCATCAAGAAGAATATTACTGGCCTTCAAATCTCTGTGAATAATTTTCAACCTAGAGTCTTGGTGAAGGTAAAGAAGTCCTCGAGCAATTCCTAAGATCATGTCGAGGCGCTTTTGCCAGTTCAAAAGTGCACTTCTTCTCCTATCTGGTCCAAAGTTACACTCTTTATTAGTTTGACAAATGTATTCTGAAATTCAACTTAGCTACTTGTTCTTTACCTTTTTTCCCTTTGAGATAAGTCCACTACATATTCCAAATAAACATAATTTATCATTTAGAAATATTATACTCTTCAAATTCATGAATAAACTTATAATCATAAGTTGAACTTATATTTAGCACCAGGAAGAATGCCTTATATACTAATCCTTATATGAGATGAAATAAAATAGTTTTGCACCTTAGTTTATTAGCGATGATGTGAGGTTGAGATTCTGTCCATTTCATTTCAATAGGAGATCTAATACGTAGTGGTGAGATTATGGGTAAAGGAAGTGCCAAGTTAGAGAAGTCAGATTATCTACTGCCACCATTACCACCACCTCTGTTGATCTTTTAAAATAACCAACTTGATTAACTAAAATGCATTCTGTTATAATTTCAGTCCTCACAAATTCATGCCATATACCTTTTTTTTTGAATGATAAGAATGCACATAGTGTATGAAAAGTTAGATAGATATTCTTCATGGCGGTCTAAGCTTAACTAGCAATTATTATGTTTGAAATAATTTAACCTGATATGGAAGAAAAATATATCCATCTTAATTGTTAATCCATTGCCTCATAATCCACTCTTGGTTTTCTAAAATCCTGCATAGTTTACCTACTTAGAATACCTAAGCAGAAGTCTGAGCATGCGTGATGATCAACTAAATCAAATATAGTCACTAAGCATGCGAGATGTCCATCAGACATTGCATTGAGTATAGAGCATAAAGTAGTCAAATGGTGCAAGGATAAAGACCAAACCGAATATGAAGCAGTCCAAACTTGTATTTTGCAAGTACTCATACACCAGCAATCGTTCCTCTCCTTCAATGCAGCAGCCAAGAAGGCGAACAAGATTTCTGTGCTGAAGTTTGGCTATCAGCAACACCTCATTTGTGAATTCATGTATGCCCTGCACAGAATCTTTGGACAACCTCTTGACAGCAATATTTTCTCCATCTTCCAACTGACCCTGCTAATTGCTATATTTAGGTGAGTTCCACAATGCTCTTTTTTCAAAAAGTTTGTATCTTGCATAACTGTAGGATCAAGTAGTAGTATGCCCTATAGTCAAAAAAATTACCTTGTAAACGGGGCCAAATCCACCCTCTCCAAGTTTATTATCATCAGAAAAGTTATTGGTGGCAGTTCTTATTGTATGTATATCAAATAAAGGTAACTCTGGCTCATTTCCTCTGCTTTCGTTGTAGGGGGTACTAATTGTTTTACCTAGCATGAAAGTTTAGTATAACAAAATCAATTATGTGAGATTCTTGAATTCAACTGTACTCGCATCTCCATCCCAAAAAAAATCAAAACAAAAGGAAAAAAATAATACTTGTAAACAAAAATAATACTTGTAAAATTTCATTCAAGACAGCAATTATTTTAATTGATTCACAAGTATGTATTCACATGGGTACAAATGTGGAATTCATGGTTGACAGAGTGCTAGGTACCAAGAGCTAAAGAATATACTAGGTAACAATCAGAGCTCAGCAAGGTCTGTTGTAGAAACCGTGCTTAGATTGTTTAATGCTTGGGGGTCACTCTGCACTGGAAATAATGCAGAAAGTCATGCCATGGTTCAGTAGAGATTATCGAATATCTTGTAATTTCTTCCTTTATTAGCCTGCAAATGCCATTTATACTAATAGATTATGGGGGCCCTATCCTTGTCTTTCCTCATTACACACAAATATGTGCATGTACCTAATTAGCATATTAATGATAAACAATATTGAGGTAATAATGTAGTCATTGTCAATGTAGAACAAGCCTGCAGAACATAATAAAAACAAATGCAACAAGCAATCCATGCAAGTTTGTTTTCAAATAATATGCCAAGGAAATATAGATGGGTAGAGTTACCAACTACCAAGGGCAACAAATGTAGATGGATAGAGTTGCAACTACCAAGGGCAACTTGTGAAGAAATATATCAGAATTCGATATGTGAATACATATATTCAAGACACAAGCATTTAATACAATTGAAAATGCTTGTCAATTGGGACATGTTATTTCTTACAACCAGACTGACTTTAATATATTTTCTATGATTTTCTGGAGCTTATAATATTATACTACCAACTACTAATATATGCATGTTTTGTATTTGGGGTGAATACTGGATCATGAGACAACAATGAGCATGATTTAATTAGCCGTTGGTATTGTTTTTGTTAAGGAGTTGTTGGTCATTTGATCGTTGGCTTTGTGAGCTTCTAGCTCTCTCATTTCCATTCTTGTTTAGAGCCTCCACATTCTCAAGTCTATTTTCTCTGTTGTTAATAGCAGTACGAGCTTGTCTCTTGGTTGTTCTACTTTGGATTTTTCTTGTCTTTCCCTTTTTTTTTTTTTTTTGAGAATATGATAGTTATTTGCCACTACTCAGGTTTGAATACGAGACCTCTCACTTGGAGAGATGGATGCCAACTAGCTTAGTTACCAGCTGTTAGTGTTGAATAACCATTGTATTATTCTCTATCTTGGGGCATAGTGTGAAATGAGGGGCACTATTTTCTCCACCAAAACCATATTCATTGGGGAGGATTTGGGTTGTGCTGCGGTGATGCAGTTTTTGGGGCATTGGATTCACATGGTTCGGTCCCAAGTCGGAATTTCTTTTATGTGTCTTTTCTAGTACATCATACCATATATATCCTTGCATAATATTGCTTTCCATATTTGCTTAAAATGATTTTGAAAGTTTTCTCATCGATTTCTTGGTTTTTGAGAATATATATTGTATTGATTTTTTATTTACATAAAATTCTTCTTAGAGTTACTTCTGAACTATTATCTGAATATAGGTGACACCTAAAGATCTTGCATCAGTCATCCATAATGGCCATAGAGCTTCAGCAGCTCTAGAAAGCGATATGCACATGACTTGTCTTAGACAAGTTTTTTGATACCAAAATCTTGTTAGAGGATACCCAATGGCCATTCGCAGCTACAGCTTTCTCCCCTTGAGACACAATAAACACAAAAGCTAAACCAAAGAAAATCTTTATAGAAGGTAAATGTAGATGGAGAATCATGGGAGAAATTAGTCCTTATTTAACTGAAATTGAGCCAAGTCACACTCTAAACATTAAGGTGTTAAATGGATGGAGGAAGAGAACAAGGGAATCAGCAGCTTTCCACCATATTGATCTTTACTGCATCATTTTTCATCTTTAGGGATCATTTACTGATCAATATGTTCACTAATTGTTATTTCTTGGCCACAACTTTTTCTAGAAGGAAAACGCTCAATTGAACCTTTTTGTAGAACCTTAAAAAACACTTCCATTGCAATTAGAGGTGGCAATGCTTAATCTGTCTAACTTGATCAATCTGTTGTAGGTCGGTTTGGATTACTTGTTTAATAAAATGGTCAAGCATGGGTCTGAATTTTTGATCTGTTTAATAAACAAGTTGGGTTTGAATAGACAGATTTTTGATCTATTTTGTATCCGACCAGACCCGGATTTGGGTTGATCCGGCCCGATTGCCACCTCTAATTACAATGAGCTTGACATTTGCTCATATGTTTTGGTTCTGAAGAGTGAAGTAGGAAAATAAAAATTTTCATTCCTTGTCTAGCTTTTCTTAGACATCAATTCCAAAAAGGATTGTGATGTATCAAGGCATCCACAAACTAGCTCTACTGAAATAAACTAGAGAATTAAGATAGGAGTGAAATGCTTGTAATTTGACCAAAATTGTTTGACATGGATGAAGTGGTCGTTTGTGCCTTAAGTTATCTAAAGAAAGCTATTTGGTGCACAGGACCAATACATTGCACTTCTAATGGACTCATGAAAGATGCCAACTTAATTATTCTATGTATTGCACAACCTGAATGAAATCATAGGACTTGTTAGCTCGAGCATTGAATACTATTGTATGTCACTAGTAGGCATAAAATTATTTGATGGATTCTTAGTGCCAAATGTTGATGAAATCTGTTCTGAGAATGTTGAAGAAATCAATGCTAATATTTCTAGAAGTACAATTTATCAATATTATATAATAGCAGGTATAAGTGATAGATCATGTCTTTTTGTGTAGGTTAAGGGGCCGGTAAGTACCTTGCTTTCTTTTTCTGTTCTTCTTCCACAGGAGTTGAATCAAGCACACAAACAGAAGAAACACTACCAATAAAGAAATGATTATGGCTATCACAGGCTTCTTTTTGGCATAATTACCGCTTATATGATCTGCACAACAATATTTTGGAATTAGGACTTTGACTTAGGGTACATTTTTTATGATATGGAATATCAGTTATATATTTTGTTCTCCGCTAACCTATCATATAAATGTGTTTTGTGACATGTATGTTAGAACTGGCATATAATTATATTTCTGCATGAGAAAATGTTCCTAGATTCAGCGTGCAGAGAATCACAAACTTAACAGAACTATATCACCAAGTCATGTTCGCTTAGAACCATATAAAGCAACAAAGAAATGTATGGTAATGTTAATTGTAGAAAAATATACTCTCTCAAAAATGTAGAAAAATGTCCCTTGATGTTCCTTTTAGTGAGAAAGGGATGTGATTTGGCAAACGGATTAGTTATTAACTATTAATTTGTTGTTTATTTCATTGATTTTAAGATAAATCCTCCTCACTAGACATTATGTTAGCAAAATTACTTCCTTTTACATTACAAATATTGGATGTTATTTGGGAAAAAAAAGGAGGCTACCATAAATTTTAATTGAAAAGAGTGCGTTCATAATACTGGCATATTAAAACCAATTGTCGAAAGTCCTAGCGTTGGATAAGAATAAGATGAGTAATAGGGAGAACATAGACCTTACTGCCAATCACAGGAAAAGTTTAATATCACGGAGTTGTCATTGCACTTATATAACTTAGATATTATCTTGATTAATTGGTAATATACAACATATTTTTCTAAACAAATAGACTTCATCATCACCTTGTCAGCAAAATGGAGGAAATTTTACCAGGAAAGACTGCAATACTCAGCAAAATGGAGGAACTTCTCAACATGGCTCTGGCTTGGGATTCCATCCATTTGAAGAGAGAAAAACTACATTGTTATTTTAATTATTTCCCACCTGCTTATGTAGGTACTGTTACGGGGGAACTAAGCCGCCATGCTCCACGTGACCGGCACGCGCGCCCATGAAGACTACGGCTGTCCTCTGATCCAGCAATCCGACCCCGAGTCGGACATCTTCGGCTCCACAGCCCGACATCGAGTCGGACATCTTCGGCTTCGCAGCCCGACCCCGAGTCGGCTGCCCCTTAATCTAGCAATTCGACCCCAAGTCGGATATCCTCAGCACCGCAGCCCGACCCCGAGTCGGCTGCCCCCTGATCCAGCACTCCGACCCCGAGTCGGAGATCTCTTGATAACGACAGGCTGCTTCCCAGAGGCACGCCGAGGCCTCCTGCTCCACTACTCCCTGCAACGGCTGTATCCGACGCAGTTCCACGATCTCCTGTATCAGCCGTACAAAGCGGAACTCCACTACGCCCTGTCATGGCCGTACCCAGCGCTGCTCCACGACGCCCTGTAACGGCCATGTCAGTGGCCACTCCATCGCGCCCCACGATGACAAACCCCCCTGAGAGACCCCCCAGCCAGGTATATATGCGGCTGGGGGGAGAAGGGGGGGAGGTAAGCAATATCTTCCAGAGCACTCTCTTGCTTGCGATTATCATCTCTCCTCCTCCTCCAATCTCCTCTGACTTGATCGTCGGAGGGCCCCCACTACCCCAGTGGTGGTGCGAGGCTTGCTCGCAGGTCTCCCGGTGGAAGGTGGAGCACAATCAACATCGACCAAGGCAGCTCAGACGGAATCCCGTTCACACCGCTGTGCCAATCGTTCTCGGTTTGGACCACCAGCAACAGTTGGCGCTAGAGGAAGGGACCTGATCTCAGAGCGATCGTAATGGCACGGCGAGGTGGTCGTGGAGCTTCCAATGCCTCCGGTCGCGGGGCCTCTCGCGCCTCCGGCCGGGAGGCCGCTGCATCTCCAACACATTCTCAGCAACACTCCACCATTCCACCCCCCATTCAGATGGTCGAAGCCGCTCAGTTCGACCAGTTAGCCCAGCAGGTTCGCACCCTCGCGGAGGTAGTGCAGAACCTGCAGGGTGTGATGTCTCGAGCGCCACAGCGGGCCCAGGAGCAGCTGCCCCCCGAGCGCTCACCTATCTTCCTCAACCCGCGCTCCTTCCTCTCCCATGGGGAGGAGCGCCGGCGCGAGGAAGGTTCTTGAGCACGGTCCATTCTGCCAGGACCTTCTCATCGAAGCTGCGCGGGGTACGAGAGGCGGACCCGGGCGCGTTCTCCGACCCCCCAGTCCTCGAGGGGCCCGCACTCCAGTCGGTCCCCCTCGCGCCGCTCCTTGTCTCCCACCCACCGGTCGCGCTCCCTGGACCGGCGGGTGGACGATCTCCACAGACAACTCCAGGTCCTGAAGGGCCACTCCAAAGATCTCTTCGCCGACTTGGAGATCTCCTCCCAACCGGCGCTTGCCTCGAGGATCCTGCGGACCCCAAATCCGCCGGGATTCAAAATGCCGGCGATCGAGCCCTATGACGGGGCGGCGGACTCGCGGGATCACGTGGAGAGTTTCAGGACTCTTATGCTCCTCCATGGAGCATCAGATCCCCTCCTCTGCAAGGCCTTCCCGGCGACCCTCCGTGGCCCAGCCAGGGCGTGGTTCGCCGGCCTGGAGGCTGACTCTATCCAGTCCTTTGACCAGTTCACTCGCCTCTTCATCAGCCATTTCGCCGTCAGTAGCCGGCGGCGATTGGTTTCCGACTCCCTCTTTGATGTCCGGCAAAACGAGGGAGAAAGCCTGCGGGATTACCTTACCCGCTTCAACAAGGCTACATTGGAGGTCCGGAACCTGAGCCAGGAGGTGGCTCTCTCAGTCCTGAAGCGTGGCTTCCGGAAGGGCAGACTCACCTTCTCCCTGGACAAACGCCTGCCGCGGAGCTTCCAGGAGCTGTTGTCTCGGGCGAACCAGTATGCAGACGCCGAGGAGGCAGCCGCCCACCGGAACAAGGAGGCCGCTGAGGCCCTCTAAAGCTCGGGAAGAAAAGGCGAAAAGAGGCACCCCAGAGGAGGAGCCCGACGCCTCAACATCGGCGCAGAAGCCCGTCACCGGCGAGGAACCACGGCGTCCCACGCCCTCGTTCTCCGCACCGACGCTTCAACCGGTACACCCCACTCCTGGCCCCCCGGGCCCAGATCCTTATGGAGGTCAAGGGGCGGGAGAACCTCCCGGTCCCGAGGCAGATGAAGAAAATCCCTGGGAGGAGGCCCTCTCGGGCGTACTGTGAGTACCACCGAGACCACGGCCACGATACCGAAGACTGCTTCCAGCTTCGGGACGAGATCGAGGCTCTCATCCGCCGAGGGCGTCTCGGTCGATATGTAAACGACCGACGTCCCCCCGCAGAACCGCGTCCGGCCGACCCGGCCCCTCAGGAGCCTCGGGAGCAGAATCGACCCGTCGCGGGCGTAATCCACACCATCACTGGGGGCTGCTCTCGGCCCGGGAGAAACGCAGGGGGCTCGGTGGAAGCATCAGGGGTGGCCGTCGCGAAGAGGCAGCGGGTCGGAAATGTAATCACCTTTTGTGATGAGGATGTAAAGGGGGTTCAGACCCTCCATGATGATGCCATGGTGATCTCCCTCACTATGGCGAACTATGATGTAAGGCGTGTTCTTGTGGATAGTGGAAGCTCAGCTGATATTTTGTTTTACGAGGCCTTCCAAAAGATGAGCTTGTCCCGACAAGTGTTGCACAAAACATCCACCCCCCTCATAGGATTCACTGGAGACGCTATCTCGGCCGAAGGTGTCATTGAGCTGCCTGTGACTGCGGGCGTTGCACCCGCAGAAGCCACGGTGCGGCTCGGGTTCTTGGTCGTCCGTGTTCCCTCGGCCTACAAAGCTATCCTCGGACGACCCGGACTGAACGCCCTTCGCGCGGTAGTCTCTACATACCATTTGCTAATGCGGTTCCCCACGGCGGCCGGGATTGGAGAGGTCCGAGGTGACCAACCGACCGCACGGCAATGTTTCCTAGCAACTCTCAAAGGGAAGAAGCCCGTGGAGGCCCTAAGCGTCGAGTCCCTTGACGCCAGAGACGAGGTGGCTTTGCGGCACGGGGAGCCGGCCGAGGGTGTGATCGAAGTTCCCCTTGAAGAGGGTCGCCCGGACCGTACGGTCCGGGTCGGTGCCAACCTCGACTCGGAAGCTCGGCTCAGGTTAGTGGAATTCCTCCGAGCCAATGCTGATGTATTTGCCTGGTCGGCGGCCGATGTACCCGGGATCGACCCGGAGGTCATTTCTCACGCCCTCAACGTCGACCCGACCCACCGACCAGTAAAGCAGAAGAAGAGACACTGTGCCCCGGATCGGATCCGGGTGGTCGACCAGGAGGTAGACAAACTCTTGGATGCAGGCTTCATAAGGGAGGTGAGCTACCCCGAGTGGCTGGCAAACGTCGTACTTGTCCGGAAGGCGAGCGGGAAGTGGAGGATGTGCGTCGACTACACCGACCTGAACAAGGCGTGCCCCAAGGATAGCTTTCCGCTTCCACGGATAGACCAACTGGTCGACGCGACTTCCGGATATCAGCTGCTGTCTTTCATGGACGCCTTCTCCGGCTACAACCAAATAATGATGGCTCCGCAGGACGAGGAGAAAACTGCCTTTATAACAGACCGGGGGCTGTACTGTTACAAGGTAATGCCCTTTGGTCTGAAGAATGCTGGCGCCACTTACCAGCGCCTCGTCAACAAAATCTTCAAAGGGCAAATCGGCCGGAACATGGAGGTGTACGTGGACGATATGCTGGTGAAGAGCCGCCATGCCGACCAGCACATCGCGGATCTGGAGGAGACTTTTGCCACCCTGCGGAAGTTTCGCATGAAGCTGAACCCAGCGAAGTGCGCCTTTGGCGCTTCGGCCGGGAGGTTCCTCGGTTTCATTATCAACCAGCGGGGGATCGAAGCCAACCCTGACAAAATCAAGGCCATCCAAGATATGTCCCCTCCGACCAAAGTGAAGGAGGTTCAGGAGCTCGCTGGAAGGGTCGCCGCGCTCGGACGATTTGTGGCAAAATCGGCCGAACGCTGCCAACCTTTCTTCAAGGTGTTGAAGCGCCCGAAAGACTTCCTTTGGACGGCCGAATGTCAAGTGGCATTCGACCAACTCAAGGAGTACTTGGCGTCTCCTCCCCTGCTGTCCAAGCCGCAAGAGGGGGAGATGCTCTACCTCTATCTGGCGGTCTCCCCAACCGCAGTCAGCGCAGTACTGGTTCGGGAAGAGGCAAAGCTCCAGAAGCCTGTGTACTACATCAGCCGGGTCCTACGGGATGCCGAGACGCGGTATACGAAGGCGGAAAAGATCGCCTTCGCGCTGCTCACCGCGGCCAGGAGGCTTCGCCCCTATTTCCAGGCTCATCCCGTCACCCTCTTGACCGATCAACAACTGCGGCAGATCCTCAGCAATCCTGAGAATGCGGGACGGCTGGTGAAGTGGGCAGTAGAACTTGGTGAGTTCGACATCCGCTACCAGCCCCGACCCGCCATCAAGGCCTAGGTGCTCGCGGACTTCCTCGCTGAGTGCACTGTGCAGGAGGCGGAACCTAGGCCGCCGGAAACACCCAGCCTTGACCTCCCAATCTGGACGCTTCACATTGATGGGTCGTCGAACCCCGAAGGTGGAGGGGCCGGGCTGGTCCTTACCAGTCCCGATGGAGTGATAGCCGAGTATGCCTTGAGGTTCGGATTTCCAGTGACCAACAACGAGGCGGAATACGAGGCCCTAGTCACAGGACTCAAACTCACCAAGGAGCTCGGCATCCGGCGTTTGAAGGTCTTCACCGACTCCCAGCTGGTGGTCGGGCAGGTCCGAGGGGAGTTCGAGGCTCGGAGCCCGACCATGCAGAGCTATGTCTGGAAGGTGCAAGCACTCATTCCCGACCTCGGCAGTGTTGACATTCAGCAGGTCCCGAGAAGCGAAAATGCCAGGGCCGACAGGCTGTCCCGCTTGGTGGGCGCAGACGCGCACAACTTGTCGAGGGCGATCTACCTGGAGACCCTAGATGCCCCGAGCATCGGCGAGGCCGGAGCGGTGATGGCGATTGATCCGGAGCCATCTTGGATGGACCCGCTCGTCGCCTACCTCGCCGAAGGGATCCTCCCAGAGGACGAAGATCAAGCTCGGCGACTCGTCATGAAGTCCGCCCACTACGTACTCTATGAAGGGAGGCTGTATCGGACCTCGTTCACCGCCCCCCTCTTAAGGTGCCTCCGCCCCTCGGAAGCGGCCTACGCCCTCAGCGAAATCCACGAAGGCATCTGCGGATCGCACCTGGGGGCTAGGTCCTTGGCGCATAAGATCATGAGGCAAGGCTATTATTGGCCTACCTTGTTGGAGGACTCAAAGGATCATGTGCGGAAATGCGACGCCTGCCAGCGCCACGCCAACGTCTAGAGAGTCCCTTCTGTCCCCTTGGCACCAATCACTGCACCCTGGCCCTTCGCCCAGTGGGGAATGGACATCCTCGGACCATTCCCCGTCGCTTCAGCTCAGCGGAAATTTTTGATTGTTGCAATCGACTACTTCACCAAGTGGGTGGAGGCAGAGCCGCTGGCCACTATCACGGAGGTGCAAGTCCGGAAGTTCGTGAAGAAGAACATCATTGTCCGATTTGGGGTACCTCGGGTCCTCATCTCGGATAATGGGCGACAGTTCGACAACAAGCATTTCCGTGACTTCTGCGAGGAGTTCGGGATCGAGCATCGGTTCACATCTGTGTCGCATCCCCAAACCAACGGCGAGGCCGAGGTCACAAATCGGACAATTCTCCAAGGAATCAAAGCGCGAATCGGTCGGACGGGGCAAGCTTGGGTCGAAGAACTCGAGAATGTCCTTTGGGCGTATCGGACCACGCATCGGACCCCTACCGGGGAGACGCCTTTCAGCCTAACCTATGGCACGGAAGCCGTTGTCCCCGTGGAGCTCGGACTCCCCTCACCTCGGGTGGCCGCGCACCGACCCGAGGCCAATTCGGAACAACTCCGAGGGAACCTGGATCTCTTGGAAGAAGCGAGGGAAATGGCGCAGGTTCGGATGGCGATGTATCAGCGGAGGGTGGCCCGATATTACAACTCCAAGGTCCGACCAAAGCTTTTCAGAATCGGAGATCTGGTGCTAAGGCGAGCTAAAGCATCTCGACCTGCGGAAGGTGGGAAGCTAGCGCCAAATTGGGAAGGCCCATATAAGGTTCGCTGGGTAAACCGACCTGGCTCCTACCAGTTGGAGGCCCTAGATGGTCGAGAAATTCTAAGGAGCTGGAATTCCGCTAACCTGCGGATGTATTACCAGTAGAACGACGATGCCAGAAAGACAGTTCAAAAATGTATAACGTTTTGCATTTCAATAATTTCTGGTTACAACGGCGTGCTCGTGTGATTACAAGGAATTCCCAGAGGGAAATTAGGGTGTAAAGAAAGTAAAGAAGAGGTGGAGACTCCGAGGAGCTGAAGATCTGGGATCCCGAAACCTCCATCTGAAGCGGCTGCAACCCCGCCGGAAGTGGGTGCTTCTAATCGGAGGCACCAGCGACGCCTCACGAAGAAGACGAGGAACCACCGCTGGAGAAGCCGCCGCTGCCCCCAGGGGAACGCCGCCTCCAAAGGATATTCCGATCCTCCCCAGTGTCAGAGGAGAGAAGGAATACGTGGGAGAAGAGCATATGGAGGCGCGGTCCCGGATCGAGCGTCTGGTGCAGAGCTCAATCGGGAGGCTGAACTTCAAGGAGGGGAGACGTGATCCCGGATGAAACGCCTAGAGCGGAGTTCCGCCGGGGAGAACCTCCTTGTTGATCCCAGATGAAACGGCTAGTTGGCTGAAGTCGCGAGGGGCGCGCCTCCCGTTCCTTCGGCAGGAGTCTCTCAGCCATGCGCCAGAGAGAAGGTCCACGATCCATGGCAACTTGAACAGCTCCGGCTTGGCAAACTCCATCGCACCTGCACCTGTATTTATAACCAAACTGCAGCCCCCCGGTCGTCCTGATGCGGGTGGCTCCCATAAATGCGGACGCATTGAATCCGGAGCCGTTCTGGCTCTCGAGGCGTGTCTTCCCGCGATTTCCTAAGCGTCATTCTCCTTAATCGCATTCTTTGTGCAGGACACTCCGGGTGGCACGTACCCCTAGGTCCACATATCTCCGCTCGCGCCCAGGTCGCGTCCGCCTCGAAGAACGCGCGCATCGCGGCCGCTTAACTGACACTCCTCGCAAGCAGCAACTGGCGATCCGATTTCCCAGGTAACGCATCAATTAGCGTTTAATGCCCTTCTGGTGTTTCCCAGGCAACGCCTGGAGAAGAGGAGAAACACGATCGCAGCTGGCCACGGAGAAACCCCGTCGGGCTGCAAGCGACAGGCGCATGGCCAACGAGCGGAATTTCCCGAGGCACGGCCCTCGGATGCCAGGCTAACCCGATGACCATCCCGGGAGCAGACTAGCCTGAAGCCCCGACCGGTCGCCTTGGCTTGCGCCAGCCTTGGCCGACCAACGAGCGGACTCTCCCGAGGCTCGGCCCTCGGATGCCAGGCTAACCCGATGACCATCCCGGGAGCAGACTAGCCTGAAGCCCCGACCGGTCGCCTTGGCTTGCGCCAGCCTTGGCCGACCAACGAGCGGACTCTCCCGAGGCTCGGCCCTCGGATGCCAGGCTAACCCGATGATCATCCCGGGACCAGACTAGCCTGAAGCCCCGACCGGTCGCCTTGGCTCGCGCCAGCCTTGGCCGACCAACGAGTGGAATCTCCCGAGGCTCGGCCCTCGGATGCCAGGCTAACCCGATGATCATCCCGGGAGCAGACTAGCCTGAAGCCCCGACCGGTCGCCTTGGCTTGCGCCAGCCTTGGCCGACCAACGAGCGGAATCTCCCGAGGCTCGGCCCTCGGATGCCAGGCTAACCCGATGATCATCCCGGGAGCAGACTAGCCTGAAGCCCCGACCGGTCGCCTTAGCTTGCGCCAGCCCTGGCCGACCAACGAGCAGAATCTCCCGAGGCTCGGCCCTCGGATGCCAGGCTAACCCGATGATCATCCCGGGAGCAGACTAGCCTGAAGCCCCGACCGGTCGCCTTAGCTTGCGCCAGCCCTGGCCGACCAACGAGCGGAATCTTCCGAGGCTCGGCCCTCGGATGCCAGGCTAACCCGATGACCATCTCGGGACCAGACTAGCCTGAAGCCCCGACCGGTCGCCTCGGCTTGCGCCAGCCTTGGCCGACCGACGAGCGGAATTTCCTGAGGCCTAACCCTCGGATGCCTGGCTTAGTGCCGGAAGAATTTTCTGAGGCCTAACCCTCGGATGCCTGGCTTAGTGCCGGAAGAATTTCCTGAGGCCTAACCCTCGGATGCCTGGCTTAGTGCCGGAAGAATTTCCTGAGGCCTAACCCTCGGATGCCTGGCTTAGTGCCGGAAGAATTTCCTGAGGCCTAACCCTCGGATGCCTTTTCCTGAGGCCTAACCCTCGGATGCCTGGCTTAGTGCCGGAAGAATTTCCTGAGGCCTAACCCTCGGATGCCTGGCTTAGTGCCGGAAGAATTTCCTGAGGCCTAACCCTCGGATGCCTGGCTTAGTGCCGGAAGAATTTCCTGAGGCCTAACCCTCGGATGCCTGGCTTAGCGCCGGAAGAATTTCCTGAGGCCTAACCCTCGGATGCCTGGCTTAGCGCCGGAAGAATTTCCTGAGGCCTAACCCTCGGATGCCTGGCTTGATGCCGGAAGAATTTCCTGAGGCCTAACCCTCGGATGCCTGGCTTAGCGCCGGAAGAATTTCCTGAGGCCTAACCCTCGGATGCCTGGCTTAGCGCCGGAAGAATTTCCTGAGGCCTAACCCTCGGATGCCTGGCTTAGCGCCGGAAGAATTTCCTGAGGCCTAACCCTCGGATGCCTGGCTTAGGGCCGGAAGAACTTCGAGAGTTAGGAGTCGGCAAGACGCTGCCAAGAGTTAAAAAGAAAAAAAGAGGAGGACGAAAGCGAGATGAAGAAACATTCGACTTGTATTAATTTTCATTGTTTCAGGGCCAAGGCCCGTACAATTTGGCAAAACGCCGACATACAAAAAAAAAAGAGGACAACGAAAGGTACAAGAGGTCAGCTTGGAGGAACCCCCGGGTCGGGAGCGTCGGGCTCGTCCGCAGGGGGTAGGGAGGCGGTAGGAGAATCAGCAGGCGATGGCGCCGGAGAGGAGTCGAGAAGGGAAATCCCACTCAGGTCAACTTCAGGGTACTTAGCCGACACCCTTGCCAGGCCCTCCTCGAAGCCTAAGATGAAGGATTCGGACCCCGCGTCCGACGCGTCACGGACGAACTCGTCAGACTGACGATAGGCCCGTACCGCCTCCGACATATCACGGGTGAACTCGGCGGACTGACGATAAGCCTGTACCGCCTGGCGCCCGATCTCCGCACTCTTCTCGGCCAGCGCCGCCTCTGCTCGCTCCGTAATCTGAGCCTTAGCCTCCAAGACCTTCGCCACAATCCGGTCTTCAGCCTCGGAGGAGACCCTCAGCAGATTAGCCTGAGCCTCCTTATGCTTCGCCTCGGCAGCAGTGCGAGCGGCCTCAGCTTCCTCCAGGCGCGAACGGAGCTCTTGGTCGTTCGCGCGGGACCTCTCCAAGGCTGACTCCAATTCGCCCAGTTTGGCTTCAAGAGACCGGGTTCGGTTGCGGGCGCTGTCGGCAGACCACTGAGCCTTCTCCCACCTCTCTCGATAGTCCGCGACCTTCCGGGACTGCTTTTCAGCTCGTTCCTCCGCCTTCTTAACCCTGCTTTCGAGGCCCGAGGCGACTTTGAGTTGCTCCCGAGCTTCCAACAGTTGCTTCTCGAGGGCGGCGAAGCCGAGTGCCCGCTCTTCGGCCTCCCGGAGCCTCGCCTCGAGGTCCCCGGTCGTCCTGCCCGCCACAGCCTGGCCTCCCTCTTCCACTGCTTTCAGTCGGTCCTCGGCCTTCGCCAGAAGCCCCGCCTGTTCCTTGTAGCACTCCTCTAGACGGATCATGTACTGGGCGAGCTAAGAGATAGGAAAAGTGAGGGCGTCAGGCGGAGAACAACAGAACTAATAAATGGTGAAAAGCGGCCAGAAGAACACTCACCGACATGAGACAGACGCAGCTGGCAGCCCCGACGTCAGAGACCCCCAACTCCCGGACCCGCCGACGGTCCTTCTCCAGCAGCACTGTTTCGATGAGGCTTCGGGCGCCATCGGTAGTGAAGGCCGACCCCGATTTCTCCCCGGAGCCGGATGGTGGTTCTGCAGCCTTACCCTTATCCATCGCCTGGGGAAGAGTCCTGCTGATTGTGCTCGGGGCGGGGGTCACTCCAGGAATTGATAGGGCCCCGCTCGGCCGGGGCCTCGGCGCGTCCCTCCTTGAATCATCAGGAGCCGGCTGAGTCGAAGGCCGGGCCGGGGACCGATCATGTCCGACCCGTCCGTCTTGAGCGGGCTCGGATGATACCTCCGGAATAGCGGCAGTCTCACCACCGGAGGGCTGATACAGCGTCAGCTGCCGGTCCGTGCCCACGGCGTCTCCCTGATCGGTGGGCCCGGACTCGTCGGTCGGCGTCGGAGGCACCTCCTTGCGGGACTTCTTCGCCGGCGGGGCCCCGATCGGAGGAGCTCGTTTCCTCCTCCGGACCGCTTCCAGTAGGGACGACCTACCAACAGCCGGTCCCTTGTCCGACCGCATGACGTCGTCAATCTCTGCAACAAGAACGAGATGGTCGAGGGCTGAGAAACCGAAGGAAAGAACGAGACGAAAGAGGAGAAAAGAGTCAAAAAAGAAATGGTAGCGGGCTCACGGTCGGTGGGGACCGAGCTCAGACCGACATTCACCAAGGTATCCTCGGAAATAAGGCGGGCCACCGGGGGAAGCTGGCCCTCGGCAACCAACCCCTTCAAGGCGGCCAAGCCATCGGATTCCTCCCTCGACAGTCTCGATAGGCCGATCGGGGACTTCATCGGCGTCTCCCAGGTCGCCCTGATTTCCCAAGAAGGATCTACATCGATGAAGAAGAAACGCTCCTTCCAGCCGTGAATGGAGGAAGGAGCCTCTTTGACGAGGCCGCACCCTCGCCGCGCCGCAAAGCACCACCACCCTTTGTCCTGGGGGTGGCCACTCAGGCTGTAGAACTCCCAAAAAACATTCAGAGTGGCGGGAATCTCGTGCATGCGGCAGAGAACCTGGAAGACCGTCAGGGCACGCCACGAGTTCGGCACCAGCTGCGTCGGCGCAACTCTTAAACCCCGGAGTACCTGCACGACTAAGTCCGAAGGGGGAAAGCGGAACCCGGCCTGGAGAATGCCCTCATTGATGGCGATCTTCCCTGGAGGAGGATGGGACATCCTCTCCTCAGGCCCCGGGAGCGTAACGTTGCAGGCCTCGGGAAGGTGGTACCGAGCCACGAGTTTGTCTAAGTCTTCGGCGACCAGCTCCGACTTAATGCGGTCTGCTCTCACTTCGCCCATTCCTAATGGCCAATAAACCTACGGTCAGGACGGGGACAAGAAGGGGGGAAAGACCGGGACGACTGGGGTACACTAGTACAAAAGGAGAAAGTATGGAGAGCCCTAAGTAGAAGAATGGGGTAACTCACCGGAGGAGAAGGAAGAACGACTCCGAGAGCGTCAAAGGAGAAGCAAGCGAACAGTCCGACGGCAACAACGGCAGCGCAAAGGGGAAACTCGAAAATGTCTGTGAAGAGGAAGACGGACGGGGGAGGGCCCCCGGTTAAATAGGCGGAAAGGCGGGTGATGCCTCGATGACGCCAGAGGACGTCTGGCCGCCGAAGGGTCGCTCGCGCCCCAAAGGCGAATCGACACCATTAAGGAAGGATGTCCGCCGAAATCCTCAGACTGCCAGGTCAGCAACAACCGCCATACGCCATAAAGAAGGCGGGAAGCTCGAAGCGCGCGCGCCTCTCCGAGGGATGGCGGCAATCTTGAAGCATCACTCCCTTCACCCGTTCCCCTTCTGGTTCCAGGCTCGGAAGTGGGGGGCTACTGTTACGGGGGAACTAAGCCGCCATGCTCCACGTGACCGGCACGCGCGCCCATGAAGACTACGGCTGTCCTCTGATCCAGCAATCCGACCCCAAGTCGGACATCTTCGGCTCCACAGCCCGACCTCGAGTCGGACATCTTCGGCTTCGCAGCCCGACCCCGAGTCGGCTGCCCCTTAATCTAGCAATCCGACCCCAAGTCGGATATCCTCAGCACCGCAGCCCGACCCCGAGTCGGCTGCTCCCTGATCCAGCACTCCGACCCCGAGTCGGAGATCTCTTGATAACGACAGGCTGCTTCCCAGAGGCACGCCGAGGCCTCCTGCTCCACTACTCCCTGCAACGGCTGTATCCGACGCAGTTCCACGATCTCCTGTATCAGCCGTACAAAGCGGAACTCCACTACGCCCTGTCATGGCCGTACCCAGCGCTGCTCCACGACGCCCTGTAACGGCCATGTCAGTGGCCACTCCATCGCGCCCCACGATGACAAACCCCCCTGAGAGACCCCCCAGCCAGGTATATATGCGGCTGGGGGGAGAAGGGGGGGAGGTAAGCAATATCTTCCAGAGCACTCTCTTGCTTGCGATTATCATCTCTCCTCCTCCTCCAATCTCCTCTGACTTGATCGTCGGAGGGCCCCCACTACCCCAGTGGTGGTGCGAGGCTTGCTCGCAGGTCTCCCGGTGGAAGGTGGAGCACAATCAACATCGACCAAGGCAGCTCAGACGGAATCTCGTTCACACCGCTGTGCCAATCGTTCTCGGTTTGGACCACCAGCAACAGGTACTACAATTGGAACTTGGATCATTAGTTATCTGACATGCAGGCCTACGGATTGGGTGGCCTTGTATGTGGCCAATCGCTCCGGAGATGGTCTTTGGGTTGGGAAGAGGGAGTTGCGTAGTGCACTTCGAGATATGTTATTTTCGACTTTTTTGGATGTATTCATATTCGAATTGTGTAAATCATCTATTTTAGTAAAAAGAAAAAAAGCTAAATGGGGCTTAAAAAAGGAGAAAAATTGGGAAAAAAAACTGATGTTAATAGGTCTACGATAATGTCATCCGATGCAACCCAATAGCCATATCTAGCTCCTACAAGAGTTGCAGTTGTAGTCTATATATTTACTGGTTTAACTTTCCCTCTCAGAAAATTATTGTTACCTAATTCAGAAGATGCAAGCCGAACATATAGATCCTCCCCTCCTTCAGTGAACACTCTAATATCTACCAGATCTCCGGTCCATGTCATGCATCCACTCCCTTCATTGATCGCATAGGCACTGCAAGAGCAGTTCTTCAGGCACCAGTCTTTGCACTCTTCCAGACTCATGCTGCTGTGCACGGTGGCATTCCATGTATCGGGCAACTTCACTTGCTGCAGCCCGAAGAAACCATCACCTGATGAACAATTTAGAGCTGTTCTCCGCACACAACCATCAGTATTGTTGCCTATTCTCCAGTTTTGAGGAGACTTAGGACTGAATCCCTTCAAACAATCGCAGGCAGCTGAGTAGTTTGTGCTGCATTTGCCATTAGCTCCACAGTTAGCATACTTGTCGCACGGGTCTTTTGGAAACCACCAGTAGGGTTCCCATCCAAGGTTTGATTTAGACCGCACGAAACGCTGAACCACTCCAGTCTCGCTCAACACAAGACGCGATAGAATAGAATTGTCCAGTACTTCGAAGCTGTAGGTGGCCTCAGACTTATTGGAAGTCAGATGAAACCTGAACAGAAAAGTTGTATTCGTCTCTGGAATGCCATTAAATCCACGTCCGTTCCAGGGTCCAGTGCGATATATTAGGACAGATCCTCTCCATAAGAAAAGCTCCGGTGCTGCATTGCTATTTATCTTGTAGGAGAAGTTCCCTGGTGAAGGGTCGGAGGAGCTCTCCCATGATGTGAGATACGTGTCAAGATTGGTTCTGAAGTCCCGTGCAAGCTTCATACCTGGCAGAAGTGTGTTAGTTGGATGATCAAAGCTCTGCCACAATAAAGTCTTCGAAGTTCCTTCAAGCAGGACGAGATTTCCCGAGTCCAGGAGCTGTACAACGGGATTGATTGCATTTGATGTGCCTGTGGACCAAAAAATATATCCGGTGCTATTTACAATTTCCAGAGTTCCATCACCTGTGAGATTGAGAACCCCCGTGGAGCCACTGAGGGGAGAGATTCTATTGGCAACCCATACAACCATTTTATCTGGAGCGTAATATCCCCAAGTGCCGATTCTTCGAGTCACCGGGGCTGAAGAAGCCCAGTTTGAAGGTCCCACCTGACGAGACTAAGGTTTGTCCATCTGCAATGCATTTGGTCGGCGTCATTGTATCTCCTGAGATGGATACAGTGAAGAAATTAAAATCCTATTTGGGGAGCTATTGGTAGTATAGCTTTTGAAAGTAGAGCTGTTGCAAGTAGAGCTTTGATAAACAACTTGTGAAAGTACTTTTGGTATAACAAAATAATCATAAAGAATATTGCATAGTATTATACAATAGAGCATAATAAAATATAATATATATTAATACATAAATATATGAATATAATATTATTATAATATAGTAATATAATATTATAACTATAACATAATAATTTAATATAATATTAAATTATTTAACATAGCATATCAATGTATTATGATATAATGTAATATAATATTATATTTATAGTATAATATAATAAAAAATATATAAAATATTATAATTATTAGTGTAAATTAATTTTTCATCCTTCTGATGACCATTTATCTCTCTAGCAAATTTTCTATCTAGATGATAAAATTAGTTAAACAATTATTTATTTATTTATTCTTTTTTTTATTTTTCTTGAATAATAGCTTGAAGAGGGGGAGGGAGGGGAACAATCTTTAATAGAAAATGGGAGTGAAATAACTACCATCTGATCGAGTGACAGTGTGGTTGGTACGTGGCCTTTGCGAGTGGACGCGGCAGGGCTGGAGGACCACCGGTTGTTTCCTTTTAAAAGGAAACAGGTTATGGTGATACCAGTGATGCTTGGGCCTTCAAATCTTCAATATCAAAGTTCCACGCACTAACACCTCTTTGATACTCACTCTATTATCCCTCACTAGTAGGAGAAAAAAAAAATCTATGAAAATATTTTTCGTCCTACAGGCTGCAGGATTCAAGCCGAGGGATGTTCAGGCGAGGGAGTCAGCAAGGGAGTTGAAGTAGGCGGTGATTTCGAAGTGTGTGTCGTGGATGAGGCGAGCAAGACGGTGGAGAGACATGGCGGACACATCGCGCTCGGTGGCCGACTGTTCGAGGGCCTGCAAGAGGGTGCCCGACTGCCGGAGGAGGAGGAAGACCGCCTCCTCCTTGCTCTCCTTCTTCGGCACCCTCAACCACCTGCTCATCTCCGGCGCGCGTCCTCGCTATCGTCGAGAACCGCTCCTCCTCCGCTTCCGCCGCAGCCGTCGCGGAGTGCGTCCAGCATATACAATGCAACGGCTTGCAAGCTACAACTTTGAAATCTTTGCCGGATCTTTGAGTATGATTACGGATGTACCATACTGGTTCCCTCCTTATATTTCTTACCTTATTTAATGAGAGATTTTCTTAATTGAGAACAAGGAATCTCTTCACCAAGACTCGAAAATCAGAACTTCATTCAACACTAGTTAAGGAATAAGGATCCTGCAATTGATTAACATCTCAGTTAAATAATTATGATTGAATTTTGGATTATATTATTTTTATAACAGCCTATAATGATTTTTCTGTAATCATCCGATCGAGGAGAAGAAAAAATTCTCTTAATCCGCTCAACTAGAATCTCTCAAAAAAATTTAGAAGAAGATAGAAGAATTGTGAAAGTAGGATTTAAGTCTCTTTTTCTTTCATTGATGATCCAAAACCGAGATACATGCTCTTTATTTATAGTAGTGAGATTCGCTCCTGCAAAATTTGGATCGGATTTTTCTTTATAGTTTTAATAGGACTATCTTTCCTAAAATATATATGACTAGTAGAAATAAACTTAAAAAAACTAAAATTTTTGAGAAGGTAGATCTTGATTTCTACATCAACTTTGGGAAATATGCTCGGTCAAAATATTTTCTAAAAAAAAAACTTTTGGTTTGACCAACCTATTTTAGGGTTCATATGATGGAATTTAGATTTGATAGTTAACGGCACCGCCTCTTAAAAGGATGGGCATTACGTCATAGATCTTAAAAAGTTATTTGATTTAAAATAAAAAAGATCTTAATCAGGTATCGTATGGCGAATTTATGGCCTCCGAAAGTTTGGCTTGCGACTTGGTTTCTTGATATGGTGGATTTTGCTTCTGAACATTGTTCATCCCTATCCGTAGTAACCAAAACGGTCTATATCGAGTTTGAGGATTCTTCAGGATCACGCAAGGTAACCGTATGCAAATAATAATTCTGGGAATTTAAAAATGAATTAATGAATGAAAGAATGAATGAATGAAAAGGAAAGACAAGCAACTATATTTGCGCACATGCATGGAAATTTCCAACATGATCGGTTGCACTTTATCTGTTGCCCTTGGGAAATCGTTCTATCAACTATATGAAGCATCTAACCAAAGAAATTGATGAATTGGCTTGATGCCATACCAGAGATCTCTGTGCATACTTAAAAACTAACCTGCTCTGGGAAATTTCCACGATGCAACATATTATATTGATTCCATGATGCAACTTTTGTGCCTCTAGAAAAACCACAAAGTGTCGAACTTATGAATTTCTGTGAGCAAATAGCACTCCATGCCAACTCAATGGAAATTGCTAGAAAACTTGCGTGGAGCTGCAGGAAGGGCCCATATACTGAAAAGGGAATCTATTCTGAAGAATTAGATGACTAAATTCTAATTTCAGACAGGTAGAGCAAAAACAAGGGATATCCTTAAACCAGTATACACTGTGCTTTCTTTACATCGAAAAAAAAAAAAAAAAAACTGTGCTTTCTGAATCTAAGGAAGCAGGGGAACAGTAACCTCTGGATACACACTAGCATTCATACCTGGCTGGCCATGAACCAGGACTGCAGCTGCCGAGATTCCAAGCACTAGAAACCATTCCACCAATGCCATTTCTCTTTTGCTTCCTGGCACCTAGAAAGTCTCATCTAGCTGTACCATTTGTCTTATGATAAGCCAGCTGCTTTCCCACGGAACAATAAGAAGCTGCAGAACCTTTACATCGTTTTCCGATAGCAAGGAATTTTTATCCCCAAATGTCTAGACGGTCTAGATCTTTAACAGCAAGCTGAAGTAGACCTTTTAATGACAGTGATAGGAATTAGAAATAGACTTTGTTTATCCAAGTTGCCAGGTACTGATTCTTATTACTAGTTTAATTCTACAATATGCTTGTTCTTAAATCAACTACCCCACCCCTTCAATAATAATAACAAGAAAAGAAAAGCATAGCCGTGCAGAGAGGGCTGCTTCCAACCTAGTTCCCAATCTGATATGGCATAAAAGGGATTTCTGCAATTCAAAGGAGAACCCATGCGATTTACAAACGTTGGGGAGCTGCCTTTATCATGCCTCGGATCCAAAACATAATATGGCCGTGCTACTAAGGGGTACAACCTGCGATGATACGAAGCCAACATTACATTAGTTTTCAAATCTATCTCAAATACAAAAGAATAAATAGGAATTTAATTTCATTATCCAATAAATGCAACCAATACTAATTCACAGCATCTAAATCCAAACATAAATACCAAATCCATAATTCCTACTATTCAAAAAAAATCACTTACTACAAATTCATAATCAACTGAAGAACTAAAATTCTGCTATGTTATATAGATCGCCAAGCTTGCTAGCGCGATCTCCAAGCCTGAACCATCCTTCTTCTCTATCAATCCTATTCGTCTGGATAGAGAAAAATAAAAAATGGAGGTATATGAGTGACACAGCTCAGTAAGCAAATTTTATTTTACCTTACCGGATCAAGCATAAGTTTTTTTTTATATTAATGCATTATTTAAGAAAAATATTAGATATTCCAAAATAAGCATTTTATAGTACAGTATATTAAAACAAGTCATAAAGCAAATCATGCATGGACAAAACATCCATCTTTCATAAACATAGTACAAGTTCATTATTGCAAATAAATTTGTAAATCGTTCTTTATGTCATTTAATCCTATCATGGATCAAAATATTGCTCACAAATATTCCTGCTATGGTCACTATAATCCATGATAGGGCCATCTTCGTAATCCATAAGATATCATAGTTTGTATTCGTTACCAACTTTAACCCGTTGACAGAGGGCCATTTTCATTGGATGCTAGCCTAGGGTGTCGATTGACCCCCATTTCTAGGGACGGTCATAGCAATCTGAGAGTCTTTAGAAAACTTATAATTTTTTTCTTTCAAACATACACACATATATATACATGAAAAATATTGAATGGCATGATCAGATTCATATTTCATAATAAAGCTATGTTTATCAAATCATTCATAAATCTATTTTTCATAGAAAAAACATAATTTTCATAACACATGTTGATCCATAATTTTAAGAAAAATATGATATTTCTACAAGCAGATTTTATGCATGGAAAACATGATCATCTGAAAGATAATAAGAAGTGCAAGATTTGTTTACAAGTTCAAAAACTAGTAAGGAGTATAAGATTTACTTATCTCTTTCGTCTTAGAATGTCAAATTTTACTAGAAAATTCAGTTAACCCTATAAAAATATTAAAGAAAAAATTAATTTATGTTTAACAATTTTAATAGAATTAAAATAATAAGAAATAGGAACGAGCGTTCGACGATTCGGGTGGGTCAGGCCCGAGCGATTTGATCAATAAATTATAGGGCATGGACTCGATCACAGCTAAGGTCATTTAACATAGTTCATCATTAGTGGGTTCTATGGACCCTTGACAAGACCGCATGATCGGTCCAATAGGCGACCTGGACACCAGGATAGTTTAGGGCCTCTTTTTAAGAGTCAACTCGGGTTCGTTGGTCAGGTCGACAAGGCCTGATTCTGGGTTCCTTAGATTTTCTAAAGAGAGAAAGTAAAAAGAAAAAGTGGAGAGAGAAAGAGAGAGAAAATAGGGAGGAAGAGAGAAATTCTCTAACTGAACAATAAATTATTCCTAACTTGTGGATTCTAATTGCCCTCAAGAAGATCCTAGTAATGCACACATACCAAATGATGCAAATTGTGGCTTGCCCATGTTCGCACAAAATATATGGCTGGTTCGTCCCCACGATAGATCTTTTGCTTGTGCTCTCCGAGGGTGCAAAACTTCCTGTTCAATGATAGCTAGGTGTGAAATATGAATGCAAGGGTGCAGCATGTGCATAGACTAACGGCTCATTTATAGCAGTTCTTGTCCCAGATAGAAATTAAGGTCATGATCTGACGGTTCATCATTATGCTTTTGTGGAAATGCCATTATCGAACTCCCTTTCCGTATGTCGTCTCCTCATTATAGTTCCATGTGTAAGTATTTTGCAGAAATTGATAGCCCGCCCTTTGGTAGACTGGATTACAACTTCTAGTCGTGTGGACTGGAACTTTTAACACCCGGTCCAGGCTTCAATATCACTCATGATACATACTGCACATTCACCAAACCACAGTGCCCATACTGCACACCGTATCTACTGCTCCCTCTCCCTGCTCATTTTTTTCACCTTCTGAACTTACCCAATACCAAACCTCCATATAAAAGCCCTCAGGTCTCATTTAAAACAGCAAAGATTTGAAAAGAAGCATCAAACCATTATAATATCCAAAGTAATAGTTATAAAGGAAACAATTGTTGTTATTTACCTAGCTCAACGGCTGGCTAGATTTTTCTTGGACCAGTAATAGTAATCATTTTAATGGGTAATAATTCATTAATTACTATATTAATATAACAATGTTACTTATTCTTTTGGTAAAGCAATGTTACTCATTGAAGACACTACTAGGGACATTAAAAAAAAAAATTATAGCTGATATGGAGTTTGAAGTTTAGACAGATTACTTTACCTAGCTGCTACATGACAGAAGCGGCCAAGGAATGGTTGTTATTTACATTCTTTGTTGTTATAAATATGCTAAGAAAGGCCTCCAAAAATCATTATAACTGCAGTTATTTTACACTTCGGGCCAAGTATTGTTGAAACAGACTGGTCGATTCGCCCTGGTCTTGGGCGAGCCCGTTAACGAATAGGACCCTGAACCTACCACATTACTATCGTCCAAATCCAGTTTACTGAGGTCTGCGCGCCCAGCAGTCTCGGGTCCCATCACAGCTAGGATGGGGCCCAATAGCCTGAACCGTCAATACGTTGACCGGTCTTAGCTGACCTGGGTTCAAGTTCCGCAAAAACGACCTCATACTCTTATATTAAAATATCTCTCTCTCTCTTTCCCTACACTATTCCATTAGACTTATTCAAATTGTCACCGTTGTTAATGGATGCTAAATTTATTGTCTGGAATTGACATACATTTACCCGTTAGTACTTGAAAATGCTCGAGTCATCAAGGTTGCAAATGATTCAAGCGGCTTATGAGCAGCTTAATTCGAATCAGCTTAATTGAGACAGGCTTCGTCTCGTTGGAAAATAAAATGAGTCCACACAATTTTTGAAGCCTGAATAAATATGGATAATTGGAATTAAAAGAACCTCCATTTTGCTTGGCTTTAATTTTTGTATGCCTTTTCAATAATGTTGTAGCCGAACAATAGGGAAAACAAAAGAAAATAAAAATGAAAACGACGGGCTTTGGGTCGGCTTCCATGTGGACCGGATGTGGTTAGGTGCACTGCAAGTGCATGATAAACTAAGCTTGATTTCCTTCCACCTCGAGCTGCAGACAACGAGTTTAGCATGTGAGAAAAGTACGAAAAAATATTCAAATCATATCATATTCCTAGAAAGCGTTTGTCCAACCCCGGGCCCCATGCATGGCAGCGACGTCAAATATCCTTGATAAGTCGCGGCATTACTCTCAGGACAAGGCATAGAGAAAGATCAATAGAGATGTAGACTGGGTGATTTTTTTGTTGCAGATCACGTGAAACAGTACTGTCTCAGACATTTTGTGACTTATTGTATGTAGACTTTTTTTAGATGTATTCATATTAGAATTGTATGAATCATGTGGCGTAGAAAAAAGAAAACCTTTATAATCCAAACGTGGAATGAAAACATTCGGATTGAATGAAATATCAAACAATGGCATCCTCTTGTCTGCTCCACCACACCTCCTTCGGCCGCTCCTCCTCCAAATTATACTGTTAAGGCTGAATTTCGAACAGGGTATAGTCGTTATGAATTCTTAGTTATGCCTTTCGGACTAACCAATGCACCAGCTGCCTTTATAGAACTGATGAATAGGGTCTTCAAACAGTTTTTGAATTAGTTTGTCATTATTTTCATAGACGACATACTAGTCTATTCTAAAAGCAAGGAAGAATATGAAGATCACTTAAGAGTCGAATATCAAAAACTTGCCGGTTTGTTGGAGCCATTGGAGATACTGGAATGAAAAATGGGAACATATCACCACGGATTTTGCATTAGGCTTCCGAGGACAACTAAAAAGAACAATGCAGTGTGGGTGATTGTTGATCGCCTCACAAAGTCAGCTCACTTTTTACTCTTCAGGATTGACACTCCACTGGATAAACTGGCACGAATGTATATATAGAAATCGTGCGCCTACACGGCGTGCCGATAAGCATAGTATCTGATCGGGACCCATAATTTGTATCTAGATTTTTTAAATGCCATAGGAACTAAATTGAAGATCAACACTGCTTTTCACCCTCAAAGTGATGGCCAGTCAGAAAGAATGATTCAGACTTTGGAGGATATGTTGAGGGCATGCACGGTTGATTTTGGAGGATGCTGAGATAATCATATAGCTTCAGTGGAATTTGCTTATAATAATAGCAATCATTCTAAAATCAACATGGCAACTTATGAAGCCCTTTATGGAAGGAAGTGCAGGTCTCCACTGCACTGGGATGATGTTGGTGAAAGAAGTTATTGGGTCATGAGTTAGTCCAAAGTGTCAGAGAGAAAATTTTATTGATCAAGGCAAGACTCAAGATAGGCAAAAAAGTTGGGCAAATAAGAAAAGAAGAGAAATGAAGCCGGATGGCTAGGGCAGCGCCGGAGAGGAGGAAGACGGGTGGCTAGGGTAGCACCGGAGAGGAGGAAGACGGAAGCTAGGGCAGCGCCAGAGAGGGGGAAGACGAAAACCGGAGAGGAGAAATAGGACAGTAGCTAGGGTAGAATGAGGGCTCGATTGGGGTCGGGCGCTGGGTGTAATAACCCCAATTTTTTTTTTTATATATAAAAAGGGATAGAATAGTCCTTTAAAATTGATATAAGGGGTAAAATGGGAAGGAATCAAAAGTTAATGGCATAACTGTAGATCCGTTGAAGTGGCAAGGGCAAAATGGGAATTTTTAGAGTTTGATTTGACTTAAATGGGGGTTGTCTGGCGGTGGGTTGGCTGAGAAGAGGGAATTGAGACAGAGAGGGAGAGGAGGTCTCAGGCGTGGAAACACAGAGAGAGGGAAAAAGAGAAGAAGAAGAAAGAAGAAGAGGAAGGGGATTCGAGGAGGAGGGGGATCCCGGTTGCACTTCCAGCTGAAGGAAAAAAGTGTAGATCTCCTTTCCCTCTACGCAAGGACCTCGATTTTCCAAAAAGAAAAAGGTAAATATCCATCCCTATCTAGTCTTTTGATAACATTAGGCTATACAAAGGGTGAATATAGTCTAGAGGGGTCGGATAAGGGTTGTAGAGGCGGTTAAAAGAGGAAGAATCGGATTTTGACAAATTTTTCCGGCACTACGAAAAAACTGTGTCGAAGTCCCAAATTCGGCGAATTATTTAGGGGGTCAAACGGCCTCCGATGATAATGCATGTTATCTCTTTGGAATCCCCTATGAGTGTAGAATGTTAGGTAAAAATTTCATCAAATCTGGAGTTTGGAAAGTGGATCAAACCCGGGATGAAGTAACCGGCTGTCGGTCCGGGTTACTGTTCATCCGGGTGGAAAATAAGGGATTTCATGCTATAATAGAGTATTAAGCCTAGATCAAGCTAAAAGGGACCTTGTACTCATGCAAGGGAATCCCTAGTATACATAAATGATGAGTTAATTAATAGAAAAAGAAAAAAAGAAAGAAAAGAAAAGATTTAGGGAACGGGGGAGTTGAATCAATTAAAGTTCCCTATATTATAAATGGCACGTAGATTATAGCCCTTGATACAGGACTAAATGTATTATAAATGCATGTCACAGTTGGGCAAGAAGTTAGGGAGCAAGAAGAAGAAGCCCCTACTGCCTACCATAAAGTTTTGGAGGCGTATCAGGGCTGTGCCAGATTGACAGGTGAGTGGGAGTCATGTACTTTGCACCATGAGCACATTCCTTATTCATTTTCATGAATGTTGCCAAGTGTGACTTGATTCCACCTGAGCTTATTGATTAATTGTTGTAGTAGATTCCTCTATAATCTTGATTCTCCATGCTTGATTATTCTGTACATGCATTTGAGGAAACATTGAGAGGAATTACGAGAGGTTGATGAGTAATCAAATTGATTCCGAATTGTGAAATGATTTCTTTTGTAAATTGATTTTATTTCCTCTATTTTAAAGACTTGTGAGTCGTAGCTTGATTATACTCTTTTATGAGTAATTAAATTGGTTCCAAATTGTGAAATAACTTCTTTTGTAAATTGATTTCATTTCCTCCATTTCAAAGATTTGTAGAGCCTTTTTAGTGGTATATTGAGTTGTATTGCACTTCCTTGACCCTCACTCCTAACCCTGATGTTAGTTTATGATTGGGTCATGATCGAGTGAGTGGTAATCTTGATTATACTCCTTTTTAGTAGAGTATTGGGAGGGTGCATTATAGCATTTATGCATGGCTTGGCAGTATCTGCAGGACACCTATAGTCGATGGGGTTGAACATCGGCCTTTGTGCACATAGTAGCCTTCTGGGTGGGCGGAGCCCAGTCCCTTCCTAGGGGGGGACACGGCCCTAGGCGTAGGATCGGCCGGTCCTACGACTTATATTCTGCTTGCCGCCGGGCATAGTAAGACCCCGCGAGGTGCAGTATGGCTTTCCGCGGATGTAGAATTCCCGCGAGCTGCCGTTTAGTATGTAGATGTGAGATGGATTTCTGTTCTGGATACTGGCCAGCATTTACATGATTAGTGTGGTGTCTTATCCTGCATATGCATGTGACAGTAGGGAGTTGTTGCTGGTTCGCCTGCGGCGTAAAACCCACCTTCCGATAGCTGTCTAGCATTTACATTATCGATATGGTGTCTTATCCTGCATATGCATGTGACAGTAGGGAGTTGTTGCTGGTTCGCCTGGGGCGTAAAACCCACCTCCCGACAGCTGTCTAGTGATGATTTCAGCATATTGACACCTGATTTGTATGTTCCAGCATTATGATCTGTTGAGCATATTCATGAGTAGCATATATGTTTACTTGATTATTCCATATATGCTTCAGATGAGTTGATATTGATTGTGGTGATATTGATGATTTACTCTATATTCTCTATGTTGAGTTCATGTTCATGTTGTTATTGATCTTGAGATTTCATCTCGAGCCATGATTATATTCTGTCTCATGTGCATAGTACTCTCTACTCCACTCACTGAGTATTTATATACTCACTCCCCAGTTTGGTGTTTTTGATTGCAGGGCAGGTATTGTATAGAGAAGAGCAGGGTTAGAGATTGCCTGCTAGCTGTGCCGCTCCATAGTATAGTATAGTATAATGTAGATAGAGGTTTATACCCTTTTGGTGTATTATAAACCTTCTGTTGTATATAGTATATAGTTACAGTCATAGATCCTGTTGTGGATATGGGTTTGACCATGGATGGAATGGAAACCAGATTTTTATACATATGAGTTATATGCCTAAGATAATGTATTGATATATATTATCCAGGTTCATTATGTGACGGATTATGTGATTGCTGCTCTGACAGGTAGTGTGTTGTATGTATTGAGATAATCCTGACAGGTCACTATAGGAAAAGTGATCATTTTGTGCATGCATCATGCCAAATTTTTCAAGATTTATTGATGATTGATAGGTAGTAGGGTTCTACGCGGTGGCTGGTGGCCTTATGCCTACCCGCACCCTAGGACCGTCGCGGCGGCCCGCCGGGAACGGGGCGGGGGTCGTGACAAAGCTTGGTATCAGAGCAAAGGTTAAGAAGAGTCCTGTCAGAGCAATAGGGTTAGTCAGGATTAAGTATAGGATTATACTATGGAGCATAGGATTTTTCTGTATATTAATTTATGAGTCATTTACAATTCAGTAAAATATATTATGACTCAGTGTGTAACGACTGCCCTCTCTTTTTAACTCTTTTAGAGACATATAAAGAATACTTCCAAGGAGGATGGAGCCAGATATAGCATTGGATGCGGGTTCCGCACATGTCGAGCCCCAAAGAGAAAAATCTCTTCCTGCTGATAGACGGAGGGTTGATGATCAAGGAGAGGTAGGAAGTAGAGATGCATTAATGGAACAGTTACTGGCGGAAAATCAGGCTCTGAGGGAGCAGATTGCTCGGGGGAAATCTCCTGCCCCGTCAGTAGTATCCATCCCACCTCCTGTAGTTGTGCCAAGAAGTTTGGCCAGACGGGCTCTAAATGATGAGGGGATTACTGTACAGGAGTTTCTGAGGCTCAGAACCCCGGAGTTTAAGGAGGAAGAAGGTGAAGATCCTCAGAGATTCCTGGAGGAGACTGAAAAGATGATACGGAGACTGCCCTGTTCTGATGCAAGGGCAATAGAACTTGTAGGGCTCACAATGAAAGAAGATGCCTGGGGCTGGTACCAGAGGCACGTGGAGGACAGATTGTACAGTAGGAATCCTCCAACCTGGGAAGAGTTCAGGCAAGCAGTGATAGATGAGTTTTTGTCTCCGGCTGAGAGGCAGAATCGGGCTCTTCAGTTTGAGAGGCTGAAGCAGATGCCCGGAATGAGCGTATCTGAGTACGCTCGTGAGTTCACTAGATTGGGGAAGTATGCTCCTTACATCATCCCCACTGAAGCTGCCAGGATAGAAAGATTCAGGCGGGGTCTGATTTCCCCGCTTTATAATGCAGTACTGGCAGTAGAGGTCCCCACCTTGTCTAGGCTGATTGATAAAGCAAAACAGTGGGAGACCAGAAACAAAGAGGAAAGAGCTGAAAGAGAACAGAGGAAAATGAGTATGGGGAAAGGGCAAAGCATTAGAGATAGATCTGAGGGAGTAGATCTCTCGGAGGGCCCGACGGAGCAGTCTGTACGCTCAGCTCCACCTGCCCCACGTAAGAGGAAATGGAGGGAAAGAGGTCAATCACAAGATACTTTTCTACCATCAGTACCTCGTCCTCCAGTCACTATGGCCAGAACTGAATCTAGGTTCCAATCATGGCCAGTATGTGGCATATGTGGGAAGCAGCACCCTGGCAGATGCAGAATGGGTCAGGGAGTGTGCTACAGATGTGGACAGCCGAGTCATTTTGTCAGAGAATGCCCGCAGGGTGCCACCCAGCAGTTTGTGCCTTTGGCATCCTACCCTTCTGTGCAGATGGACAGGCCTAGTAGTAGGGAGCCTGTAGGCAGAGGCAGAGGTCAAGCACAAACATCACAGCAGAGTGCTGGACCATCTCAACTGTCAGCTCCAGTAGGCAAAGGGCAAGAAAGGGTGTTCACGGTAAATCCACAGGAGGCACAGGCATCGAATGCAGCTGTGACAGGTATGCTCCTCATTGATAAGATTAAAGCTAGAGCGTTATTTGATTCTGGAGCTACCCATTCATTTGTGTTCCCTTATTTTGCTAAGAAGTTAGCTAAGGATAAGATATTAATGCATATTCCCTTAGCTATTAGTACACCTGTAGGGGATAGTATAGAAGTGAGATATGTGTATCCTACCTGTGTGGTAGAGGTAGAAGGTAAGACACTCCCAGTCGATTTGATTGAGTTGGCAGTGTTAGACTTTGATGTCATACTGGGCATGGATTGGTTATCAGACAATCGTGCCACCATTAACTGCCAAGAAAAGAGTGTTATCTTCAGACCTTTAGATAAGGAAAAATTTACATATCAAGGGGACAGGAGTGAGATCCCAATGAATTTGGTGTCTGCAGTAAAAGCAAAGAGGCTGCTGAGAAAGGGGTGTCAAAGCTATCTAGCTTATGTGATGGACACCCAGGTAGAGTCTGTGGATCTGCAGCAGATTCCAGTTGTTAGGGAGTATCCTGATGTATTTCCAGGGGAATTACCAGGATTGCCACTTGATAGAGAAATTGAGTTCAGTATTGAACTTCTTCCTGGTACAAACCCTATATCGATTGCTCCCTATCGTATGGCACCTACAGAGCTGAGGGAGTTGAAGGTGCAGTTGCAGGATCTGCTAGACAAGGGGTTTGTTAGGCCCAGTACATCACCATGGGGTGCCCCAGTTCTGTTTGTGAAAAAGAAGGATGGGTCGCTGAGATTATGTATAGATTATAGACAGCTGAATAAAGTGACCATCAAAAATAGATACCCACTCCCCAGGATAGATGACCTGTTTGATCAATTACAAGGGGCTGAGTACTTCTCGAAGATTGATCTGCAGTCTGGGTATCATCAGTTAAAAATCAGAAAGGAAGATATATTGAAGACTGCATTCAGAACGAGATATGGGCACTATGAGTTTCTAGTGCTTCCATTTGGGCTGACAAATGCCCCAGCAGCATTCATGGATTTGATGAATAGGGTCTTTAAACCCTATCTTGACAGATTTGTGATAGTCTTTATAGATGATATCCTCATATATTCTAAGAGTCAGGCTGATCATGAAGAGCATTTAAGGATAGCACTACAAACCTTGAGAGAACATGAACTGTATGCCAAACTTACTAAATGTGAGTTCTGGCTACAAGAAGTTGGATTCTTGGGACACATAATATGTAAGGAAGGAATCAGGGTGGATCCCAAGAAGATTGAGGCAGTTATGGATTGGCCGAGACCAACAAATGTAATAGAAATCAGAAAGCTGAGAAATAAGGAAATATGTATGGTAAAGGTCCAATGGCACCGGCACAATGTTGAAGAATGCACTTGGGAGTCGGAGCAAAGTATGAAGAGCAAATACCCTCACCTCTTTGAGTAATCAGGTAATTTACTCTTTTAAATTCGAGGACGAATTTTATATAAGGAGGGGAGGATGTAATAACCCCAATTTTTTTTTTTATATAAAAAGGGATAGAATAGTCCTTTAAAATTGATATAAGGGGTAAAATGGGAAGGAATCAAAAGTTAATGGCATAACTGTAGATCCGTTGAAGTGGCAAGGGCAAAATGGGAATTTTAGAGTTTGATTTGACTTAAATGGGGGTTGTCTGGCGGTGGGTTGGCTGAGAAGAGGGAATTGAGACAGAGAGGGAGAGGAGGTCTCAGGCGTGGAAACACAGAGAGAGGGAAAAAGAGAAGAAGAAGAAAGAAGAAGAGGAAGGGGATTCGAGGAGGAGGGGGATCCCGGTTGCACTTCCAGCTGAAGGAAAAAAGTGTAGATCTCCTTTCCCTCTACGCAAGGACCTCGATTTTCCAAAAAGAAAAAGGTAAATATCCATCCCTATCTAGTCTTTTGATAACATTAGGCTATACAAAGGGTGAATATAGTCTAGAGGGGTCGGATAAGGGTTGTAGAGGCGGTTAAAAGAGGAAGAATCGGATTTTGACAAATTTTTCCGGCACTACGGAAAAACTGTGTCGAAGTCCCAACTTCGGCGAATTATTTAGGGGGTCAAACGGCCTCCGATGATGATGCATGTTATCTCTTTGGAATCCCCTATGAGTGTAGAATGTTAGGTAAAAATTTCATCAAATCTGGAGTTTGGAAAGTGGATCAAACCCGGGATGAAGTAACCGGCTGTCGGTCCGGGTTACTGTTCATCCGGGTGGAAAATAAGGGATTTCATGCTATAATAGAGTATTAAGCCTAGATCAAGCTAAAAGGGACCTTGTACTCATGCAAGGGAATCCCTAGTATACATAAATGATGAGTTAATTAATAGAAAAAGAAAAAAAGAAAGAAAAGAAAAGATTTAGGGAACGGAGGAGTTGAATCAATTAAAGTTCCCTATATTATAAATGGCACGTAGATTATAGCCCTTGATACAGGACTAAATGTATTATAAATGCATGTCACAGTTGGGCAAGAAGTTAGGGAGCAAGAAGAAGAAGCCCCTACTGCCTACCATAAAGTTTTGGAGGCGTATCAGGGCTGTGCCAGATTGACAGGTGAGTGGGAGTCATGTACTTTGCACCATGAGCACATTCCTTATTTTTTCTTCATGAATGTTGCCAAGTGTGACTTGATTCCACCTGAGCTTATTAATTAATTGTTGTAGTAGATTTCTCTATAATCTTGATTCTCCATGCTTGATTATTCTGTACATGCATTTGAGGGAACATTGAGAGGAATTACGAGAGGTTGATGAGTAATCAAATTGATTCCGAATTGTGAAATGATTTCTTTTGTAAATTGATTTTATTTCCTCTATTTTAAAGACTTGTGAGTCGTAGCTTGATTATACTCTTTTATGAGTAATTAAATTGGTTCCAAATTGTGAAATAACTTCTTTTGTAAATTGATTTCATTTCCTCCATTTCAAAGATTTGTAGAGCCTTTTTAGTGGTATATTGAGTTGTATTGCACTTCCTTGACCCTCACTCCTAACCCTGATGTTAGTTTATGATTGGGTCATGATCGAGTGAGTGGTAATCTTGATTATACTCCTTTTTAGTAGAGTATTGGGAGGGTGCATTATAGCATTTATGCATGGCTTGGCAGTATCTGCAGGACACCTATAGTCGATGGGGTTGAACATCGGCCTTTGTGCACATAGTAGCCTTCTGGGTGGGCGGAGCCCAGTCCCTTCCTAGGGGGGGACACGGCCCTAGGCGTAGGATCGGCCGGTCCTACGACTTATATTCTGCTTGCCGCCGGGCATAGTAAGACCCCGCGAGGTGCAGTATGGCTTTCCGCGGATGTAGAATTCCCGCGAGCTGCCGTTTAGTATGTAGATGTGAGATGGATTTCTGTTCTGGATACTGGCCAGCATTTACATGATTAGTGTGGTGTCTTATCCTGCATATGCATGTGACAGTAGGGAGTTGTTGCTGGTTCGCCTGCGGCGTAAAACCCACCTTCCGATAGCTGTCTAGCATTTACATTATCGATATGGTGTCTTATCCTGCATATGCATGTGACAGTAGGGAGTTGTTGCTGGTTCGCCTGGGGCGTAAAACCCACCTCCCGACAGCTGTCTAGTGATGATTTCAGCATATTGACACCTGATTTGTATGTTCCAGCATTATGATCTGTTGAGCATATTCATGAGTAGCATATATGTTTACTTGATTATTCCATATATGCTTCAGATGAGTTGATATTGATTGTGGTGATATTGATGATTTACTCTATATTCTCTATGTTGAGTTCATGTTCATGTTGTTATTGATCTTGAGATTTCATCTCGAGCCATGATTATATTCTGTCTCATGTGCATAGTACTCTCTACTCCACTCACTGAGTATTTATATACTCACTCCCCAGTTTGGTGTTTTTGATTGCAGGGCAGGTATTGTATAGAGAAGAGCAGGGTTAGAGATTGCCTGCTAGCTGTGCCGCTCCATAGTATAGTATAGTATAATGTAGATAGAGGTTTATACCCTTTTGGTGTATTATAAACCTTCTGTTGTATATAGTATATAGTTACAGTCATAGATCCTGTTGTGGATATGGGTTTGACCATGGATGGAATGGAAACCAGATTTTTATACATATGAGTTATATGCCTAAGATAATGTATTGATATATATTATCCAGGTTCATTATGTGACGGATTATGTGATTGCTGCTCTGACAGGTAGTGTGTTGTATGTATTGAGATAATCCTGACAGGTCACTATAGGAAAAGTGATCATTTTGTGCATGCATCATGCCAAATTTTTCAAGATTTATTGATGATTGATAGGTAGTAGGGTTCTACGCGGTGGCTGGTGGCCTTATGCCTACCCGCACCCTAGGACCGTCGCGGCGGCCCGCCGGGAACGGGGCGGGGGTCGTGACACTGGGTTTGGAGGGTTCCTAGCCTTCGACAACGCTTATAAGCGTCGTCTTAGATCGACGCTTATAAGCGTCGTCTTAGATCGACGCTTATGCGCGTCGTGTTAACTCGACGCTTATAAGTATCGTTTTAGGTCGGAGACAACAATGACGCTTAAAAGCGTCGTCCTAGGTCCAGTTCCCATGCTTCTCAGCAGCACTTTCAGTTGAGGACTACGATGACGCTTTTTAAGCGTCGTCGGTTCTTTCAAATTGCCAATGCTCATTAGAAGCGTCGGCAAAATTTGGCGCTGGAGCCAAATTTGCCGACGCTTTTCCCTAGCATCGGCATTCAAGAGTCGGCTTTGCTTCTTTTTTTTGTAGTGGTACACATCTTCCATGTCTCTTTACTAAGAAAGTATATTCTGGATCCGAGTCATGTGGTGGAGCATGAGCAATTGCAAGTTGACAAAAATTTGACTTACAAAGAGGTTTCCATACATATTATTGATCGCAAGGAGCAAGATTTGAGGCAGTGCACTATTCCCTATGTGAAGATTCAGTGGAACAATCATACGGAAAGGGAGGCTACTAGGGAGCTTGAAGAAGAGATGAAAGCCAAATATCCACAGCTTTTTAAAACTTCAGGTATGTTAATTTCAAGTACAAATTTTTTTTAAGGGGAAAGAATGTGAGAGCTTGATCCACTGACCACTTTGCACTTGAATTGGGCCTGTGGGCCAGGCCAACCCTTCATGTGCCCCGCGCATGATGAATCAGGTGAGGAGAACTCTGACTGGGAGTCTCCTTCCTCTCCGATTCTGATTGCAATCGCGATTGGAAGAACTGAGTCCCAAGCCTAATCGAACATCGAAATCTTGAATCTTTGCCTATTTAAGATTCCCCATCCTCTCTTTTTGAGATTCATCAAAGAATAGGGATTGTTTGCTCTCGATCTCAAGTTTTCTTTATAAGAGTCTTCCTCCATTTTCTTCTGGAAAGGTCGCCGAAGAGCCTCGCCGAACTTAGATACGAGCTCTCCATCCTCTCCTCCTTCCTTTGTGTTTTGGGCTTTGGGTTCCACGATTTTGAGCCGACAATCGCTAAAGTCGCTTCCAAAATAGAGCACCCTTGTTTCGGTTTCTTCCACCGGGTTTTAGCACCGTCGACCGCCGAGTTTGGCCGGGGATTGCGGCCACCGAAGGTCGCCATTGGGTGGGCATCTGGGTCATCGCAACTGCCACATGTTGCTGTAGTTGGCGAGGGGGAAGAAAGCAAAGGGAGACGTGAAGAAAGATTCTTCCCTCTTCTCTATTTTTTCTTTTCTCTTTACTTTCTCTCTCCTTCTCCACTTTCTCTCTCTAGAATATCCAAGAAACTCAGAGTTGGATTATGTCGACCTGATCTATGAATCTGAGTTGATATCTGAAAAGAGAATCTAAACTGCCCTAGTGCCCGGGCCACCTACTAGACCGATTGCTCAGCCTTATCAAGGGTCAATGAAACCCACTGATGATGAGCTATGTTAAACGATCTTGGCCCTGATCAAGTCCATGTTCTATGATTTATTGATCGAATCTCTCAGGTTTGACCCACCCGAAACGTCGAAAGCTCATCTCTTTTTTTTATTATTTTAATTCGATTAAAATTGTCGAACAAAAATTAATTTTGCTTTTAATATTTTATAGGGTTAACTAAATTGCCTAGTGAAGTTTGATGGTCTAAGACGAAAGAGGTAAGTAGATCTTGCACTCCTTATTATCTTTTAAATGATCATATCTTCCGTGCATATAATTTGCTTATGGAAATATCATACTTTTTTTATAATTATTGCTCAGCATATGTGTTATGAAAATCATACTTTATTATGAAAAATAGTTTCATGAATGATTTGATAAAAATAGCTTTGTTATGAATATGAATCTGATCATGCCAGTTTGTATTTTTTATCTATATATGAATATATTTGAAAGAAAACGATATAAATTTTCTAAAGGCTCTCAGATTGCTATGACCACTCCTAAAAATGGGGGTCAATCGACACCCTGGAGCTAGCATTAAATGAAAACGGCCCTCTGCCAACGGGTTAAAGCTGTGTCGCTCATTTACCTCTATTTTTTTTCTCTCTCTCTCCAGACAAATAGAGTCGATAAGAACGAAAGATAGTCCAAGCTTGGAGTTTACGTTAGCAAGCTTGACGATATATATAGCAGAGTAGAACTTTAGTTCTTCAGTTGATTATGAATTTGTAGTTAGTGATTTTCTGAATAGTAAGAATTATGAGTGTGATATTTATATTTGGATTTAGACGCTCAGAACCAAAATTGGTTTTATTTAATGGATGATGAAATTCAACTGTTGATAATTATCTTTTGTTTGTAATAGATTTGAAAACTAAATATAATGTTGGCTTTATGTTATCGCGGATTGTACTCTACGATAGCACGGCCATATCATGATCGGAATTTGGGGCATGACATTATCGGTATGAAGGCGGTAATTGTTGGAAGAAAAGGCTCCCTCTCTCTAACGGTAAGATGGGTGACTACGTGGACCGAAAAGCAGCAATCAATAGGATTTCCCTAATCCTCCCTTCCCGAAAGGAAGAACGTGAAATTCTTTTTCCTTTCCGCAGGGACCAGGAGATTGGATCTAGGCATGTCCCTCGACCTTTGAATAGTTCTTCCTCGACATCCTCCTTGCCTATGCCTGCGCTGGCGCTGTGGACATTGCCCACCATACGTTCGACGAGATGTCCAACCCAAAAGTAGCATCCATTCGCCATCCTTACTAATCAAACTGCATGCCGATCAGTCTCTCAGCAAGGGGTTAGGGGGAAAGTAATAATCTTTTGCTTATGAGCAGCTGTATTGCAGGTCGCCAGGTTTTGCTCATGTTGCTCTCCGGTCACCCTTCTGAATATAAGTCAGAGAAAATGTTCGTGCTTCTTTTGCGTGTCGCAGTCAGGCCGGTGTCCGGTCACAACTCTTATCTTCACGGTTTGCATTATTCCTGCAAAAATTTGGTCTTCTGATGTTGATGAGGACGATGTCATGTAGAGACTCTTATATTGGGCCAGAAGATTGCTTTTGGTCACACAATTGATAGACTATTTACAACTACCATGGAAGCATTCAAATGATCCCAGAAACAGGTAATCAGGAAAGAAAATAATAGTTCCTTGCAATGGATGAGTTGGTTTCAGCATCTGCCGCAGCATGAAGATGTTTATGAATCAATATATTTTGATGATCTGTTCGCAATGCCCCCCAAAGGACCTTATTTAGTAAGCATAATGAAGAGGCTATGATTCTGTACCCAGTTCTCAAGAGTCCAAAATTTCATAGACATTTCATATTTGAAGATGCATGTACATAATATATAATAGACTGTTGGGGGAATAAGATTTTTTCCCCCCCAAGTGACACGAATGCCCCCAAGAAGCCGCACAATCGCCGACCCTGAACAGCCAAAGTCGGCGTCCGACCTCGGAACGTCCGACCTCGGAACGCCCGACCTCAAGACATCCGACCTCGAGACCTCCGACCTAGGAAAATCCTGATGCTCAAGGTCTACCCTTGTCAGCCACCTACTACGGCCGTACTCCTCCGAGGTCCAACTGAGGACCATATCCTGCTGCTGCTTCAGCATTTATTGCGCATGGTCACTGTAAACCTCCAGTTCACTCAACAATCAATGCGGATCTCCGGCTTACTCCACATTTAATGCGTATGGCTCCTGTCATCTACGGACTCTCAGCTCTCCACGGCAAGTTAGCCCAGCAGAGTCTGGTCAACCATGATAAGTCTCTGATCTCGGCCATACCTCCGACACCAATGCAATGATTTGCCTGATAGCGTGCTGGTTCGGGTCGTACGACGCCCTCACCGCCGACATCAGCACAATGATTCGCCTGACCGTGCGCCGACCTGAGCCGCATGCCGAGCCGTACTATGGCCTCGCCCTGTTACATCACAGGTAAACCGACCCCCACCTATAAAAGGAAGCCTTGGCTTCTCAGGAGGGGGTCGGAAAATTCCGTGCCCTACAAACACTGTTTATCTCCTCTTTACACTATTTGCCCCCTCCCTGACTTGAGCGTCGGAGGGCCGGCGCCGGAAAGCCCGGCCACCGGTTTGTCTGCAGGCACCCAGACGGAGGACGCCGCCCGCTGACGGATCGCCGCCCCGCCGTGAGGACCCTCTGCTCCCTCTCTCCAGCCACCCCAAACGGAGGACGCCGCCCGCCGACTGGTCGCCGCCCCGCCGTGGTGACCCGCAGCTCCCTCTCCCTCGACCGAAGACTGCCCCCGGGTCCAATTTCCAGCAACAGTTGGCGCTAGAGGAAGGGCCCGAGTAGCAGTCATGAAGTTGAGAAGTAAGGGAGCCTCCAACGTCTCCCGGCGTCCCCCGCAAAGTCCTGGACGCTCCGTCCAGAATTCTCCAACTCCGGCTGACCCAGTTCCTCAGGTCCAGCCGGAACAGTTCAATGCCTTAGTACAGCAAGTCCAGGCCCTGGCCGCCGCCGTTCAGGGCCTGCGATGCGAGGAAGCTTCACCAACGCTTCCCCCGCGGGCCCAGGTCCCGCCGGAATTTCTTCCCAACGGCCCGGTTCTCCCCGGCCAGAATCTACATGGCTCCTCCAGAGCCAATAACGAAGAACGAACTTCCCCCCAGAGAGAGCTACCGGGGGAAGATCTCAACAGAAGACTCCAGCCTTCTGAGGCTGAGTCAGCCCCGGACCGCCGTGAGCCGGTGCAAACCACGGCAACAATTCCGCGGGCGGGGGAGCTCGACCGAAAAGTTGAACATCTGGAGCGCCAGATTGCGGCGCTCCACAGCAAGAAGGCGAGGCAAGAGGGAGACTTTGAGTTCACTACCAAGTCCCCCTTTTCCTGCCAGATCGAGGATGAGCCGGTTCCCGCGAGGTTCAAAATGCCTCAGGTGGAGCCCTACAGCGGAATCACCGACCCTCTCGACCACTTGGAGAGCTATCGGGCCCTCATGGCCCTACAGGGGTCCTCGGAGGCCATACTTTGCAAGGCCTTCCCAGTAACCCTCCGAGGGACCACTCGGCTTTGGTTTTCTGGACTGAAGCCGAACACGGTATCCTCTTTTGAGCAGCTCGGCAGGCAGTTCGCCACCAATTTTGCTGCCAGCCGGCGCCAGCGACGGACGTCAGACTCCCTCCTGGACATCAAACAGAAAGAGGGGGAGTCCCTCAAAGAGTACCTGGACCGTTTCACCGCCGCCACATGGGAGGTCCGCGAGCTCGACCAGTCGATAGCCATGTCGGCTCTGAAGACTGGGGTTCGCTCCTACCGATTCCTCTTCTCCATCGAGAAGAGCTTCCCGGCCGACTTCACTGAGATGTTGGCCCGGGCCCGGAAGTATGCCAAGGCCGAGGAGGCAGTCGCCTCTAGGCGGGGAGCAATTGAGCCCGCCTCGAAGAAGCAGAAGAAGCGCCGCGAGGAGCGCGGCCGACAGAGGAGCCGATCCCCCCGCCATGAGAAGGATCTCCCCCGACTGAGGAGCCCGCCCCGTCAGCAGGGGCGACCTCAGCAGAGGACACCTCCCCGACCGAGGTCCCCGCTACGGCCTCGGACGCACCCAGGGAGGTACGATAACTACACACCCATCAATGCTCCCCGGGCCGAGATCCTGATGGAAATCGAGGGTCGGGACTTCTTCCGACCCCCGCCTCCTATGCGAGACACGGGAATTCCCCGTAATCCCAGGAAGTACTGTCGCTTCCACCGGGACTGTGGGCACGACACGGAGGACTGCTTCCAGCTCCGGGACGAGATAGAAGCGCTCATCCGTCGGGGAGTACTCAACCGGTTCGTGAGGAACCGACGTGAGGAAAGGAGGCCGGCGGAGAACACCATACCGTCCGAAAATCCGGACGACAACAGGCCCGTTGCCGGCACCATCAACATGATTGGGAGGGCCTCGGCAGGAACGGCCGCCCAGGGAGCACCCCCGAAGCGCCCACGCACTGATGAAGTCATCTCGTTCTCGGACGAGGACTTAGAAGGGGTTGAGACCCCTCACGATGACGCTGTGGTCATCTCAATGATTGTAAATAGGTTTGATGTAAAGCGTGTCCTAGTTGACAATGGAAGCTCAGCCAACATTTTGTATTATCATGCCTACCAAAAAATGGGGTTGCCAGAAGGACATCTCCGGAGAATCAGTGCCCCGCTGGTCGGGTTCACCGGAGATTCGGTCCCGGTTGAAGGTGAGGCCAGCTTCCTTGTTACGGTTGGCCTCGCCCCCCGGGAGAGCACTGTGAGGACGGATTTCCTGGTGGTCCGTCTGCCCTCGGTCTACAACGCCATCCTTGGGCAGCCAGGGCTAAACGCCCTTCGGGCCGTGGTTTCCACCCGCCATCTGCTCATGCGGTTCCCCACCGGCCAAGGAGTAGGCGAGGTCCGCGGAGACCAGCTGGTCGCTAAGCAATGCTACATGGCGGCCCACGGAGTAAAGCAACCGACCGAGGCGACAATTCAGCCAACGGGCCCCTCATTGCCCATAGAAACTCTCGATGCGAGGGACACCCTCTGGAAGAAGCAAGTAGAGCCCGGTGAGCTTCTTATTCAAGTTCCACTACAACAAAATTTTCCCGAGCTAACTGTGCAGGTCGGCTCCGGCCTCGGCGCCCGCGAGAGGGATCGCCTCGTCAGCTTCCTGCGGGACAATGCTGACGTCTTCGCCTGGTCGCCTACGGACGTGCCGGGAATTGACCCTGAGGTCATGGTCCACCGACTCCAGGTGAGGCCAACCAGCAGGCCTGTGAAGCAGAAGAAAAGGGGCTCCGCCCCGGAACGGCAACGAGCTGCGGCCGAGGAGGTGGACAAACTCCTCGGAGCCGGCTTCATCCGGGAGGTCTCCTACCCGGACTGGCTCGCCAACGTAGTCCTCGTAAAGAAGGCCAATGGGAAATGGCGTATGTGCGTGGACTACACCGATCTGAACAAGGCCTGCCCGAAAGATAGCTTCCCCCTCTCAAGCATCGACCAGCTCGTCGACTCCACTTCAGGACACCAACTGCTAACTTTTATGGACGCCTTTTCAGGGTACAATCAAATCCGAATGGCGCCGGAAGATGAGGAGAAGACGGCCTTCATCACCGACAAAGGCACCTACTGCTACAAGGTGATGCCCTTTGGCCTGAAAAACGCCGGGGCCACCTACCAGAGACTGGTCAGCCAAATTTTCAAAGACCAGATTGGCCGAAATATGGAAGTTTATGTGGACGACATGCTGGTAAAAAGCCGAGCGGCGGAACACCACATAGCCGATCTCAACGAGACATTCGCCAAGCTCAGGAGATACCAAATGAAGCTCAACCCGGCGAAGTGTGCGTTCGGGGTCACCTCGGGCAAGTTCCTGGGTTTCATAGTGACCCAGCGCGGAATTGAAGCCAACCCGGAGAAAATCTGGGCACTGCAAGAGATGTCGCCTCCGAAGACAGTTAAGGAGGTGCAGCGGCTCGCAGGGCGAGTTGCCGCCTTGGGAAGGTTCGTCTCTCGGTCAGCCGAGCGCTGCCTCCCTTTCTTCAAAAGCCTCAAACGGCCGAAAGACTTCCGGTGGTCAGAAGAATGCCAGCGAGCCTTTGAAGAGCTCCGGAGCCTTCTGGCCTCTCCCCCGCTGCTCACCAAGCCCCAGAAGGGCGAGGTTCTTTATCTATACCTGGCCGTCTCCCCGGCCGCAGTGAGCTCAGTCCTCGTCCGGGAAGAGGACAAGCTCCAAAAGCCGGTCTATTACACCAGCCGGGTTCTCAGGAATGCTGAGACCCGGTATTCTAAACTTGAGAAGACCATCTTCGCTCTCATCATCTCGGCTCGGAGACTCAGGCCTTACTTCCAAGCCCACACAATAGCTATATTGACCGATCAGCCTATGAAGCAAATATTGCAAAGGTCGGATCGTGCGGGGAGGATCGCCAAATGGGCGGTCGAGCTCGGGGAATTCGACCTCGAATATCGGTCCAGGCCGGCTATCAAGGCCCAAATACTCGCCGACTTCATCGTGGAATGTACCCTGCCGGACGACCCCGAGTTGCCACCCGTATCCGCGGAGGAAGCCCCGAGGCAGCCATGGGTCCTGCACTCGGACGGGTCTTCAACCTCGGGGGGTAGCGGAGCCGGACTCATCCTCACCAGTCCAGACGGAGTGGTGGCCGAGCAAGCCTTGCGCCTCGAGTTCCCGGCCTCGAACAACGAGGCCGAGTATGAGGCTCTCATCGCCGGGCTCAAGCTGGCGAAAGAACTGAAAGTGGAAGACCTGATGGCCTTCAGCGACTCCCAGCTGGTAGTGAACCAGATCTAAGGAGACTTTGAAGCTAAAGAGCCATCCATGCAAAAGTATCTCCAAAAGGTGCGGGAATTCACGTCTGCCCTGAACTCTTTCAGTATTCAGTACATTCCCAGAGCAGAAAACTTCAGGGCAGACCAGCTGTCCAAATTGGCAACCTCCCGCATGAGCGAGCTTCCTAGGGGAACAACGCTCGAGTATCTTCAGATCCCCAGCACGGAGGAACCCGAGCCCACCATGTGCATCGACTCCGAGCCAAGCTGGATCGATGGGCTCGTCTGCTACCTCCAAGGCGGGACCCTACCTCGTGACGAGACGGAGGCTCGCCGAATCAAGCGCCAAGCCCCCCGGTATGTCTTGTACGAGAATAGGCTTTATCGACGATCATTTACTTCTCCCCTTCTCAGATGCCTCCGCCCCTCCGAGGCGGACTATGCCCTCCGAGAGGTCCATGAAGGGATCTGCGGAAATCACCTGGGAGGTCGGGCACTGGCCCATAAGATCCTGCGGCAAGGATATTACTGGCCCACGCTCCAGAAAGATGCTACGGATTTCGTCCGGAGGTGCGATCGGTGTCAACGAAACGCCAATATCCAGCGCCGACCTTCGGCCCTGCTGACTTCCATCATCGCCCCCTGGCCGTTTGCCCAATGGGGGATCGACATCCTGGGGCCCTTTCCCCTAGCCTTCGGACAAAGAAAGTTCCTGGTCGTCTCCATCGACTACTTCACCAAATGGGTCGAGGCCGAACCTGTCGCCCGGATCACCGAACAAAAGATGCGGGACTTCGTGTGGAAATCCATAATTTGCATATTCGGACTACCCCGTATCCTTATATCCGACAATGGCCGGCAATTCGATAATGTCCATTTTAGGGAATTTTGCTCTGAGCTCGGCATTGATCACCGTTTTACCTCGGTTGCCCATCCCCAGACAAACGGGGAGACTGAGGTAACTAACCGTACTATTTTGCAGGGACTCAAGGCTAGGCTTGATCGGTCCAAAGGATAGTGGGTCGAGGACTTGTACAATGTCCTTTGGGCGTACCGGACTACTTTCCGACTGCCCACGGGAGAGACCCCCTTCAACCTAGCATACGGCACTGAAGCCGTCATCCCGCTAGAGATCGGCCTTCCTTCTCCGAGGGTGGAGCACTACGACCCTGACACCAATTCCTCCCAGCTCAGGAGCAATTTGGACCTCATTGAAGAGACACGAGAGGTCGCCCGAGTTCGTATGGCAAAATACCAACAGCGAACGGCCCAATACTACAACTCCAGAGTCAAGCCGAAGCTTTTCAAAATAGGGGACCTCGTTCTCAGGAGAGCCGAGACTTCTCAACCGACCGAGCAAGGAAAGCTCGCCCCGAATTGGGAAGGGCCGTATCAAATCGCCCGGGTACAACGACCAGGGGCGTACAAATTGAAGTCCCTGGAGGGGACTCTGATCCCGCGAAGCTGGAACTCCGAGAATCTACGAATGTACCACCAATGAAACCCCTAGGGATTCAAGACAATCAGGACAATGGACTCAGCTTCCTTTTTGCAAATAATTCTCTTATCTTGATGACTGTAATTTTCTTCTAATAATGGGTCGCCTGTGATCCTCAGATTCTCCGGCCAAAATCGAGATGCCTCGAGGCTCGACCGTAGAGTCCCAAACTCCCTCGACCTCGAGAAGTATCGCAGGACGATGAAACGTCGACTGGCGCAAGATTCCCTCGACTAAGGTCGAGATGCCCCGAGTGTCGACAGTGCGTGCCCAGACCCCTCGACACTTCGGGAAGACGGGGTAGTACCTTCGCGGCCCCCCGTAGCGCCTCCTCGACTAAGGTCGGGATGCCCCGAGGGTCGACCGTAGAGAACCAGACTCCCTCGACCTCGGAAAGCGTCGCAGGTCGGTAGAGCGTGCCCAGACCCATCGACCTGACGAACGATTCCTCGACTAAGGTCGAGATGCCCCGAGTGTCGACAGTGCGTGCCCAGACCCCTCGACACTTCGGGAAGACGGGGTAGTACCTTCGCGGCCCTCCGTGGCGCTCAACACCAACAACGGGGTAGTACCTTCGCGGCCCCCCGTAGCGCCTCCTCGACTAAGGTCGGGATGCCCCGAGGGTCGACCGTAGAGAACCAGACTCCCTCGACCTCGGGAAGCGTCGCAGGTCGGTAGAGCGTGCCCAGACCCACCGGCCTGACGAACGATTCCTCGACTAAGGTCGGGATGCCCCGAGTGTCGACCGTAGAGAACCAGACTCCCTCGACCTCGGGAAGCGTCGCAGGTCGGTAGAGCGTGCCCAGACCCACCGGCCTGACGAACGATTCCTCGACTAAGGTCGGGATGCCCCGAGGGTCGACCGTAGAGAACCAGACTCCCTCGACCTCGGGAAGCGTCGCAGGTTGGTAGAGCATGCCCAGACCCACCGACCTGACGAACGATCCCTCGACTAAGGTCGGGATGCCCCGAGGGTCGACCGTAGAGTCCCAAACTCCCTCGACCTCGGGACGAAGCCGTGAGGGGTGGAAAGGGTGGTTCCACCCGGGGCGCCACAAAGTGGACCCCCGGGAGCGGTCGACGATCCCCGATCCCCGGAGCGGACAATACTTTCTGAAGCAGAGCTCTGCCACTGAGCTAGCGCGCATCCTACTTCGGTAGAGCGCCCACAGACCCGCCGACCTAACGCAAGATCCCTCGACCAAGGTTGGGGCGCCCCGAAGTCCGACCATAGGGTCTCAAGCTCCCTCAACCTAGAAAAGAGCTACAAATCAATAAAGCCTCCCCAGATCCTCTCAACTTCGGCGGGTGCCGTCGGGTCCGTGAGAAGCCCGAGCCCCCCTCTTACAAGCCAAAAATGACTCCGGAGGTTGACGAGGAAGGGAAGTAACCTACTTCGCCATGTGAAGCACAACTCTGAGAATGCAAGAGGTACATCTAACTCGACGCCCTCCTTGTCAAATTTTATCTACATACTGCTAATCATCCAACGTTGGAGTCCTATCTCGCCCCAAAGTCGGGCTACTCCAATGGATCGGCTTAAGACCGATCTCCTAACTACATTATGCATGCTCCGTTCGACAAGTCTCCACTTGTCAAGTCTCAACTGGTACAATGTCTTCATAAATTAGGGCCCAACTCGGCCCCCATACATAGACTCCGACGTCTAGCTGAGAAAGTGGTCCCGGCCGCGAGTGTACCAGCCGAACACAGATACTAAGGCGATCTTTAGAGATTCCAGCCTTACTCACCGAAACCTCGGTAAATTCCGAGAACGATAACCATGGAAACCTTCGGCGATAATTCGACTATTAGCCCGCGCTCCCTACAAAGGACCCGGAAGTCAAGTTCGGAAACCTGACTGGACTCCCCGAATAGCGGCACGAACAGACCTAGCCCGATCCTACTCGAAGGGCTAAGGCCCGACCTCAATGCCTTGGGATTTCCCTAAAGGCCGAACGTGACGACTTTCGCAATTCTAAGATCCGAGTTATAGGACTTAGAAAAATTTTCTGGAAACCTAAGCTCGGAGCTCCCTTTGCTCGGAATGACTAAGATCCGAGAAGGCCAAGGTATAACTCAGAAAAAAGGGCAACTTCATTAAGTAGCCCGAAAACTAAAATGCAAAGTTAGAGGTCGTCGAGGCGGTTAGCTAAGGCTCTAGCCTCATTCACGACAAGAAAGGAAAAGACGAGCACGGAATGACAAAAGTATTTTTTCATTGACAAAGGGCCGGAAGGCCAATTACAAAATTGGAGGTCGGCCATTCAAGAGCCGACCCCGGATACAATGAAAAAGAAAAAATACGCCAAGTCTTAAGCGGCGGCAGCAACATCCGCGGGGTCGTCCACGGTGATGGCCTCGGGACCTTCAGCCGGCACAGGCTCGGGGTCTTCTCCAACTGGCTTAGCACTTCCCAGATCATGCCATCCCCCTTCCCGTTTCAAGTCAGCACCTTTCTTTCTCCCTGACTTGTCTTGCCCACGCTTCTTTAGCATCTCTATCAGGGAAGGATCCATCTTCTCCACCTGTGCCTCCACAATCTCGTCCGCTGACATGAAAAAATGCGCCAAGCCTTAAGCGGCGGCAGCTACATCCGGGGGATCGTCTGGCACTGTGATGACCTCGGGATCTTCAGCCGGCACAGGCTCGGGATCGGGGGCAGGGGCCTCGGGTGCCGCCTCCGGGACGTCGTCCGTCTCAGCCGCCGGTGCCGCCTCCGGGACGCCGTCCGTCTCGGCCGCCCTCGTCGAAGGCTCGGCGGGGTCTTGTTCGTACAATCCTGCCTCGGATGTCAAAATGGTAGGAAGGTCTTCCGTGTCGGACCCGTAGCCTAGGTTCATCCTCGGACGGACCGTCGAAAGGTCGTACTGGGGACAGTACCGGGCCATCTGCACCCGGAAGTTCTCGAAACCCCGGAGCAACCCGTCGACTGTCTCCTCCTCTAACATGTCGCGGAACTCTTCCGACTCCTTGAAGAGTTCCACGGCATGTTCAGCTCGCTCGAGTGCCCTCCTCTCTCGGGCCTCAAGCTGCTCGATTCGGAGGCGAGAAACCCCGTCCTTGTATTTGAGGCCCGCGACCTCGGACTGGACCTCCCCCAAGCGCGCCTCTGAACCGTGCAAGGCCGACCTGGTCAGGGCGTGAGCAGCCCTTTCCTCCTCAAGCGCCTCCGCCATAGCAAGGCGCTCGGCCTCGGTGGCCTCTCGCCGAGCCTCGGCCTCGGCCAACGCCGCCTCCAGCTCGGCGACTCTCTTCTTGGCCGGTTCCAACTCCCGGCTGACCCGCCGGGTCTCTTCCTGACACCCCTGGGCGATGAACACCAGGGTGTCGAGCTCGTGAACATGCTGAAAAGAAAGAGACAAAATGATCGTGAGTTAAAAACATCTGGATTCGCTAATAACTTTAAGGAAATCAAGAAAAGGACTTACCCGGGCAGTGTTGCAGTAGGTACTGTCAACAATGTCCTCCAACGGAATGTTCCGGAACTCGGCCCGGTCCGCCGGAAGCATCGCACGCCGAAACACGGCACGTGCGACCTCAGCATCATGAATAGCTGAACTCCCCTCGGGGATAGGGGAGTCCAGCTCATCCGACTCCTCTTGAAAGTATCTTGAGGAGCTCGGTACGTCCGGCCTCGGGATCTCGGGGCCGCTTGCTCCAGGGCCCCTGGTCGGCTCAGGCCCCGGGCGCTGTGAGGAACCCGAAGCCGGGCCCTCCCGCTGGGCAATGGGGGCAGGGCAAGGAAGGGCCGATGGGCCCGCGTCACTAACGACCCGCGCCCGCCTCGGGTCGGCTGTGGAGGCCCCCGCCTCAAGGCCACTCGTCCCGGCCGACGTGGAAGCGCCGACCGACCTCGCCTTCTTCCGAGGCTGGGGTATAGCTCCCCCGGCCTCGGCCTCTCGCCTCCTCAGGCGGGAAAAAAGTGATGTGTTGCTGGTCGGCATATGGGGAATATCTGAAATCAAAAATTTCACTAAGTGTCAGACCAGTGGCAGTAAAAACAAAGGACAAGGAAAGAAAGTAATGTAACTACCCTTACCCTCGGGGCGCGCCGAGCTCAGACCCACGCTCGCCAGGGCGTCCTCCCGTAGGATCTCAGTCAGGTCGTAGCCCTTCCCGAGGGCTCGGAGAGAGTCCAGGGTCCTCTGCTCCCTCCCCGAGGGCTCGGAGAGCTTGTTGAGGGCCTTCAACCAAGGGTGTCCCCACCTCGGATTGAACCCCCACGGCGCCTCGGACGCCAGGAAGAAAAATTTCCCCTTCCACTCATGAATAGAGGAAGGGGCCCCGTGAAAGAGCGACATACCGCCTCGAAAGGCAAAGTATAGCCACTCCGCGTCCGCCGGGTTCTTCTTTAATAAGAAACACCGATGGAAGACGCTCACGGTAATCGGGATCCCATGCCCGAGACACAGGGAGAGGAACCCGATGATGGTTCTCCACGAGTTCGGAGCGAGCTGTGCTGGGACGAGTTGGTACTCGACCAGCAAGTTGTTCACGAACTCGTGAACGGGGAACCGCAGGCCCGCCCAGAGCGTCTCGCGGTAAACCGCGATCCGACCTGGGGGCGGCTGCGTCACCCTGTCTTCCGGCCCCGCAGTTTCGAGACGAAACCCGGGCTGGAAGAAAAACCGGGAGCGGATTAACTCCAACTCCTCCTCTGACAGACTTGACCCTACCTCCTCCGGACCAAGACCCATTTCACAGGAGAGCGAAATAAAATTAAAAGCAGAGGATGAAAACTGGGAGGAAAAGAGAAGAGGAACCCTAGCAATCACAGGGTAGGGACCTACTGGACATCGCCGGAAATCGCTCCGGGCACCGACGGCGAGGTTCGGTTGAGGAAGGAAGCAAGGGAGAAAGACAACAAAAATAAGAGGCGGCCAAATAAAACCTTTAGGGCAAACTCGAGGGGTTTATATAGACCCCCTTGACGGTCCAGATCGGCAGGGTCGGTTCCCATCCCCCGACCGGATTGCGCCACGTGTCGACCTCGGAGGCCGAGGCACCGTATTCACTCCGGATCAATAAATCAGGTTCGAAATCGAAGCCCCGTCCCATCGGACCTCGGGGCCTCATTATGGGTCCGCAGAATCGAATCGCCTTGAAGAACGAGCGGACGGCACCTCCGCTCCCCTCATTTAATAAGGCCCTGGGGCACGTGGAGCCCCGATGTAGCCTCCATCTCGCCGGATCCATGATCCAGTAATACGAGATCGGAAGCGTCCGACCCTAGATCATGCCACGTGTCCGTTTTGAACCCCGTAACGGCACACTCATTGATAAGCGGGGAGTCTCGATTACGGGATCGAGGCGCCGCCTCGTCGAGCCCGAGGACCCTCATCATGGGTCCGCCGCACGAAGCGATCTTGGCGATCCAAGAGACGCCACCCCCGTTACATCCGCTCCGAGAAACGTAAGGATACGAGCTCCACCATAAGTTCGCTGAATAAAGCAACCTCGAAACGCCCAAGGGCGCAGGTCTCGCCATAAAAACTCCGAGAAACACGAGGGCGCGGACGAGATTCGCCCCCCAACTTTAATGATAGACTTTACTTCCCACGTCCGAGCCCGCAAGCCGCTCGAACTCGGAAGTCGGGGGGTAGTGTTGGGGGAATAAGATTTTTTCCCCCCCAAGTGACACGAATGCCCCCAAGAAGCCGCACAATCGCCGACCCTGAACAGCCAAAGTCGGCATCCGACCTCGGAACGTCCGACCTTGGAACGCCCGACCTCAAGACATCCGACCTCGAGACCTCCGACCTAGAAAAATCCTGATGCTCAAGGTCTACCCTTGTCAGCCACCTACTACGGCCGTACTCCTCCGAGGTCCAACTGAGGACCATATCCTGCTGCTGCTTCAGCATTTATTGCGCATGGTCACTGTAAACCTCCAGTTCACTCAACAATCAATGCGGATCTCCGGCTTACTCCACAATTAATGCGGATCTCCGGCTTACTCCACATTTAATGCGTATGGCTCCTGTCATCTACGGACTCTCAGCTCTCCACGGCAAGTTAGCCCAGCAGAGTCTGGTCAACCATGATAAGTCTCTGATCTCGGCCATACCTCCGACACCAATGCAATGATTTGCCTGATAGCGTGCTGGTTCGGGTCGTACGACGCCCTCACCGCCGACATCAGCACAATGATTCGCCTGACCGTGCGCCGACCTGAGCCGCATGCCAAGCCGTACTATGGCCTCGCCCTGTTACATCACAGGTAAACCGACCCCCACCTATAAAAGGAAGCCTTGGCTTCTCAGGAGGGGGTTGGAAAATTCCGTGCCCTACAAACACTGTTTATCTCCTCTTTACACTATTTGCCCCCTCCCTGACTTGAGCGTCGGAGGGCCGGCGCCGGAAAGCCCGGCCACCGGTTTGTCTGCAGGCACCCAGACGGAGGACGCCGCCCGCTGACGGATCGCCGCCCCGCCGTGAGGACCCCCTGCTTCCTCTCTCCGGCCACCCCAAACGGAGGACGCCGCCCGCCGACTGGTCGCCGCCCCGCCGTGGTGACCCGCAGCTCCCTCTCCCTCGACCAAAGACTGCCCCCGGGTCCAATTTCCAGCAACATGGACGATGGTAAAACCTGAAATAATATATGATGAAGATGTTGTCACAAGATTGATCAAACTAATTTACATACTTAACAGATAAGTGTAAAGGATTGACAGTCACCAAAGGCGTGAAAGAACTACACTAATTAAATTTCAAAGTTCGTTGAACTTTTGGAGTTACATTGCGGCAGCCAATGCAGAGCATCAAACATGCCCTAAGGATGCCAAGGACCATTCATCTGGAGCAGATTAGTAGTGTCGGATATAGTAAGCTGGGTAAACACTTAATCGATAAGATCAGACATGGTTGCCCTTTCCATCTCAGCAGATCTGGTGAGCTTGTGGATTCTTAGTGATTCCTGGAGATTCAACGGAAATGATGTAAGTTTATTCTACTCAACCAACCCAGCTCTACAAAGCTTTGGAGCCTGAATAGATATGGATAATTGAAATTAAAGGAAGCTAGGTTCTTCTTGGCTTTAATTTCTGTATGATTTTTCAGTAATGTTGTAGTCAAGCAATAGAGAAAACAAAAGAAAATAAAAAGGAAAACGACGGGCTTTGGGTCAGCTTCCTTGTGGACAGGATGTGGTCAGGTGCACTGCAAGTGGATACTAAACTAAGCTTGATTTCCTTCCACCTCGAGATGCAGACAATGAGTTAAGTATATGAGAAAAGTATGAAAGAATATTCAAATCATATCATATTCTTCTGAAGCGTTTGGCCAACCGCAGGCCCCATGCATGGCAGCGACGTCAAATATCCTGACTGCTGTGGCATTACTCTCACGGCAAAGCATATCTATAGAAATGCCAATGGAGCTGTAGACCGAGAGATTTTTTTTGTGGTAAATCACATGAGGAAGAGCTGTCTTGGACATTTCGTGATTTGTAATTATGTTCTTTAATATCATCTCGAATATCCCTAACTTGTGGCTTCTAATTGCCCTCGAGAAGATCCTAGTAATACACATATACAAAATAATGCAAATTGTGGCTTGCCCATGTTCGCACAAAATATATGGCTGGTTCGTCGCCACGATAGATCTTTTGCTTGTGCTCTATGAGGGTGCAAAACTTCCTGTTCAATGATAGCTAGGTGTGAAATATGAATGCAAGTGTGCAGCATGTGCATAGACTAACGGCTCATTTATAGCAGTTATTGTCCCAGATTGAAATTAAGGTCATGATCTGACGGTTCATCATTATGCTTTTGTGGAAATGCCATTATCGAACTCCCTTTCCGTATGTCGTCTCCTCATTATAGTTCCATGTGTAAGTATTTTGCAGAAATTGATAGCCCGCGCCCTTTGGTAGACTGGATTACAACTTTCAATCGTGTTGACTGGGATTGGGACTTTAACACCCGATCCAGGCTTCAATATCACCCATGATACATTCTCCTATACGACTTTACTATATAAACATAACAATGCTTTTTTTTTTGGTAAAAAAATGTTATTCGCTAAAGGCACTACTAGGGTCATGTAGTGTTGAAACAGTCTGGTCGCTTCGCCCTGGTCTTCAGCCAGGACATTAACTAATAGGACCTCGAACTTACTATATTACTGTCGTCCAAACCCATTTTACTGTGAGCTCGATCTGCCCACCAGACCCGGATCCCATCACAGCTTGAATAGGTCCAAATAGTTTGTGCCGTCACTACTTTGACCGGTCCGAGCTGTGCTGGGTCTGAGTTCCACAAAAGCAACCTCATACTCTTATCCTTAAAATCTCTCTCTCTCTCTCTCTCTCTCTCTCTCTCCACATACGCTATTCCATTAGACTTAGGGCTCGTTTGGTTCGCAGAAAAATAAGGACAAAAAGTGTGGTTAACGAAAAAGTAATAAGATGCCTCTTATTTGGTTGGAGTTTCCAAAGGAGAAAGACGAAAAAGTATTATTCCCATGAGAATATGATTCCCACCTTTCATGGAAAAATTACTTTCCCATGAGCCAGGAATCACTCCACTTTTATTTTTTCACAAAAAAACCCTTCAATATTAAAGAGACATTAAAGACCTAACTTTTATTAAGGGTATAATAGAAATTACACATAACCTTTTCAGAAAAATGCCTTGATCTTTAGCCAAGACATTAACTAATAGGACCTCGAACTTACCATATTACTGTCGTCCAAACCTATTTTACTGTCCCTTCCTCCCCCCTATCCCTTTTTTTCATCAAAAAAAAAAAAAACCTATTTTACTGTGAGCTCAATCTGCCCACCAAACTCGGATCCCATCACAGCTCGAGTAGGTCCAAATAGTTTGTGCCGTCACTACTTTGACCGATCCGAGCTGTGCTGGGTCTGAGTTCCACAAACGCGACCTCATACCCTTAATTCTTAAAATCTCTCTCTCTCCATACGCTATTCCATTAGACTTATTGGAATTGTCACCATTGTTAATGAATGTTAAATTTATTTTATGGAATTGACATACATTTACCCGTTAGTACTTGAAAATGCTCGAGTCATCAAGGTTGCAAATGATTCAAGCGGCTTATGTGCAGCTATGAATCAGCTTAATTGAGACAGGCTTTGGCTCGTTGGAAAATAAAATGAGTCCACACAATTTTTGGAGCCCGAACAAATATGGATAATTGGAATTAAAAGAACCTCCGTTGTGCTTGGCTTTAATTTTTGTATGCTTTTTCAGTAATGTTATAGTCAAACAATAGGGAAAACAAAAGAAAATAAAATGAAAACGAATGGGCTTTGGGTCAGCTTCCATGTGGACAGGATGTGGTTAGGTGCACTTGCACGGGCATGCTAAACTAAGCTTGATTTCCTTCCACCTCGAGCTGCAGACAACGAGTTTAGCATGTGAGAAAAGTACAAAAAGATATTCAAGTCATATCATATTCTTAGAAAGCGTTTGTCGAACCCCGGGCCCAATGCATGGCAGCGATGTCAAATATCCTTAACAAGTCGCGGCATTACTCTTAGGACAAGGCATAGAGAAAGATCAATAGGGATGGTGATTTTTTTTTTGTAGTATATCACGCAAAAAAAGTACTGTCTCGCATATTTTGTGACTTGTTGTATTTAGATTTTTTTAGATATATTCATATTAGAATTGTATGAGCCATCTTGCGTAGAAAAAAGAAAACCTTTATAATCCAAAGGTGGAATGAAAACATATTTCTTTCCATGCCTGCACAAGAATCTGACAGAAGGGCCGTGTCTGGCTGCTTGCTGAGTACGCTTACTTGATTGAATAATAGACATAACAGATTGTCTTCATGAATGATCCCATCAGAGTCATTAAATATAATCTCCAATTGCTTAGCAAGGGTCGCCCTTACTCATTCTTCCACACATCCAACTCCTTAAGATTGATACACAGACTTGAGAAAGATTGCTCAAACAAAAAGAGGACATTAGTTTCAAAGAAATTGTTTAATGTGAATCCTATATACCAAGAGTCCAAGTGGCATAATTCATAATCTCTGCTTGGTCATAAACAAGATTATAAGATCATCAAAACTACCACTGATCATGCTTTTGGAAGAACATAATATATCACAAAAGACAGGTCAGAATAATACTAAAATTATAATATAGTGGAGAAAATGACTTGCATCATCAAGTGGGTACCTTTGAGCGACTGGATTAATAAATGATGGAAAGTCCAGTAATCATACCATCCAGTGAATAGTGATATATTGGCACATTTTTTAATTATCAAACATCCTTGCAAGAAGAATCTAACAATATGTGACATAATGATGAGATCATAATATGGTAGAGAAAAATGGCTTTAATCTTCCACAAAAAATCCCCAGTAAAAATAGCATTCAATAATACATTAGCACATAGTAGTGATCTCAAGAAAGAAAGATTTGAGCACAGTGTCGCAACAAACAAATTTTTTTTTTATTTAAAAAAAGAGCATTTCTATCAATATGAATTCATAGTGTTCACTCCTCTAACCATCATGTCTCATGTGGCAAACTCAAACTACAAGAGCAAAATGACTCCTACAAGATCATAACTTCAATTCTCTATATCCCTCTACAAACATACAAACTAGTTATAAAAAAAATTAAAAATAAATTAAAATAAAGTGAAAACATAAAATATATAAAAGTAAAATGAAATATATAATAAACATGAGAGAACATAAACTCAAAAAAAAAAAAACTGAGTTTTCAAAAGTGAAAAAAAAGATGCAAAAAAACAGAAAATATTATACTATAAAGGAAAAATAAATCAAATTTTAGTAAACAAAATAGAATGATATTTGAGAAAATCATAAAAGACCAGATTGCTGAAACCCTATTAGAGAACAGATCAGAAACAAAATGAAATAAACTTAAAACTGATTAACGCATGAAAAGATGACAAAATAGTTGATTAAAAAAAGTGGAAATAAAGAAAGCTGGATTTCTAAAAGTAAAAATATGATGGAGCATTAAAAATTTAGTAAAATAAATAATTTGTCTTGATTTTTGTTTCTAGGTTTAATTATGTTCAACAATATAAGTTATATCTTTTTCCCCTTAACATTTTATAGTATCTCTCTTTTTTTCTGTATCTAAAAGCATAGTGCATTAGATATGCCTATCAAGGAGTAGGCACCATTTACAATAACATAAAGTTGGCAGATATGCATTGGTACCAAAAATATAAAAAACACAACCTTATCACCCACCAATGTATTAATAAAAAGGGTTTTTTGCATTAATATTCTCCTAAATATCGAATATTGCATGAATACTCTCCCAAAATTGATATTTTCATATATATCCTCGTAAAACACTTGTTTTGCTATTCTATCTTTTTTTATCCTTATTTTTGTATATGTTCCCATGCCATCTAACGCCGTTAAAAAAGTAACGATTTCAAATTAAAATGATTAAAATATTCTTAATGGGTAGATGTGTAAAAAGAAATATTTACAAGGCGATCGCGATGGAGAAAAAAATAATTACAAAATTCTATTTTATTTTTAATTAAAATAAATATAGTTTTTATTAATGGTGTTAGAAGAACCGCTATATTAGGGGCATTTGTACGAAAACAGTGTTTTATGAGGGTTCAAAAATAAATATAAATTTTAAGAAGATATTTATGCAAATTTGAATTTTCAGAAGGGTATTTATGCAAAAATCCCTAATAAAAAGATTTCAAGCATCTAAATTTGATTATTATCCAAATTACTAAAACTAAATCATAACATATTGGAATCCCACTTGCCATGTTTTTGATACAAACAGATTCTACAACATCAAAAGCTACAGCTAGCTTCATGAATAAGATTGTCAGTATTCTTGTAGCAACAAATCACCAAATTATCTATCGAAGTCCTAATTTACCATCTTCATTGTGCACGCGCACGTATGTGTGTGCGTATGAGAGACAAGCATTGATGTAAAATGGATGAATCGAAATTTTCCTATTCAAACACAAACACATAAGTTCAGCACCTTGGAAGAAAATAAGTGGGATTTCATGGAGCAACAAGTGCAATAAAGAGCACCGCTCATCCAAAAGTGTAGTGATTCAACAACGAAAATCACATTCAACATCTGCATTAAATAAAGTTAATAGCAATGGCAGACCCCATGGTACAAGAATTACAGATCTTTTCCTTGGATGCTGATTAGAAATACCATCAAGCTATTGCAAAAGATTGCGGCGGTCGAGTCGGGCTTTGACCCGTTGTTGGACCTGGGCAACTCGGTGAGCGATGTAGATGGTGGTGGGCCGGCCGGGACGCAGGCTGGCCCAGAGGTCCACATGTTGGATGTGGGCAAAGGCCCTTCGAACAAGCTGCCCAGAAGCCCGACGTCTGGGTCAACTGACGCGGGTCTAGGCCAAGCTACTATGGGCCGGCCCGGTAGCTCGGGTCGAGCCACCTGCCATGATGATTTGGGCGAGTCTGTGGAGGCTAAGCGGCTGACCGGGCCCAACTAGGGATCGAGGTCGGGTCAGGGTGCCCGGGAGCTGGAGATGTCACCGCTTCCCGCTGCTTCTCCAGCGTCATCTCTGGTGAGGGCGGCCCCGACCTCGGTGAACCCTGATCCACTCTCCCCCCGCCGCCTTCACCGGGGATGTCGGCAGTGACGTCCCTGGGTCTGTTCCGAGAGGCGTTGCACTAGGTGGTGGTGTCTCGGGAGGCATGGACGCGGAACCCCCAACATCTGGGCTGGGGGGGTGGTGGCCAAGAAGATTGCCAATGGCGTGTGCTGCTTTGGGGCCCCTGGATCACCTTTCGGCAATGAGGATGGTGATGTCAACAGTGATGGGGGAAGCTTCTGATTTGGCCGAAGGTGGAGTCGATGGTAGGGCAGCCCAGTTTGATGCGAAGGTGGGTGAGATCTTCTGCAGTGTGGAGCGGGGGCCCAACTCGCGGTGCAGTGCAGAGCCAGTGGTGTTGGGGGAAGGCGTCAGCCCCGTCGAGGGTGTTGGGATCGGCAAGGGGCTGGTCCAGGCTGGGATGAAGGGAGCTGGGGCCCAATGCGAGGGTGAGCAGGGGCTCGACCGGCAGCGTGATGCGAAATGAAGATTCTTGCTTGGAACTGCAAGGGAGCGGCCAAGCCCTCCTTCAACACTTCTTTTAGAAGCCTGGTCCAGGTGAACGACCCGAACATCTGCTTCCTGTGCGAGACAAGGCTCTCTCGAGGTGGCCTTCGTCGAGTGCAAAATCACCTTGCAGCTGTTTGGGAGTCTTTTGCAGTTGAGTCTCAGAGGCTATCTGGGGGTATCCTGGTGCTGCAGAAGCGAGGGGTAGCCATTGTGGATGTGTTCTGCAACTACCCTCAGAAAGTTGTAACGGTAATTTCTGAGCCGAATGAGGCTCCTTGGTTTTTGTGTGGTGTGTATGCTAGTACTTACTACAGGATGAGAAGAGTCTTTTAGGGCAAGGTCACCAACCTTGTCTCCCAAGGGTCCCAACCGTAGTGGCGGGCGATTTCAACCGCATCCTGGGGCTAGTGAAAAGAGAGGTGGTAGAGCCTACACTGATAAGGTGGAAAGAAGGAAGTTCCGAAATTTTTTGGCAACGAATGGACGGGTGGATCTCGAGTTCTCTGGTCGAGTTTCATCTCATGCAACAATCATGATGGTCGCGTCAGAGTTTGGGAGAGGATCTATAGGGTTGTCACGTCGCCTTGTTGAATTCAACACTTCCCCACCTACTAAGTTCATATGAAGAAATCAGATGGGGATCCAGGTGATAGATAAAGTCACCAAGTAAATCACTTCAAATTGCAGGTAAATGATATTGATGAGAAGATTTTGAGGAACAATGCACATAATTGAATTATATTTCTCAATGTGTGGCCAAATATTTTCTTTTGATGTAGTTGTTACATTGGGTTGCTTTCCATGACCTATTCCAGGTCTGGTTGCCAGAGGGGCAAGAGATAGCAGTTAAAAGGCTTTCTTCCCATTCAGGATAAGGACTAATAAGTTTGAGAATGAAATTCAGCTTTAGCCAAGCACAGAAATTTGGTAAGACTTTTAAGGTGATGCATTCAAGGAGAAGAGAAGATACACATCTATGAATACATGCCAAACAAAAGCTTGGTTTTCTCTTTTTCTCTATGGTTTGTTATCAGATAAACGAACTACTTCAGCTCTTCAACTTTCTGTATTACTCTTCATCAATTTCTGTAAATTCTGTCCCACATTCTCTTGATGTTGCCTGGACTCGACCAGTGGAGCACTTTTAGACTGAGGTAAGCGCTTCCACATCATTGAATGAATAGCACGAACCTCTTTATCTTCACAAGCTCTCTCGACTGTGAATTGTCCATAAGGATCTGAAAGCCAGCAATATTCTCTTGGATGATGTCTGATGTCTTTAGCTTTCATGTGTTGCTTTAAGAGCTTATAAGTGGAAAGAGGAATGCTGACTTTCATCAACATGGCAACTCTCTTAACTTCCTAGGCCATGTGAGCATCAGAGCTGATCGATACCTTTTTATTGCCTTTTCTTCCTAAACAAAATCTAGTTATATCTTATCAGCTAATAGTGTGACGGAATTGTCAGGCATGGAAGTTATGGAAGATGGCAAGTGGTTGGAGCTTATAGATCCATAATTAACTGGTGAATGTCCCAGACATGCGGCAGCAAGATGTATTCACATGGCACTAATGTGTGTGCAAGAACATGTCACTGATTGACCGACCGAGGCAAATGTTATTCCTATGCTTACTGGTAAAAGTGCAGCTTTACCAGATCCAAAGCAGCCTGGTTTCTGCACTGCTAGAATTTCAACCGAAGGATATTAAACGTCAAAAATGAATGGAAGCTTTTCTCTAGATGATGTGATCATCACACTTCCAGATGGTCAGTAGTACTGTTTAGATTTATCAATTATACAGAACAGAACATCAACATAAATGCAAGTGGGAATACCTCACCAATGAAGAAAAACTTGCAAGAACTGCATGAATCCTTAACTGCTTATAATGGTGGTGCATGTGAGTCCACCAATGAGTTAATAAATGGTTTATCAGCAAAGGTTTAGTTCTATTCAGGCACAAAAAGATTTCAAATAAGAACATCTTGAAAAAAAAAAAATTAAAGCTACTAGCCTACTACAGATTACTAGAAAAGTATACCTTACATCCATGATCCCTAGAAGCTCTTGTATCCGTGCCGCAACTAGGAAACTATTTTCTGGAGATCTTCTGTACCCTCCGAAAAAAACAGTAGCTCAAACCATTAAGATTTGTGGTTTCTAGCAATTATTGATCATATAAATTTGGAAGCAATGCACTAGAAAGGTGTTTGAATGCGTATAATAAAGATTGTCATTTGCTAGTAATGATCAAGATACTTTGAAAAAATATGCCTTTTTTATTTGGGAATATTAAGTTTAGAACATAAATTTCTTAGATTGGCATCAGTTTTCTGTGGCATCATATCTCAGTTTTTATAAGTTGATTTGTTTTTGTCAGTTTCCAAATAGGAAGTTCATTCTCTTCATCTTCCCACAATTGATTTTCCAAAGTGAAGCAGCATGATTGGAAAATTACAGAAGGGAGAGGGAGAAAAGTCATACTTACAAGCTCAACGAAAGTGAAACTTCCTGTTATCAACTTGTACAATGAAAACATTCACACCATAGGCTGAAGGTCTGCTACCTATACATACCATGACGATGAGCAACACTAAAATATGGCTGAGTTTTATGCTAATTAGTTGGTTAATGTCTGATACATGTTGAATACTTTCTCATGGTTGGTGCCTTACAAGTGGATCCCTCTATATGGAAACCCATATACTATGGAATGAGAATCAGGGATTCCATGAGGTTCATGACTGCAATGAGCTTATAAGAATCTTGATAACTGATAATAAAAATTGGAGAAAAAGGCCTCACGCTCAACTTAGGCACAAGCCCCTACAACTTCCACAAAAAGAAGTCTCAAAATCTACACCAATAAGCACAAGAAGTCACACTTCTAGTTTTCTCAAGAGCACCAAACTTGCCATTTTCAAACATGTGACCTCCAAAAGTTTATACCACTTAAATATAGTTTTCCAGTAAATGCACACAAACATACACATGAGTAAAATAAATCTCACATGCATTGCAGCTAATGTAAGTTTATAGATGAAAAGATGATATATAAAAGAAATCGTTATGGTACCAAAATCAGCAACCCCTTTTAAGGGCATTAAATGCACTAGCATTTGGCATGAGTAAATGCATATGGTGCTCTAAGTTTGTGGTCAGCACCATATCAACATTTCATCTTCAAGCAACATGTATTTGACTGGTTATATATGCACTCCTTATCATTAGTGCCCTGGGCCGCTTTTGAATGGTATCTTCCATTTTAGGCACCTAGCAACAACACCTATGACTCCCAAGACAGCACCTGGTGACAAGATATTTTAGAGGACTATTGAAATTTACCATGTTGGTGATAATGGATCATTTAGGACTATCTTTTTATCCTAAGATGTTTTCCATGTGAGCTACAAAGATTTTGTTTCTCTTTCCTTGTTTCTGTTTCCCATTGAATCTACATAAGTGATACAACTACTCAAAATTTACAGCATTAGATATGTAACTTTCAATAGTAACAAAAGCTTTTATAGCAGCATATTGAAGTATCACAGAATATCAAAATATTTAATTTTAATGACATTATAATATTTCTAAAGCAGTATTACTACATGCATTTTGCAATTCATATAAATGGTTCTAAAATAAAAACCAAATAGTTCTTTAACAAATTAGGAAACCTCTAACTATTCCAGATAAAGTACAAAAATGCAAAATGTGGCCTCCAATTCTGAATTCAATGTGATCCCTTTGTAAGGAGCCTGATCACCCCACATGAGGCAATTAGATGGCCATCAGACACAACATATTCCTGTTTAGGGAGTTTGAACTTTGAACAGAGATGCCAAACTATTCCTACTCAAATACATGAATGCCATGTTTTTTGCTCACCCAATGCTCCAACATATAGAATCAAATAATTTGGTATATAACATGATGATAGAAACTCCGTGCTCATAACAGCTTAAAATAACAAAAAGATAAAGTTCAAATAAAAGAATAATTTAAAATACCACCCACTTTCATAGAAATAATCAAAATATGAAAACCGTGAAGACATCAAAGTAAATACCTCAAGAACATCAGTTGCAACTTTGCAGAGAAAAAGAATACTTTTAAACACCTGAACAACAAAAGACAGGTAAGCATAATAGCAGTACAAGTATGATACAGTAAAGTCCAGTAACCTTACCATCCAGTGACCACAAAATTCAATATGAAACAACCCAGCAAAAAGGCTTTAATCAATTAGTTCCCGAGTTGATAAGTTCGAACAGAGACAAAAACAAATAGATTCAATCAATTCTTGAAAGATGTCTACTTTGATTCCCACTGTTTATCTCAAAAGCCCATAGAGAAAAATTTAACATCAAGTATATGTAATCAGTATATAATTGAGTAGAGAAAATCCAGATTTTTATGCATAAAGGTTTTAGCTCCATTCCCTCCATCCATCTCAGACATTACAACAGGAAGAGATCACACACCAAGTAGCATAGAAATTGATGCAAACAAAAACAACCAGATAATTCTTAGTCATAGACTATTTGTCTCGATCAATCAGAGAAATGCCTAGAAGACAAGATCTAATACCACATAAAAAGTAACAAATTCAAATAAATAAACATAGAGACCTTTGTGGTTTCTGTGATCAATATATCATTCAATCCAGCATTCTTAATTGATATTGGATAATAATTTCAAAAGCTTAATAAGCAAAAATACTACATTAATGCTAAAACAGTCATTTTTATAATATATTTATTACTTTCTTTTCTTACTAGTAAACCAGCACATAAAAATTGCATGTCAAAAGGAAAGACCATTTTTATAGTACATCATACATATTATTATAACTATTATAAATTGACAGAAGGGCCAAGTCTGGCTGCTTGCTGAGTACGCTTACTTGATTAAGTAATAGACATAACAGATTAGCTTCATGAATGATCCCATCAGAGTCATTATTTTGAATATAATCTCCAATTGCTTAGCAAGGGTCGCCCTTGCTCATTCTTCCACACATCCTACTCCTTAAGATTGATACACAGACTTGAGAAAGATAGCTCAAACAAGAAGAGGATATTATTTTCAAAGAAATTGTTTATTGTGAATCCTATATAACAAGAGTCCAAGTGGCATAATTCATAATCTCTGCTTGGACATAAACAAGATCATATGATCATCAAAACTACCACTGATCATGCTTTTGGAAGAACATAATATATCACAAAAGACAGGTCAGAATAACAGTAAAAATATAATATGGTAGAGAAAATGACTTGCATCATCAAGAGGGTACCTTTGAGTGACTGGATTAATAAACGATCGAAAGTTCAGTAATCATACCATCCAGTGAATAGTGATATATTGGGACATTTTTTAATTATCAAACATCCCTGCAAGAAGAAAATAACAATATGTGACATAATGATGAAATCATAATATGGTAGAGAAAAATGGCTTTGATCTTCCACAAAATATCCCCAGTAAAAATAGCATTCAATAATACATTAGCACATAGCAGCAATCCCAAGAAAGGACGATTTGACACAGTGTCGCAACAAACAACTCTTTTTTTTATAAAAAAAAGGAGCATTTAACAATATGAATTCACAGTTTTCACTCCTCTAACCATCATGTGACATGTGACAAACTCAAACTACACGAGCAGAATGACTCCTACAAGATCATAACTTCAGTTCTCTATATCCCTCTACAAACACAAAATGGAATATTCAAACACTTGTTATAAAAAAGATTAAAAATAAATTAAAATAAAGTGAAAACATGGAAAATATAAAACTAAAATGAACTATATAATAAACATGAGAGAACATAAACTCAAGAAAAAAAACTGAGTTTTCAAAAGTGAAAAAAAAAGATGCAAAAAACAGAGAAAATTATACTATAAAAGAGAAATAAATCAAATTTTAGTAAACAAAATAGAATGATATCCGAGGAAAGCATAAAAGACCAGATTGCTGAAGCCCTATTAGATAACAGATCAGAAACAAAATAAAATGAACTTAAAACTGATTAATGCGTGAAAAGACGACAAACTAGTTGATTTAAAAAAAGTGGAAATAAAGGAAGCTGGACTCCTAAAAGTAAAAATATGAAGGAGCACTAAAAGTTTAGTAAAATAAATAATTTGTCTTGATTTGTGTTCTAGTTTTAAATATGTTCAACAATATATGTTATGTCCTTCTCCCCTCAATTTTTTATAGTATCACTCTTTTTTTCTGTACTTAAAAGCATAGTGCATTAAATATGCATATCAAGGAGTAGACACCATTTACAATAACATAAAGTTGGCAGATACGCATAGGTACCAAAAATACGAATAACACAACCTCATCACCCACCAATATATTAAAAAAAATATTTTAAGCATTCAAATATGATTATTATCCAGATTATTGAAACTAAGTCATATTATATAGGAATCCCACTTGCCATGTTTTCGAAAGAGTTATGGATTCTACAACATCAAAAGCTGCAGCTAGATTCATTGAATAACATTGTCGGTAATTCTTGTAGCAACAAATCATCAAAATTCTCTACTGAAGTCCTAATTTGCCATCTGCATTAAGTGTGTGTGTGAGAGAGGGAGAGAGAGAGAGACAAGCATTGATGTAAAATGGATGAATCTAATTTTTCCTATTCAAACACAAACACATAACTTCAGCATCTTGGAAGAATATAAGTAGGATTTCATGAAGCAACAAGTGCTTTAAGAGAGCACCGCTCATCCAAAAGTGTAGTGATTCAACGACGAAATCACATTGAACATCAGTGTTAAATAAAGTTAATAACAAAGGCAGAGCTCATGATACATGAATTACAGGATCTTTTCCTTGGATACTAATTAGAAATACCAAATCAAACTATTGTAAAAGACTGCACATGTATATCGGCCAGAAAAATAAAGCAGACAATAAAAATTACAATAACTGCATTCACAAGCAAGCTAGGCGACGCCTATAGAGGAGTCACTATGATGTGTAAGTAGACAAAGATAATACACAGATGAAGCCATCTGAACACAAATAAGAAGTATTTACTTCAATCACCAACCCAAGTACCAAATGTTTCAAAGAAGTATCAGCAAACAAATGGAAGCAGACAATTAACAAAACAAAAATGCTTACAGACACTAGCATATAGAAATTCCCCTGTTAACCGCACTGCTTACACCTCTGCATGAACCAAATGATTGCATAACAACAGAACAAATAGACAAAACCCCACTCAAACACATAAATTAAACTCCAAATCCCACTCAAGCCAAGAAAAGCAAAAGCAGCAAAGACATTGAGAATTCATCCCAATCATCACGTGATAGTGTAGAAGATTAAAATCAAAAACTGTCAAAAGATCAAAAAGAAATATCCTTTTGAATGCCAGATGCAAATCAAGGGGAAAACAGAGAATAATATGAAAGATATATCAACAATAAAGTAAACCCACTTCAATCACTAAAAAATATCTCACAGAGACTAGAAACTCCACAAGAATGCAAACATCATCAAACATGTTAACAATATAATCGAAACTAAACAAGGAATTTTTATAAAATCATAGGAACAATTAGTTCTATCAACCTATTCATAAGGAAAATGATCTAACACCATGTTCAGCAAAATCTATTCAAACTGGCATAAAAACAAACCCCAAGAACGAAAATAAATCATCAAAACTAGAACTAGATGATCATCACAAAACTAGAACCCAACAAATCATAGCTAGGACACGAAATAACACGGAGACCACCGCCTAACCCTAAAACCATATTAGAAATCAAGAACCGACCAAACCCGAACTTGAAACCAAGAACAATCACTGGAATCCAAAGAACACCGATACCAAACTAGATAACAAGAAGATATAACCCTAAAACCAGACTAGCAATCGAGAACCAACTAAAACCGAACCGGAAACCAAGAAACATCTCAGCAAACCAAAGAACGCCGAAACGAAACTTGAAAACAAGAAACAAGTATTCAGTAACCGAATCAAGAATGCAAGAAAGGCGAAAAGATACGAAATGGGGACGGATCGCTTGCCTCCAAGTCGCCGTTCTCGTCTTCCGGAGGCGGCCGAGGTTGATAGCGGGATCACCGCTGCAGGGGCGCAAAGAAGAAGGCCGACTCCAGGGTTGTGACTGCCCGGCTCGCCATCCTTTCAAGCCATTCGCGCGAAAGAGAGCTCAGGTTCTCCATATCAAGGCGGCCAGATCGCCAGATCCCGGTTGGGAGAGAAGGGGAGAGGGTCGGAGGGAGGATAAAAGTCCCCACATATATATAGGCGACGCCGAAATTATTTCAGGTTCTCTCCCAACCGGGATCTCAAGCCTCTCGCGCGAACGCCGAAATAATTTCAGGTTCTCGATCGCCAAATCCTGATGGATCGTTGGGATGGAACGGGGGAGAGCGAGAGGGAAGATAAAAGTTTCGACGAAGGGCCCTATATGTAGGCGACGTCAGCTTCACCTCCACGTTACTTAAAATAAATTAAAATAATAATTTTTCATAAATAAAAATTGAATTTTGAACAACATTATTTTAATAACGGGCGGAGCGCCATAAAAGCTGTCACGACGGATGTTGATGTTTGCCATTAAACGTAGTTGCGAGTCCCTGACTTTTCATGCATTGATGGCATTTGCACCATTATAAAGATCATGGTTTTAGCCACCCCTAATAAATTTTTAAGATAAATAATATAGAAATAAATAATAGTTATTATCTTTCATTATTTTTTCTTGCAATAAATTGTCATAATATTAATAACAACCATTCTCTTCACTTGTAAGTTCTTACAAGCAAAATATGTTTTCCAAAATTCAATTTTTTATCTCAAAATTCTCTCCAATAATAATTCTAAGATCCAACAATTAGTATCATTTTATAACAATAATTATTCTTTCAGTGCTTATTTTAATACTGAATGTTTGTTTTAAGACACATAATTGTTATTATAACCGTTATAATGCTCAATAATAATTTTTATAAGGCCTTATGTTCATTTTATATAGATGTTACAATTATGATTTTAAAAATATTTATCCACAAATGCCTTTAATATTTCATAAGTCCCTAACTTGAAGCTTTATATGGACTGCATCTTTTTGTAGTTCTTTTTAATTGAAAATCTACGAGTCGACCTTCAACTATTTATAGACTATTATATGCAATCTCTGGATGGAGGACAATGAAAATAAAATTACATATATATTCTTAATTAAAATGTGACTCAATTACAGAGAGAAATAAGAGGAAGAAAGATAGGTGAGGGGAAAGAAGATGCTATGGTGTCTATAACTAATGTGTACTTTAATAGTTTAATTAATTAAAAATATTGGTTAATTATACAAGAATGACCAAAATATTTGATTGGAAGAGCTAAAGGTATTTATCAAATTGTTTGAGATATTTTAGATATTTATATAATGACGGCCAAAACTTGAGCACAATAAAACTCAATTTTATTTGCATTTAGAAGTACTTTGGATTTAAATTTTGAATTGAGGCCACCCAAATATCTCATGAGAACTGTAACTTGGGTAAGTTGGATTGTCTTAAGTTGAGAACTAACTCTAGCTCGACCAAAATATATCTCCCAACTCTATTCAAAGCCAATACAATCTTGTGTTTTGATTTCTCCAACCCAATACAACCTGGTCCCACCTTAAGCTGATTGAATGGGTTAGTATTTAGTTAAATTGGTTTGGATTAGATTTATTGAGTTAGGTCAAGTCATATAGGTAATTCAGGAATGGCAAAACAATTTTAAGATTCGTATTATGTTAATGTTGGAGTGGTTGAAATCTTATATGCATTATCTAGGTTTATGACCTAATAGAAATGAAGATGTAGTTAAATGAAGCATATAAATATTTATTCAAAATATAATATAAACTTAATTATTTATAGATGGGATTGGATCAGATTGGGTTTTGGTTTTAAGCACAATCCTAACCCATCCTTACTTGGGATAGGATTGGGATTTTCAAGCCTAACCCAACTCAAATTTGTAAAAACTCTGTAGTAATCCAATATAAACATGCATACTATTGGACTCAATCAAGGATGAATTTTGACACAACAATAAGGTTGCTCCATTGCAACTTGAAGGACATTGCTTTGAAACATGAAAAGAACTTCTGTATACATAGAGGTAAGGTTGCGAATTTCATCCTTTCCGGGCCTTGTAATGGTGAGAGCCTTATACGTTGAACCATCTCTTTTAGTTCAGCTGAATCGATGTTACACTCCTAGTCACCGCATCCCATGAAAACTAGAATAACTATATATTTCATGCATTCCTGTTAAGATGATAGGCTCTGACAAATCTTTTGTCATGATTATATGGGAGGTGGATTCCCACCATGCAGAGAAAGATCAATGTAGATGATAAAATTTGATGCTTGTACACCCAAATTTTAGTTAGGGATCATTGCCTATTGTATATTGTATATGATTTGAGGGAGAAATGAATAAAAACCACACAACAGGGTTTATAAGCCAAGGAGTTCACCTAGGTCGTGAAAAAGGACACTCTAATAACTTGCCATTTAGGTTTTGGCTTCTTGAAAAAAAAAAAAAAAAATCTCATTACTGATCTAATAGTGAATAAAGAGACCCTACAAAAAATAACTTATTAAATCCAATTCTTGTCCGAAGAGAAAACGCCAAATTAAAAACCGATTTTTAGTGGATTACGTGGGACCCACCGTATCATACGTAACGTTTATGCAGGTTGTCTCCTAACAGCTGGCATTACGTGGATTCCGAATGGGACCCACCGCATCTCCTATCTTACAGATTGGGCCGCACCTTTCCAACTCATTGTTTCCCCCTTCCATTCTAGAACACGACGGAGAGAGGGTCGAGGCAGAGGAGGCCCCTTCCATGATTTCCCATTCACTACGAATCTTCACCAGTGCTTTCGGTGTTCTATCTCTCATCTCTTCTCTCTTTCTTTTCTCGTTCACTTTCTTGTTCTTCCTTTCATGAGATCCTTGGTCCTCCTAGGGTTTTGAACAAATGCCGAGTGTTTCTGACCTAGGGTTTCGATTCTTGCTTCACTTGTTTTTTTGAGTTCCAGTGAAAATTAACTGTTTCTTGTTCCAGTGGGGATTTTCATCGATTCTTGGAGGGTTTTAGCTTGTGGGGTTTTGATTCATTGTTAGTTTCTTCTATTTCTTGATTCGTATTATCATTAATATTTTTCTGTTTTAGTTTCAAAAACTGAAACTAAGGGAAGTGACAGAAGGGCGGTAACTTAACCGAGTAGATGATGAAGAAAGAGAGGATCTTGGTGCAGCACCAATGGACATAACGGTAGGTTGGTCGATGTTCGGTGTTTATTTTTTGTTTATTTTTTTTTAAATTTTCACAGTGCTACTGAAAATATGGTGCAGCCTTGCTTTAACCAAATATGAATGAAACTTCTAATCAAATGGAGGGCAAAGGGTGAAGGAAGTAGGGACCATGGTGGCTTAGATGCATGGGAAGGACTCTGATGGAACTGATGATGAGAGGAGAGGATCAGGACAATCAGGGTTGTAATGGTGGAAAGAGATGATGGGAAGGAAGTAAGGAATAGAATATTGTAAGAAGATATATAAGATATATGAAAATTTCATTTGTTTATATGTTGTTTATTTTAGCATTATTAATGACAAATTCTCCAACTCAGGGGATTTTGTTGCAATAGCTCAGGTGAAAATGTATTCTGTTCTAATATATTATAGTTAGAAAATCCGAAGATAATGTATTTTGATGCCAGTGAACTAGTTTTAATATCACTACTGCATTTGTGATAATGTTCTGGATAATATTTCTTGAAGTTTTATTCCTATTCACTCACTGTCACCTAAAATCGCATAATCGGTTTTGGTTCTTGTTCTTCTTCACTTATTATTCTTGTTTGTGTAGGAACAGTGTTTGCATATATTATTTTCTTTAAATCCATTGGTAGTGCGAACTATGTTTGTATCTGGAAGAACTGTTTTTTCTTTCTTACACCTGAATCTCTTAATCTTATCTCTGTGAAACTGAGGAGAATTTGCTACTTTGAACATTTTTTCAATGAAATCCCTAATTAGATTTATAGAGATAATGAAAAGGCATAGGAACAATTAAAATCATAGTAAGATACTTTGAACTGTGCCTGACTAATATATTTGTAGAATCCTCCCCCACACAAAAAAAAACCTCATGTTAGAGATTTCTATCGGCCTTCAATTGTAACTGTAATTTTATTGCTGGAAGACCAATCTCTTGCCATCAAAGGGGTTGGTATGCAGAAGCCTGGCCTTTGAGGCTGAGGTAGCAGTGCACTTTCAGTGCCTAACATGAGCACTACCTCTGCCATTGTCGGTCTATCTTCACTCCCTTCTTGCACACACAATAGAGCCACTTGGATACACCGTAATACTTTAGACTCTGGATATGCACATCCCACTGCTTCATCAAGTATTTCCAAGCATCTACCTTCTGTCCATAGTCTCCATGCCTGTGATAACCCATGGATGTTTAGAATGAACAACTAGAAGTTATATTTAGAATGATGACATTATTGCATTTGAGTACTCACATGTCCTAAAAGGTTTAAGCGAGCTTTTGCTTGATTGATCATTCTGTTCTTCTTACCACTTAAGATTTCTAACACTAGAACACCAAAGCTGAAGACATCTGATTTCACTGAAAAGATACCATCCATTGCATACTCCGGTGACATATATCCACTGCATGTCATTAGCAAAATTAGTTTATGCAACTAGGATTTTGCACTCAGGTTTATACTTTATGAATTGATACACTTATGTACTTACTATGTCCCAACAATTCTGATTGTATTCTCTTCAATTTGGTCAACCTTAAAAATTCTTGCAGTGCCGAAGTCTGAGATTTTTGGGTTTAGCTCCTCATCAAGAAGAATATTACTGGCCTTCAAATCTCTGTGAATAATTTTCAACCTGGAGTCTTGGTGAAGGTAAAGAAGTCCTCGAGCAATTCCTAAGATGATGTCGAGGCGCTTTTGCCAGTTCAAAAGTGCACTTCTTGTCCTATCTGGTCCAAAGTTACACTCCTTATTAGTTTGACAAATGTAGTCTGAAATTCAACTTAGCTACTTGTTCTATACCTTTTCCCCTTTGAGATAAGTCCACTACATATTCCAAATAAACATAATTTATCATTTAGAAATATTATACTCTTCAAATCCATGATTAACCTTATAATCATAAGTTGAACTTATATTTAGCACCAGGAAGAATGCCTAATATGCTAATCCTTATACAAGATGAAATAAAATAGTTTTGCACCTTAGATTATTAGCGATGATGTGAGGTTGAGATTCTGCCCATTTCATTTCAATAGGAGATCTAATACATAGTGGTGAGATTATGGGTAAAGGAAGTGCCAAGTTAGAAAAGTCAGATTATCTACTGCCACCATCACCACCACCTCTATTGATCTTTTAAAATAACCAACTTGTTTAACTAAAATGCGTTCTGTCATAATTTCAGTCCTGACAAATTCATGCCATATACCTTTTTTTTCTGAATGATAAGAATACATACAGTGTATGAAAAGTTAGATAGATATTCTTCATGGCGGTCTAAGCTTAATTAGCAATTATTATGTTTGAAATAATTTAACCTGATATGGAAGAAAAATATATCCATCTTAGTTGTTAATCCATTGCCTCATAATCCAGTCTTGGTTTTCTAAAATCCTGCATAGTTTACCTACTTAGAAGACCTAAGCAGAAGTCTGAGCATGCATGATGATCAACTAAATCAAATATTGTCACTAAGCTTGCGAGATGTCCATCAGACATTGCATTGTGTATAGAGCATAAAGTAGTCAAATGGTGCAAGGATAAAGAGCAAACCGAATATGAAGCAGTCCCAACTTGTATTTTGCAAGTACTCATACACCAGCAATCGTTCCTCTCCTTCAATGCAGCAGCCGAGAAGGCGAACAAGATTTCTGTGCTGAAGTTTGGCTATCAGCAACACCTCATTTGTGAATTCATGTATGCCCTGCACAGAATCTTTGGACAACCTCTTCACAGCAATATTTTCTCCATCTTCCAACTGACCCTGCTAATTGCTATATTTAGGTGAGTTCCACAATACTCTTTTTTCAAAGAGTTTGTATCTTGCATAACTGTAGGATCAAGTAGTAGTATGCCCTATAGTCAAAAAAATTACCTTGTAAACGGGGCCAAATCCACCCTCTCCAAGTTTATTATCATCAGAAAAGTTATTGGTGGCAGTTCTTATTGTATGTATATCAAATAAAGGTAACTCTGGCTCATTTCCTCTGCTTTCGTTGTAGGGGGTACTAATTGTTTTACCTAGCATGACAGTTTAGTGTAACAAAATCAATTATGTGAGATTCTTGAATTCAACTGTACTTGGATCTCCATCCCAAAAAAAATCAAAACAAAAGGAAAAAACTAATACTTGTAAACAAAAATAATACTTGTAAAATTTAATTCAAGACGACAATTATTTTAATTGATTCACAAGTATGCATTCACATGGGTACAAATGTGGAATTCATGGTTGATAGAGTGCTAGGTATCATGAGCTAAAGAATATACTAGGTAACAATCAGAGCTCAGCAAGGTCTGTTCTAGAAACCGTGCTTAGATCGTTTAAAGCTTGGGGGTCACTCTGCACCGGCAAGAAAGCTAAAAGTCATGCCATGGTTCAGTAGAGATTATCGAATATATTGTAATTTCTTCCTTTATTAGCCTGCAAATGTCATTTATACTAATAGATTATGAGGGGCCTATCCTTGTCTTTCCTCATCACACACACACACACACACATGTACATGTACCTAATTAGCATATTAATGATAAACAATATTGAGGTAATAATGTAGTCATTGTCAATGTAGAACAAGCCTGCAGAACATAATAAAAACAAATGCAACAAGCCATGCAAGTTTGTTTTCAAATAATACGCCAAGGAAATATAGATGGGTAGAGTTACCAACTACCAAGGGCAACAAATGTAGATGGATAGAGTTGCAATTACCAAGGGCAACTTGTGAAGAAATATATCATAATTCGATATGTGAATACATATATTCAAGACAAAAGCATTTAATACAATTGAAAATGCTTGTCAATTGGGACATGTTAGTTATTTCTTACAACTAGACTGACTATAATATATTTTCTGTGATTTTTTTGGAGCTTATAATATTATACTACCAACTACTAATATATGCATGTTTTGTATTTGGGGCAAATACTGGATCATGAGACAACTATGAACATGATTTAATTAGCCGTTGGTATTGTTTTTGTTAAGGAGTTGTTGGTCATTTGATCGATGGCTTTGTGAGCTTCTAGCTCTCTCCTTATTTCCATTCTTATTTAGAGCCTCCACATTCTCAAGCTTGTTTTTTCTGCTGTTAATAGCAGTCCGAGCTTCTCTCTTGATTGTTGAACTTTGGATTTTTCTTATTTTTTCCTTGTCTTTTTTGAGAATATGATAGTTATTTGTCACTACTCAGGTTTGAATACGACACCTCTCACTTGGAGAGATGAATGCCAACTAGCTTAATTTACCAGCTGTTAGTGTTGAATAACCACTGTATTATTCTCTATCTTGGGCATAGTGTGAAATGAGGGGCCCTATTTTCTCCACCGGAACCATATTCATTGGGGAGGCATTGGGTTGTGCTGCGGTGATGCAATTTTTGGGGCATTGGATTCACATAGTTCGGTCCCAAGTCAGGATTTCTTTTATGTGTCTTTTTTAGTACATCATATCATATGATTTCTTGCATAATATTGATTTCCATATTTGCTTAAAATGATTTTGAAAGTTTTCTATGAGTTTCTTTTTGGTTTTGAGAATATATATTGTATCGATTTTTTATTTATATAAAATTTTTCTTAAGAGTTACATCTAAACCATTATCTGAATATAGGTGACACCTAAAGATCTTGCATCTACCATCCATAATGGCCATAGAGCTCCAGCAGCTCTAGAAAGCAATATGCACACGACTTGTCTTAGACAAGTTTTTGGATACCAAAAACTTCTTAGAGGATACCCAATGACCATTCGCAGCTACAACTTTCTCCCCTTGAGACACAATAAACGCAAAAGCTAAACCAAAAAAAATATATACAGAATGTAAATATAGATGGAGAATCATGGGAGAAATTAGTCCTTATTTAACTAAAATTGAGCCAAGTCAGACTCTAAACATTAAGGTGTTAAATGGATGGAGGAAGAGAACAAGAAAATTAACAGCTTTCTACCATATTGATCTTTACTGCATCATTTGTCATCCCAAGGGATCATTTACCGATCAATATGTTCACTAATTGTTATTTCTTGGCCACAACTTTTTCTAGAAGGGAAACACTCAACTGAACCCTTTTGTAGAACATTAAAAAACACTTCCATTGCAATTAGAGATGGCAATGCTTAACCTATCTAACTTGATTCAATCTGTTGTAGGTCGGCTTGAATTACTTGTTTAATAAAATGGTCAGGCATGGGTTTGGATTTTTGACCTGTTTAATAAACAAGTCGGGTTTGAATAGACAGATTTTTGATCTATTTTCTATCCGACCAAATCCGTATTTGGGCTTGTTGCTGGAAATTGGACCCGGGGGCGACCTTCGGCTGGAGAAGAGGAGCTCCGGCATACTGGGAGGCTGGCGGCGGCGGTCCTTCGGCGGGCGGCATTCTCCGGGGGACCTGCAAAAAAGCCGGTGGCTGGAGATTTCCGGCTCCGGCCCTCCGATGCTTAAGTCATAGGGGGCTAATGTGTGTATGGGAGTAGTAATCAGTCTTCTGAGTTTTGATTTCCCAGCCCCCTCTAAAATGAAGGAGTTCCCCTTTTATAGAGGGGGCCTGAGTTACCTGTGATGTGATGGGGCAAATGATCTGCCGTATACTTTGGCATGCATAGAAATTAATACCCGATCGTGTGAATCAATGTTGTTACTGTAGGGAATTAGGCCGAAGTCCCTAAATCAGTGCGGAGTCAACGCTATCATCTGTAACCAAGCGGGTTTCCGTAGGGGGCTTGATGTCCGTAGGCGGCGGAAGCCATACGCTTTAATTGTTGAGTAATCTAGATGCCTGCCGGAACCATACACGATGATCGTTGAGTGAACAACGAAGGCCATACGCTTTAATGGTTGAGTGGGCCGACGGCCTGCAGAGGCCACGCGCATTAATTGCTGACATGGTAGGAGTACGATCTTCGGCCGAGTGGCAGGAGCATGTGACTGCAGTGGGTGAGCGGCGAGATCGGGCTTCCAAAGTCCAGCCCAAGAAGATGAGGTCGAACTCTGCGTCGCAGCGCTTCGGGGTCCGACAACTGGTCGGGCGCCGAGCCGTGCTGGTAGGGCGCCGAGCTGCCCTGGTCGGGCGCTTTCTGGTCGGCGCATCCTGATCGGGCGCTTTCTGGTCGGCGCCTCCTGGTTGGGCGCCTTCTGGTCGGCGCCTCCTGGTCGGGCGCCTTCTGGTCGGCGCCTTCTGGTCGGCGCCTCCTGGTCGTTCTGGGACGAATTGGTTTTTCCCCTAACACTACCCCCGACTTTCAAGTTCGAGCTGCTCGCAGGCTCGAGCGCGGGAAGTAGCTCTGGCCGTGTAGGTTTTTGGGGGAATTTCGAATTATCGCGCGCCTTGAGGCGTTTTTAATGGGCGGCGTCCTCTCTCCCGAAGGGTCTCGTCGAGGGAGACCTTTTCGCTTTTCGAGGCGTCCTCGCGTCGTGGGCTCATGATGGGGCCACACGATCCAACGAGGCGCTTCCTTACCCGAAGCGTCAACCCGCCATTCATGCAGCGCATTAAGTGTCGGGGTCGACACGTGTCGCGATCTGGACGGAGAGCAGCGTTCTGCTTCGCTGATCTGTACCGTCGAGGAGTCTATATAAACCCCTATTTTGCCGTTTCCAGCTTCTTTCCGAGTCTTTCTTCCCGTAACCTCCGTCTTCTTCCCCGTAGCTTCCATATTCTTCCCCGTAGCTTCCATCTTCTTCCCCGTAGCCTTTCCTTCTCTTCCAGTCCGCCGCAGTCGTCCCGTCATTCTTTCCGGTGAGCTTCTGAAGGTGTCCCCCTATTATCTGCTCGGAACCCCTTTTTTTTTGTTTCTCCTGTTTCTCATGGGTTTGGGCCCGAACGAAGTAGGGTCTACCATGAGTGAGTTGGAGGTAGAAATTGTCGAGGAATGATTTTTTCCTCTGCGGGGGTTCCGTTTGGAACCCGCTGGGTTGGGGGATCGAATAACGAACCCCCCTGTAGGCCGGATCGGAGTGTATTCAGAGTCACTCTGGGCCGGCCTACGATTCTCCCTCCATGGGTTTGTGAATGAGCTGCTCGAGGAATACCAACTTGTTCCGACGCAGCTCGCTCCAAATGCATGGAGGACAATCATCGGGTTCCTATCCCTATGCATGGCGTATGGGATCCCGTCCTCTGTGAACATCTTCCGGCGACTTTTTATGCTGAAGTCTAACCCGGGAGATGGAGAGTGGCTCTATATCTCGCTTCAGCCGGGTCAGCCACTCTTCGTGGGCGCTCCGTCGTCCATTCACGATTGGAAGAGAAAATTTTTCTTTTTGGGTTCCGAGCGATCATGGGGGTTCGACCCCAGGTGGAGGCAGAGCCGGTTCAAGTCCGCCAACAAACTCCCCAGGCTTTCCAAGCACGAGCAGGGGATCCTTGACGCCATCCGCGGCCTCGGGGATGGTATTCTTCTGGGCGGCCTCGTGAGTGAGGACGCCCTGATCAACGTTGGTCTGAGCTCGGCGCGTCCTCAAGGTAAGGGTAGTAGAATTTTCCTTTTTTCTTCCTTTTGTCTTCGTAATTTTGTTTGCTAACTTCTTCTGCTCGTCCTTGCAGACGTCGCAAAAATGGTGACGAAAAGCGGAGCTCTCTATGCTCGGTTCCGCAAGAGAGCGGCCGAGCTCGCAGGGGACCCCGAGCTGAAGAAGAAGGCTAAGATCAGGGTCGTTGAAGAAAGCGCCCCACGAGCCGTGTTCACCGAAGCTGCTCGTGGGGAGGGCTCGGGCTCCGAGCCCAGAAGCACGGGCCTAGTGGGAGTCACCATGGCGCTTCCGTGCCCGGCGCCCATCTCCCAAATCCCTGCTCGGGTGTCGGTCCGACCCGAGGACCCGGCATCTGAGCCGGGCAGTAGCCATGGGGCCGCTAGGCCGCCGAGGTCCACCCTCCCTGTACTGGAATCCGAAGGCCAAGGGGGGAGGCGGCCCTACGCCCTAGAGTGGACTATCTGCGAGGGCGACTCGGCCCTCGAAAATATTGAGACGGCGCGGCAAATCTTCCGTGCCGCGCTCCTCCCGGCGGACAGGGCGAAGATTCAGGCCATGAGCCTGAACAGGTTCCTAGAGTCAGCCCGAATCTTCGCCATCCAGGTAAGCTCATATACTTCGTATTTTTAGCTTTTATGCTCTGACTTTATCCTTTGCCTAATTTTGATTTCTTTTTGCTTTGCTTACAGCACCTCCACGAGGTCGAGACCTTGATCTCGATCAGTGCCGATTACAAGGAGCGGGCTCGCCGATGCTCTCGGGCACAAGAAGAGGTCGAGACGAGGTTGGCCGAGGCCGAGAGAAAGCTGGCCGAGGTCAGCCGAGACAAGGCGGAGCTTCTGCTCAGAGTGGGGGCCACCGAGGACGAGGTCCAACTCTTGTCCGCCGCGCTCGAGGAGGAAAAGGCCGATCATGCTTTGACCAGATCAGAGGTGAGGGCCGCCGAGGCCCGCTTGGCGGAAGCCCAGGCCCAGCTCGTCCTCCGCGAGCTGGCGATAAAGAACGCGGAGGCGAGGGCCGAGGCTCGGGAGAGGGAGGCCCAGGAGCGGGCTCAGAACGCCATCCGACTCTTCCGTGAGTCGGGAGAGTTCCGAGACCTACTTGAGGAGGAAGCCGTGAACGGGCTCGTCCAGGGCTTCAACGACTTTCGGAATCAAGTGAAGCGGCTCTGCCCTGACTTCGACCTCGACCTGGGGCGGGGGTCGACTTCGAGGCGGACGACACTGCCGAGGCGAGGGCTCGGGAGGTCGAGGCAGGCGCCGAGGGAGGTCCGGCGGGAGCATCCGAGGATGCTCCCGTGGTTATCGAAGATGGCTCGGCCGAGACTCCTGCTGCGGAGGAACCGACCACCACCGAGGGCTCAGCGGATGTTCCCAGAGCTGCCCCCGAGGTCGAAGGTCGGACTGAAGAAGTCCCGGCGACCAGTGCCGCACTCGTCTCGTAGGGTCTTTCTTTTCCTTGTTTTGTAAAGAATGGCCTCTATGGCCGAGCCTCAGTTTTGTATTCGGCCTTTGGGCTTCTCTTGTAAATATATTCTCTTTTTGAAATGAGTTTTCTTTTCTAGACTCGCGTAATTGAAGGCTCGCTTCTGAAATCCGTTGATGAGCTTGGGCCACACGTTTATCATGCAAATAATATACGTTTCCGAGCTCGGGACCCAAGTTACCGCTGCTCGGGCTTCCGACCAGCGACATTGCGACTTAGGTCTAGGAGGTAATCGCATCAGGCCTTTGGGCTCGGCGCCGACTCCTGCCGAGCCCTAGGACGAGGCCGCTATCCCGGCTCATTTTACCTGAACTTCGAGTTCGGGCCTTACGTTTACCACGCAAGTAGTATCCAAAGTTTTCGAGCTCGGGACCCAAGTTACCGCTGCTCGGGCTTCCGATCAGCGACATTGCGACTTAGGTCTAGGAGGTAATCGCATCAGGCCTTTGGGCTCGGCGGAGACTCCTGCCGAGCCCTAGGACGAGGCCACTATCCCGGCTCATTTTACCCGAACTCCGAGTTCGGGCCTTACGTTTACCACGCAAGTAGTATCCAAAGTTTCCGAGCTCGGGACCCAAGTTACCGCTGCTCGGGCTTCCGACCAGCGACATTGCGACTTAGATCTAGGAGGTAATCGCATCAGGCCTTTGGGCTCGGCGGCGACTCCTGCCAAGCCCTAGGACGGGCTTCGTAAGCTCGGGCCTCTAGTCGCCGAGGCGAACTGTCGGTCTTCCTTGACCTAAACAGGTCTAGGCATAGGCCCGATACGTCCCCAAGCTCGGGGGTAGAATTTCGCCGAGCTCTCGGTATGAACCGAGGTAAGGTTTGCAGTCGAATAACGTGCGCGGAGCGGATGAGGCCAGGCGGCGGTTGACCTGGGGAATTACCCCGACGCTGATCGGGATTTATCCAAGCATTTAATCGGAGCAAAATAGTGTAAATATTGGTATTAAAGTGCACCTTTTTGTACCGTCAAGGCCGAGCATCTCGCGCCAAGGTTGGCATCTCTGCTCGGCGAACTTTTGGGGACGCTCTTGCTCGGGGTCCGCTTTTCCGGGGATGCCGGCACGTGGGGGAGAGTTGCCATTGGAGATCCGCGTGGGCGTTACTTCGTTATCATTCACGAACACTTGGGCACCGTGGCCTACGAACATTTAGGGGGACCGCGAGGGTACTACCCCATCTTTCCGAGATCGAGGGGTCTGGACACGCACTATCGACACTCGGGGCATCCTGACCTTAGTCGAGGAGGCGCTACGGGGGGCCACGAAGGTACTACCCCGTTGTTGATGTTGAGCGCCACGGAGGGCCGCGAAGGTACTACCCCGTCTTCCCGAGGTCGAGGGGTCTGGGAACGCACTGTCGACCTCGGGGCATCTCGACCTTGGCCGAGGAGGCGCTACGGGGGGTCGCGAAGGTACTACCCCGTTGTTGATGTTGAGCGTCACGGAGGGCCGTGAAGGTACTACCCCATCTTTCCGAGGTCGGGGGTCTGGGAATGCACTGTCGACCTCGGGGCATCTCGATCTTGGCCGAGGAGGCGCTACGGGGGGCCGCGAATGTACTACCCCGTTGTTGATGTTGAGCGCCACGGAAGGCCGTGAAGGTACTACCCCGTCTTTCCGAGGTCGGGGGTCTGGGAACGCACTGTCGACCTCGGGGCATCTCGACCTTGGCCGAGGTATCTGAGGAAGATCGAGACCGAGCTCGAAATTGGCACTCTGGACTTGGCTAAGGCGCCCGTTAATTGTGGTATCCGAGCGAGGCCGCATACACGAGCCGGGCCGGATAGTCTGAGAATCATGAATTAGTCGTTAGAAGATAAAATGACTAAACATTTGCAGTTTGATTGTTGTAAAAAGGTGAAATTCATGTTCCAATCGGAGAGGACCCCTCAGGGTCCTACTGGTAATACACCCGGAGGTTTTCAGAGCTCCAGCTTCGTGGAATGGGGGTCCCCTCAAGAGACTCTAGCTTGTACGCCCCGGGCCGCTGGACGCGCGCGACCCGGTAAGGTCCCTCCCAATTCGGAGCCAACTTTTCTTGCTCGGTCGGCCGAGAGGCTTCAGCTCTTCTGAGTACAAGGTCCCCTGCTTTGAAGGACTTGGCTTTAACTCTGGCATTGTAGTATTGCGCCGTCTTTTGTTGGTACCTCGCCATGCGGACTCGGACGGCTTTCCTTGTCTCTTCGATGAGGTCCAGGTTATTTCTAAGCTGCGAAGAGCTGGAGTCGGCGTCATAATGCTCTACCCTCAGGGAAGGGAGCCCGATCTCCAATGGGATGATAGCTTCCGTTCCGTAGGTCAAGTTGAAGGGAGTTTCGCCGGTGGGTACGCGGAATGTGGTCCGATAAGCCCACATGATGTTGTACAGGTCTTCGACCCATTGCCCCTTGGACTGGTCGAGCCGAGCTTTAAGTCCCTGCAAAATAGTGCGATTTGTTACCTCGATTTCTCCATTCGTCTGAGGATGCACGACCGAGGTGAAGCGGTGGTCGATGCCGAGCTCGGAGCAAAATTCTCTGAAACGAACGTTGTCGAACTGGCGGTCGTTGTTTGATATGAGGATGCGAGGAAGTCCGAATCTGCAGATTATCGACTTTCAGACAAAATCTCGCATCTTCTGCTCGGTGATCCGGGCCACCGGCTCGGCCTCGACCCATTTAGTGAAGTAGTCAATAGAAACGACCAAGAACTTTCTCTGCCCGGTCGCCAGGGGGAATGGTTCCAGGATAACAATTCTCCATTGGGCAAACGGCCAAGGTGAACTGATCGAGGTTAGCGGGGCCGAGGGTCGGCGTTGAATATTGGCGTTCCTCTAACATCGGTCACACCTCCGGATGAAGTCCAGCATGTCCTTTTGGAGTGTCGGCCAGTAATATCCTTGGCGCAGGATCTTGTGCGCCAGTGCTCGGCCTCCCAGATGATTTCCGCAAATCCCTTCGTGGACTTCATGCATTGCATAATCCGCCTCTGTCGGGCGGAGGCACCTGAGGAGAGGGGAGGTAAAAGATCTCCGGTAAAGTTTACCTTCATACAGTACGTACCGACCAGCTTGACGTCTAACTCGGCGAGCCTCACGCTCGTCATTGGGGAGGGTTCCATCCCGCAAGTGGCTGATGAGCTCGTCCATCCAGCTCGGCTCGACTTCGAGGCAAAGAGCTGGCTCGGGTTCCTCCGTGCTAGGTGTTTGGAGATACTCCAGCGCTGCTGCCTTGGGGAGCTCGCTCATTCGGGAGGATGCTAGCTTCGACAATTGATCTACTCTGAGATTCTCCGACCTGGCAATGTGTTGGATGTGGAAAGAGCCCAGAGTCGAGTTGAGGTGTCGGACCTTGTGGAGATACTGCAGCATTAGTGGTTCCCTGGCTTTGAAGTCTCCCAGAACTTGGCTCACAACCAGTTGGGAGTCACTATAGGCCTTCAGGTTTTCGACCTTCAACTCCTTGGCCAGCTTGAGTCCGGCAATCAGTGCCTTGTACTCTGCCGCATTGTTCGAGGCGGTGAATTCGAAGCGCAGAGCCTACTCCGCGACTACCCTGTCCGGGCTGGAGAAGATGAGGCCCGCTCCGCTACCCCCCGAGGTCGAGGAGCCATCCACATGTAAGGTCCACGGCTGCTTCAAGGGCTCTTCCGTAGTAGGCATGGATTCGGGTTCGTCGGGCACGGTGCACTCCACGATGAAGTCGGCGAGCGCCTGAGCTTTGATTGCTAGCCTCGGACGATATTCAATATCAAACTCCCCGAGCTCGACTGCCCACTTTGTAATTCGACCAGCACGGTCTGATCGTTGCAGGATCTGCTTCATCGGCTGGTCAGTCAGCACAGCCACCGTGTGAGCTTGGAAATAGGTCGGAGTCTCCGGGCCGAGACGACCAAGGCAAAGATGGTCTTTTCCAGTTTGGAGTATCGGATCTCGGCATCCCTTAAGACCCGGCTAGTGTAATACACCGGACTTTGGAGTTTGTTCTCCTCTCGGACCAAGACCGAGCTCACTGCAATTGGAGAGACAGCCAAATACAGATAGAGGAGCTCACCCTGCTGAGGCTTCGTGAGCAAAGGAGGAGAAGCGAGGAGGCACTTGAGCTCTTCAAAGGCCCGTTGGCATTCTGCCGATCACAAGAAGTTCTTTAGCCACTTGAGAGCTGTGAAGAACGGGAGACAGCGCTCGGCCGATCGGAAAACAAATCTTCCGAGGGCTGCGACCCGTCCCGTGAGCCGCTGTACCTCTTTAACTGTCCTCGGGGGCACCATCTCCTGGAGTGCTCGGATCTTCTCGGGATTGGCTTCAATTCCTCGTTGGGTGATCACGAAGCCGAGGAATTTGCCCGAGGTGACTCCGAACGCACATTTTGCAGGATTAAGCTTCATCCGGTACCTTTGAAGCGTGGAGAATGCTTCATCGAGGTCAGCCACATGATCCTTCGCCGTCCGGCTCTTCACCAACATGTCATCGACATAGACCTCCATGTTTCGGCCTATTTGGTCTTTAAAGGTCCGGCTGACCAACCTCTGATATGTTGCTCCAGCATTCTTTAGGCCGAATGGCATCACCTTGTAGCAATAGGTGCCCCCATCAGTAATGAAGGCTGTCTTTTCTTCATCTTCCGGCGCCATCTGGATCTGATTGTACCCGGAGAAGGCGTCCATGAATGTCAGCAGCTCATGTCCTGAGGTGGAGTCCACGAGCTGGTCAATGCTAGGGAGTGGAAAGCTGTCCTTCGGGCAGGCCTTATTCAGGTCGGTGTAGTCCACGCACATGCGCCATTTTCCGTTAGCCTTTTTGACGAGGACCACATTGGCGAGCCACTCCGGATAGGATATCTCCCGGATGAAGCCGGCCTTGAGGAGCTTGTCGACTTCCTCGGCCGCCGCTCGTTGTCGTTCCGGGGCCGCGCTCCGCTTCTTTTGTCGCACGGGCTTGGAGGTCGGCTTTGTTTGGAGTCGGTGGACCGCGACCTCCGGATCTATCCCTGGCATGTCGGTGGGCGACCAGGCGAAGACGTCCATATTGGCCTGCAGGAAATTGACGAGGCGGTCTCTTTCGCGGGCATCAAGGCCGGAGCCGACCTGCGCGGTTAGCTCGGGACGATTTTTTTGCAAAGAGATTTGGATGAGTAGCTCACCGGGCTCTATCCGTTCCTTCTGGAGGCCGACCCGCATCTCTAGAGTTTCGGCTGAGAGCTTGTCATCTGGTGTCGAAGTTGATGCCTCGGCCGGCTGCTTCGCTTTGTGGGTCGCCATATAGCATCGTCTTGCTACCGCCTGGTCCCCGCGGACTTCGCTGACCCTCTAGTTGGTGGGGAACCGCATAAGCAGGTGGCAGGTTGAGACCACGGCTCGAAGAGCGTTGAGCCCGGGTCGTCCAAGGATGGCGTTATAGGCCGAGGGCAAGCGCACTACAAGGAAATTCATTCTCACGGTGCTCTCTCGGGGGGCGAGTCCGACCGTGACTAAGAGATCGAGCTCGCCCTCTACTGGAACCGAGTCTCCAGTAAACCCGACCAGTGGGGCATTCATCTTTCGTAGCTGCTTTCCTGTTATCCCCATTCTGGAGTAGGCATCAAAGTACAAAACATTCGCCGAACTTCCATTATCCACTAGGATGCGTTTTACATCAAATTTATTTATGACCATTGAGATGACCACAGCATCATCGTGGGGAGTTTCAACCCCCTCCAGGTCTTCATCCGAGAAGGAGATAGCTTCAGAGGTGCGGGGGCGCTTTAGGGGAAGCCTCTCCTCGGCTGGTCCTCCGGCTGGGGCCCCCCTGCCTATGGTGTTGATAGTGCCAGCTATGGGTTTGTTGGCATTCGGCTCTCCATGTTGCACGATGTCCTCCGCTGGTCTCTTCTCTTCACGCCGGTTCCGCACGAATCGGTTGAGCACTCCTCGGTGGATGAGTGCCTCGATCTCGTTCCGGAGCTGGAAGCAGTCTTTCGTATCATGGCCATGGTCCTGGTGGAAGCGGCAGTATTTCTTGGGATTGCGCCAGGCTCCGGTTTCCCGCATTGGGGGTGGAGGCCGGAAGTAATCCCGTCCTTCAATCTCCATAAGGATCTCGGTCCGAGGGGCGCTAAGGGGAGTGTAATTCTCGTACCTCCCGCGGAGCTGCGGAGATCTCGGACGAGGCGGGGAACTTTGTCGGGGCGGTCCCCGCAGTCGGGGTGGACTCTTCAGACGAGGCGGGTTTTTGGCTCGGCGTGGAGACGGGCTTTTGGGACGTCCGCGCTCTTCGCGACGCCTCTTCTGCTTTTTGGAGGCCTGCTCGGCCCCACCCCGCCTAAAAGCGACGGCTTCTTCGGCTTTGGCGTACTTCCGCGCCCGAACCAGCATTTTTGTGAAGTCAGCTGGGAAATTTTTCTCGATGGAGAAGATGAACTTGTAAAATCGAGCTCCAGTCTTGAGTGCCGACATGGCGATTGATTGGTCGAGCTCGCGGACCTCCCAAGTTGCGGCAGTGAAACGGTCCAGATATTCTCTAAGCGATTCTCCTTCCCTTTGCTTTACGTCGAGGAGGGAGTCTGAGGTTCGCCGCTGAGGTCGGCTGGCAGCAAAGTTGGTGGCGAACTGCCTGCCGAGCTGCTCGAAGGAGGAGACCGTGCTGGGTTTCAGCCCGGTGAACCAGAGCCGAGCTGCTCCTCGAAGTGTGGCTGGGAAGGCCTTGCAGAGCATGGCCTCCGAAGATCCTTGGAGTGCCATCAAGGCTCGGTAACTCTCCAGGTGGTCGAGGGGGTTGGCCGTACCGTTGTAAGGCTCCACTTGGGGCATCTTGAACCTTGGCGGAACCGGCTCGTCCTCAATTTGTTGGGAGAAGGGGGACTTCGTGGAGAACTCGAAGTCACCCTCACGTCTCGCCTTCTTGCCGTGGAGCGCCTCGATCTGGTGCTCCAGCTTCTCGACTTTCTTGTCGAGTTCGTCGCCCTGGGGAATCGCCACAGTGGTCTGTTCGGGCGTAGGTTGTCCTGGGATTGACTCGACCTCTGACGGTTGCGGCCAGTCGCCTAGCCCCCTTGCTAGGGGTTCTCTCCAGGAAGGTGCTCTGGCTGAAGCGTGGCATCGGCACCGCTCCTCACCATTGGCCCTTGAAGAGGCGTGGAGATCTCGGCCTTGGAGGGCCGGTCCACTTGGAGGGGGCACCGGTTGGACCGGGGCCTGGGGAAGCGGTGCTATCGGGGCGCCCTGTGGTTGCAGACTTTGGACAGCGGCAGCTAAGGCCTGAACCTGCTGCACCAGGGCATCAAATTGTTCCGGCCGGACTTGCGGAGTCGAGTCGGCCGGAGGTGGCGAATTCTGGATGGAGTGTCCAGGACTAGGTGGAAGACGTCGGGAGACATTAGAAGTTCCCTTGCTCCTCAGCTTCATGGCCGCGACTTGGGCCCTTCCTCTAGCGCCAACTGTTGCTGGAAATTGGACCCGAGGGCGACCTTCGGCTGGAGAAGAGGAGCTCCGGCGTACTGGGAGGCTGGCGGCGGCGGTCCTTCGGCAGGCGGCGTTCTCCGGGGGACCTGCAAAAAAGCCGGTGGCCGGGGGTTTCCGGCTCCGGCCCTCCGATGCTTAAGTCAGAGGGGGCTAATATGTGTATGGGAGTAGTAATCAGTCTTCTGAGTTTTGATTTCCCAGCCCCCTCTAAAATGGAGGAGTTCCCCTTTTATAGAGGGGGCCTGAGTTACCTGTGATGGATGGGACAAATGATCTGCCGTACACTTTGGCATGCATAGAAATTAATACCCGATCGTGTGAATCAATGTTGTTACTGTAGGGAATTAGGCCGAAGTCCCTAAATCAGTGCCGAGTCAACGCTATCATCTGTAACCAAGCGGGTTTGCCGTAGGGGGCTTGATGTCCGTAGGCAGCGGAAGCCATACGCTTTAATTGTCGAGTAATCTAGATGCTTGCCGGGACCATACACGATGATCGTTGAGTGAACAACGAAGGCCATACGCTTTAATGGTTGAGTGGGCCGACGGCCTGCAGAGGCCACGCGCATTAATTGCTGACATGGTAGGAGTACGATCTTCGGCTGAGTGGTAGGAGCATGTGACTGCAGTGGGTGAGTGGCGAGATCGGGCTTCCAAAGTCCAGCCCAAGGAGATGAGGTCGAACTCTGCGTCGCAGCGCTTCGGGGTCCGACGACTGGTCGGGCGCCGAGCCGTGCTGGTAGGGCGCCGAGCTGCCCTGGTCGGGTGCTTTCTGGTCGGCGCATCCTGGTCGGGCGCCTTCTGGTCGGCGCCTCCTGGTCGGGCGCCTTCTGGACGACGCCTCCTGGTCGGGCGCCTTCTGGTCGGCGCCTCCTGGTTGTTCTGGGACGAATTGGTTTTTCCCCCAATAGGGCTGATTCAGCCTGATTGCCACCTCTAATTACATTGAGTTTGACATTTGCTCATATGTTTTGGTTCTGAAGAGTGAAGTAGGAAAATAAAAATTTTCATTCCTCGTCTAGCTTTTCTTAGACAACAATTCCAAGAAGGATTGTGATGTATCAAGGCACCCACAAACTAGCTCTACTGAAATAAACTAGAGAATAAAGATAGGAGTGAAATCCTTGTAATTTGACCAAAATTGTTTGACATGGATGAAGTGGTCGTTTGTGCCTTAAGTTATCTAAAGAACGCTATTTGGTGCACAGGACCAATACATTGCACTTCTAATGGACTTATGAAAGATGTCAACTTAATTATTCTATGTATTGCACAACCTGAATGAAATCATAGTACTTGTTAGCTTGAGCATTGAATACTATTGTATGTCACTGGTAGGCATAAAATTATTTGATGGATTCTTAGTGCCAAATGTTGATGAAATCTGTTCTGAGAATGTTAAAGAAATCAATGCTAATACTAGAAGTACAATTTATCAATATTATATAATAGCTGGTATAAGTGATAGATCATGTCTGTTTGTGTAGGTAAAGGGGTAAGTACCTTGCTTTCTTTTTCTGCTCTTCTTCCACAGGAGTTGAATCAAGCACACAAACAGAAGAAACACTACCAACGAAGAAATGATAATGGCTATCACAGTCTTCTTTTTACCATAATTACCGCTTATATGATCTGCACAACAATATTTTGGAATTAGGACTTTGACTTAGGGTACATTTTTTATGATACGGAATATCAGTTATATATTTTGTTCTACGCTAACCTATCATATAAATGTGTTTTGTGACATGTATGTTAGAACTGGTATATAATTATATTTCTGCATGAGAAAATGTTCCTAGATTCAGCATGCAGAGAATCACAAACTTAACAGAACTATATCACCATGTCACGTTCACTTAAAACCATATAAAGCAACAAAGAAATGTATGGCAATGTTAAATGTAGAAAAATATATTCTCTCAAAAAATGTAGAAAAATATCCCTTGGTGTTCCTTTTAGTGAGAAAGGGATGTGATTTGGCAAACGGATTAGTTATTAACTATTAATTTGTTGTTTATTTCATTGATTTTAAGATAAATCCTCCTCATTAGACATTATGTTAGCAAAATTACTTCCTTTTACATTACAAATATTGGATGTTGTTTGGGGAAAAAAAGGAGGCTACCATAAATTTTAATCGAAAGAGTGCGTTCATAATACTGGCATATTAAAACCAATTGTCGAAAGTCCTAGCATTGGATAAGAATAAGATGAGTAATAGGGAGAACATAGACCTTACTGCCAATCACAGGAAAAGTTTAATGTATCACGGAGTTGTCATTGCACTTATATAACTTAGATATTATTTTGATTAATTGGTAATATACAACATATTTTTCTAAACAAATAGACTTCATCATCACCTTGTCAGCAAATGGAGGAAATTTTACCAGGAAAGACTGCAATACTCAGCAAAATGGAGGAACTTCTCAACATGACTTTGGCTTGGGATTCCATATATTTGAAGAGAGAAAAGCTACATTGTTATTCTAATTATTTCCCACCTAAGCTTATGTAGGTACTACAATTGGAACCTGGATCATCAGTTCTCGGATAAGCACGCTAAGCTAAATGGGGCTAAAAAAGGAGAAAAATTGGGAAAAGAAAACTGATGTTAAGAGGTCTGCGATAATCTCTTTAGTCATCCGATGCAACCCAACAGCCATATCCAGCTCCTGCAAGAGTTGCAATTGTAGTCTATATATTTACCGGTTTAACTTCCCCTCGCAGGAAATAAACGTTACCTAATTCAGAAGATGCAAGCCGAACATATAGATCCGCTCCTCCTTCAGTGAACACTCTAATATCTACGAGATCTCCGGTCCACGTCATACATCCACTCCCTTCACTGATAGCATAGGCACTGCAAGAGCAGTTCTTCAGGCACCAGTCTTTGCACTCTTCCAGACTTTTGCTGCTGTGCACGGTGGCATTTGATGTATCGGGCAACTTCGCTTGCTGCAGCCCGAAGAAACCATCACCTGATGAACAATTTAGAGCTGTTCTCCGCACACAACCATCGGTATTGTCTCCAATTCTCCAATTTTGAGGAGACTTAGGACTGAATCCCTTCAAACAAGCGCAGGCAGCTGAGTAGTTTGTGCTGCATATGCTATTAGCTCCACAGTTAGCATACTCGTCGCACGGGTCTTTTGGATGCCACCAGTAGAGGTCCCATCCAAGGTTTGGTTTAGACCGCACGAAACGCTGAAGCGCTCCAGTCTCGTTCGACACAAGACGAGATAGAATAGAATTGTCCAGTACTTCGAAACTGTAGGTGGCCTCAGACTTATTGGAACTTAGATGAAACCTGAACAGATTAGTTATGCTCATCTGTGGATTGCCATTAAATCCACGTCCGTTCCAGGGTCCAGTGCGAAATATTAGGTCAGATCCTCTCCATAAGAAAAGCTCTGTTGCTGCATTTCTATTTATCTTGTAGGAGTAGTCCCCTGGTGAAGGGTCGGAGGAGCTTTTCCATGATGTGAGATACGTGTCAAGATTGGTTCTGAAGTCCCGTGCAAGCTTCATACCTGGCAGAAGTGTGTCAGTTGGATGATCAAAGCTCTGCCACAATAAAGTCTTCGAAGTTCCTTCAATCAGGACGAGATTTCCCGAGTCCAGGAGCTGTACAACGGGATTGATTGCATTTGATGTGCCTGTGGACCAAAAAATATATCCGGTGCTATTTACAATTTCCAGAGTTCCATCACCTGTGAGATTGAGAACCCCCGTGGAGCCACTGAGGGGAGAGATTCTATTGGCAACCCACACAACTATTTTATCTGGAGTGTAATATATCCCCAAGTACCGATTCTTCGAATCACCAGGGCTGAAGAAGCCCAGTTCGAAGGTCCCACCTGACGAGATTAAGGTTTGTCCATCTGCAATGGATTTAGTCGGCGTCATTGTATCTCCTGCAATGGATACAGTGAAGAGATTAAAGGAAAGAAATAAAAAAGATAAATTTAACCATCTGATTTAGAAAATGAAATCAGAACGAAAATATGGGTATTTGAGGCTTGGTAATCTATCAAAAGATGCTACATTTACTAAAACAGAGGAGTTTAATCACTTAACTGATCTCGAGGCACTTTGCCCAAGAAACCTGATCTCTAGGCACAATCGTAGTCTCTAGGGGCTCGTTTGGTTCGCGGGAAAAGAAGGGGGGAAAGTGTGGTCAACGGGAAAGTAATGAGATGCCTCTTGTTTGGTTGGAGTTTTCAAAGGAGAGAGAAGGGAAAGTTGTATTCCCATAGGAATGTGATTCCCACATTTCATGGGAAAGTCTTTTCCATGAGAAACATGGGAAAGTTACTTTCCCATGAGGCGGGAATCACTCCATTTTTACTTTTTCCAAAAAAGTCCCTTCAGCATTAAAGAAGCATTAAAGAGGCATTAAAAACCTAATTTTTATTAAGGGCATAATAGGAATTATATATAACTTTCTTAGGAAAGTGGATGGCCAACCAAACATAAGCACCTTGGAAATTTGTCACTTTCCCATGGTCAACCAAACATGCCAAAAGTACTTTCCTAGGCATCCTCTTCCTAGGAATTTGTTTCCCAGGAATCATATTCCTAGGAAGGAAAATGCTTCCCGCGAACCAAACGAGCCCTAGGACTCCAAGGCTCCAATGTTGCTAGGAAAGTCCTCAAAGAACAATCGAATGGGTCTAGTTCCTCAACATATGTACTTCAGATTTCACATTAGGGACTCATTTGGATAAGGGCTCATTTGGTTCGCGGGAAAAGAAGAAAAAAAGTATAGCCAATGAAAAAATAAAAAAATATCTTTTATTTGATTGAAGTTTTCAAAGAAAAAAATAGAAAAGTAGTATTTTTATGGGAACAAAATTTTAATGTTTCATGGGAAAGAAAAATCTATAGAGGACATGAGAAAGCTACTTTCTCGTCGATTAGGAATTAGATTTTTTTTTTTCCAAAAGTATCCTTGAGCCATTAAAATCCGTGGGTAGGTCTCTCTTTTTATTATGAGTATGATAAATATTTTGTACAATTTTTCTAAAGAAACTGCATGTTCAACTAAATATAAGTCACTATGGAATGTGTCACTTTTTCATAATCAACTAAATATACAAAAACTATTTTTTTAAGTATCTTATTTTTAAAAATTATTTTTTAAAAAAGAATATTACAATGAGAAAAAAAATTTCGCCAAGCAAATAAGTGCAAAGGCCAAAGAAGCACAAGTCGGTTACTGAGGCGGTGGAGTCGAGAAAGGATACCTTAAGTCGTGCTCCGGCTTACAAGCTATAACTTTGAAATCTTTGCGAGATCTTTGAGTATCATTACAGATGTACCACACCCATTCCTCCTTAAATTTCTTACCTTATTTAATGAGAGTTTTTCTCAATTGATAACAAGGAATTTCTTCACCAAGACTTGAAAATCAGGACTTCATTCAACAATAGCTAAGAAACAAGGATCCCATAATAGATTAACATCTCAGTTAAATAATTATGATTGTATTTTGGATTATGTTATTTTTATAACAGCTTATAATAATTTTTCTGCAATGATGCGATCGAGAAAAAGGAAGAATTTTTTTAACTCGTTCAACTAGAATCTCTCAAAAGAAATTTAGAAGAAGATGTAACAATTGTGAAAGTAGGGTTTAAATTCCTTTTTCTTTTATTGATGATCTAAACCCGAGATATATAATATTTATTTATAATAGTGAGATCCGCTCTTGCAGAATTTGAATCAAATTTTTTTTCCTAGTTCTAATAGGACTTTCTTTCCTAAAATATATATTACTAGTAAAAATAAATTTAAAAAAGCTAAATTTTTTTAGGAGGTAGATCTCGATTTCTACATCGACTTTGCTTCTTGTCGCTCTGTCCGGTTCTTCTCGAATTGGTAGATATGCTCGATCAAAATTTTATCTGAAAAAGAAACTTTTAGTTTGACCAACCTATTTTAGAGTTTACATGATGGAAAGTTATCCAGTTTAAAATAAAAAAGATCTTAATCAGGCATCGTATGACCAATTTATGGCTTTCGAAAGTTTGGCTTGCGACTTGGTTTCTCGATATGGCGAATTTTGCTTCTGAACTCTGTTCAACCTAATTTGTATTGACCAAAATGATCCGCATCGAGTCTGAGGATTTTTTTGAATCTCATAAGGTAATTATATGCAAATAATAATGCTTTCAAAATCGTTCAACAGGCTTACTCTGAGAATTTAAAAATGAATTAACGAAAGAAGGAAAGAATGAATGCAAAAGGTGAGACGAGCAATTATATTTGGGCACATATATGGAAATTTCCAACATGGTCAGATGCACTTTATCTCTTGCCCTCGGGAAATCGTTCTATCAACTATATGAAACATCTAACTAAAGAAATTGATGGGCTGGCATGATGCCATACCAGAGTTCTCTTTGTGCATACTTAAAGACTAACCTGCTCTGGGAAATTTCCATGATGCGACATTTTATAATGATTCCATGATGCAACTTTTGTGCCTCTAGAAAAGCCACCAAGAAACTTATGAATTTCTGCGAACAAATAGCACTCCATGCCAACTCTATGAAAAATGCTAGAAAACTTGCGTGGAGCTGGAGGAAGGGCCCATATACTGAAAAGGGAATCAATTCTGAAGAATTAGATGACTAGATTCTAATTTCAGACAGGTAGGAAGAACAAAAACAAGGGATATCCTTAAACCAGTATACACTCTGCTTTCTTTACATCAAAAAAAAAAAAAAAAGTAAAAAAAACTGTGCTTTCTGTATCAAAGGAAGCATGGGAACAGTAAGCTCTGGATACACACTAGCATTCATACCTGGCTGGCCATGAACCAGGACTGCAGCTGCCGAGAATCCAAGCACTAGAACCCATTCCGCCAACGCCATTTCTCTTTTGCTTCCTGGCACCCAGAAAGTCTCATCTAGTTGTGCCATTTGCCCTGTGATAAGCCAGCTGCTTTCCTACGGAACAATAAGAAGCTGCAGAACCTTTACATCGTTTTCCGATAGCAAGGAATTTTTATACCCAAATGCCTAGAAGGTCTCTATCTTTAACAGGAAGCCGAAGTAGACCTTTTAATAACTAATAACAGTGATAGGAATTAGAAATAGACTTTGTTTATCCAAGTCGCCAGGTTTAATTCTACAGTATGATTGTTGTTACATCAACTACTTCCACGCCTTCAACAATAATAACAATAAAAAAAGAGCGCATAGCCGTGCAGAGAGGGCAGCTTCCAACATAGTTTCCAATCTGATATGGCATGAAAGGGATTTCTGCAATTCAAAGGAGAATCCATGCGATTTACCAACGTTGGGGAACTGCCTTGGACCAGATAGCAATACTCTTAAGAATTAGAGTTATTTTTGTTCTTTGAAATCCAAGGATTCCAATATCTTGGCATATCAAGCAACTTAAACTTTGTAGCAGTGCCAATTACAAAATAGAGGAGCTTTGGTTGATTAGAACAAGAAACTATGGTAATTAGATGGAGCAGAAGTTTCTCAGCTGATTACCGCAAAACTTTGCAACAGAGAAACAACTAATTTTTTGATTTAATGTTGAACCCCTTGAGGAGATCACTGTAGCATAAGCATAAGATCAGAAAGAACCAGAAAACATAGATTCCACCAATCCCATTTCTCTTTTGCTTCCTGGCACCCAGAAAGTCTCATCTAGTTGTACCATTTGTCTTGTGATAAGCCAGCTGCTTTGCTACGGAACAATAAGAAGCTGCAGAACCTTTACATTGTTTTCCGATAGCAAGGAATTTTTATACCCAAATGCCTAGAAGGTCTCTATCTTTAACAACAAGCTGAAGTAGACCTTTTAATATGAATGCAAGGGTGCAGCATATGCATAGACTAACGGCTCATTTATAGCAGTTTTTGTCCCAGATTGAAATTAAGGTCATGATCTGACGGTTCATCAGTATGCTTTTGTGGAAATGCCATTAACGAACTCCCTTTCCGTATGTTGTCTCCTCATTATAGTTCCATGTGTAAGTATTTTGCAGAAATTGATAGCCCGCGCCCTTTGGTACACTGGATTACAACTTTCAATCGTGTTGACTGGGACTGGGATTCTAACACCTGGTCCAGGCTTCAATATCACCCATGATACATTCTCCCATACGAGCTTGCTATTCACCAAACCACAGTCCCCGTACTGCACGCCGTATCTATTGCTCCCTCTCCCTGCTCATTTTTTCACCTTCTGAGCTTACCCAATACAAAACCTCTATATAAAAGCCCTCAAGTCTCATTTAAATTCCAGTAGCTGGGTCTACGTCAAAACAGCAAAGGAAACAATTGTTGTTATTTACCTAGCTCAACGGCAGGCTAGATTTTTTTTTGGAACAGCAATAGTACTCATTTTAATGGGTAATAATTGATTACTATATAAATATAACAATGTTATTCATTTTTTTGGTAAAACAATGTTACTCATTGAAGACTGTGGAGTGATTGATTAAAACCCCATTTGATTTTGATGAGCTCAAAGCATTTGAGTATATCTTGTGATTACTAATGAATTCAATTGAGTGTTTCAGTGAAAATCCTGTCCAAGTGTTTCTAGACTTGGTTCATAGTATTTTGGATAAGTTAAGAAGTCTGCATGAACCAATGTCTGAGACTCGAGTCGACTCCCGAGTATCACGAGTCGACTCCAAGCGTATCAAGTTCACTGGCACGAGCTCGAGTCGACTCCAGATCAGTACGAGTCGACTCCGACTGAGAACAGACAGAAGGACAGAAAGCTTCAACTCAGAAACTGTCAACGAGTCGACTCCCGAAGTGCGCGAGTCGACTCCAATGTTCAACGAGTCGACTCCAGGGTAGTAAGAGTCGACTCCAAGAGAAACACAAAGAAAAGTCAGAGAGCAGTTTTCGGACTCTGAGATTCGAGTCGACTCCCGCAGTACGCGAGTCGACTCCGAGACTGAGCGACCATCAACAGACAGAAGACCATGTTACTGCCTCTGAGATTCGAGTCGACTCACAGACAGCTCGAGTCGACTCCGAGACAAGCTTCACGTCAAAAGGCAGAAGACCAACTTTCGGAAACTGAGAGCCGAGTCGACTCCAAGGAAGTTCGAGTCGACTCCAAGACTGGATGAGCCAAAAGACAGAGAAACGGGAGTTCGGGCTCTGAGATTCGAGTCGACTCCCAGGACAGTCGAGTCGACTCGAGTGGACAATTCAAAATTGGATCCACGGACTTCAGTGGATGAGCCGACTCCAAAATTGCCAGGTCAGCTCCAGAAGTTGGCGAGTTGACTCCAGGTCAAGACGAGTCGACTCCCAGTCAAGACGGCAACTTTAATTCAAATTTGGAACAGTTGCCGAGTCGACTCCGGAAAAGCGTGAGTCGACTCCTGCTACAGCCGAGTCGACTCCTGATCGCGCGAGTCGACTCCAACCCACCAACGGTCATATTGTCAGGCTGCGCAGAGTATGCAGAACGGCCAGAAAAAGCAGAGTAACGGCTAGTTTCCGTGGGGGTTGGCTTAAATAGCCACAGAGGACTGTAGCAAGGCAGAGAACAGATATTCCACTCCAAGCATTCAAGTTTTCAAGCTCTCCAAGTGCTCTTAAACGAAAAAGGGGAGATCTGCATTTACTGCTCCAACAACTTCTTCCCAACAATAAAAGCTTCCTCCTCCTGCATTCAAGTCGACCACTCTTTCAAGAGGAGACCGGAGTTCCAGAAGCCATACCTCTTCACCAGCTTAAAAGCGTTTGAGGGCTTCTAACTCCTTTACGATTATATTGTTTTAAATCTGCTTTTTGAGAAGCTATTTTCTGTTTTCTTCTATCTCTTGTATTTACTTGATTCAATCGGGGGATTGAATCAAGAGGTTTAAGGTTGGTTGGTGAGCCAAGTTAAAACCAACGTGTGTAAGGGTTTGATTGTGAGCCCGGAAAAACAATCGGGGTTGGTTCTAGTCGGTGAGCCTGGGAAAACCGACCGAGTTCGTTGTGAGCTCGTAAAACAACAAGTTTGGTTGTGAGCTTGCAAAACAACCGGCTGTAATCCAAGGGGGTTATAGTGAAATTCCCAAGTGAGACTTGGGGAGTGGACGTAGGAGCAAGGGTTAGCTCCGAACCACTATAAAACTTTGTGTTTGTAGTGCATTGTCTCTCATCTTCTTCCCCGCACATTACTCACAGCACTAGACCTTAATTAATTAACTTGTTATAGTTTTTAATTAATCATCCACAAAGTTTTAATTAGTCAAATTATTTTAAAAACCCAATTCACCCCCCCTCTTGGGTTGTCTATCTGGGCAACAAGTGGTATCAGAGCCAAAAACTCTTCCACTCAAGAGTTAAAAGATCAAAATGACAACCCCATTTGGATCTTCTCACATTGAGGGTCAGTCCACCCAAAGACCCCCTTTCTTCAATGGATCTGACTACTCATACTGGAAGGCTAGGATGAGAATATTCATCCAAGCCCAAGACTATGAGATGTGGTCCATTGTAGTAAATGGGCCCTACATCCCATCCATATACGTAGATGGTGTTAAGGTACCTAAACTAGAAATGGACTGGGATGAACATGACATGAGGAAGGCACAATTAAACTCTAAAGCAATGAATGTCTTCTATTGTGCCTTAGACCGTAATGAATTCAATAGGGTCTCCACTTGCAATTCTGCAAAAGAGATTTGGGACAGACTTGAAGTGACCCATGAGGGTACGAATCAAGTGAAAGAGTCCAAAATAAATATTTTGGTTCATAAATATGAACTATTTAAAATGGACTCTAACGAAACAATTACATGCATGTTCACTAGGTTTACTGATATTGTCAATGGCCTAAAAAGCCTTGACAAGAACTATACTAACAGTGAACTTGTCAGGAAAATCCTTCGGTGTCTACCAAGGTCGTGGGAAGCTAAAGTGACGGCAATCCAAGAAGCTAAAGACTTGAACAGGCTTCCACTTGAAGAGCTCCTTGGATCCCTTATGACGCATGAGCTTACCATGAAACAACACAACGAGGAAGAGTCCTCCCATAAGAAAAAGGTAATAGCTTTAAAATCTACTTCTTCTAACAAGGACTTGTCTTGCAGCAGCAGCAGTGAAGAAGAAGAAGATGAGGAAGATGGTGGTGAGGCTCTTCTTGTGCGCAAGTTCAAGAAATTCATCAACCACAAGAAGTCCTATCATCAAAGGAGAGGCCCCTCAAATTCCTACCGCAAGGACAAAGGTAAGGAAAGGGAAAGAGAGGGGATCGGGTGCTATGAGTGCAAAAAGCCGGGACACATCCGAGCTGAGTGTCCCTTACTAAAGAAGAGCAGCAAGTACAAGAAGAAGAAGAAAGCCCTTGTCACCACCCTATCGGACTCCGACGCATCATCCTCATCATCGGATGAAGAACAAGAAGAGAAGGCCAATTTTTGTTTCATGGCCAACGAAAATGAGGTAACTTCTGATACGCACTATGATTTTTCATTTGATGAACTTTATGATGCGTTTAACGAACTAATGATTGAATATAAGGATGTTAATGTTAAAAACAGGGAACTAAAAGTAACTAACCAAACTTATATCCGTAAGTATGATTCTTTAATTAAGGATAAAGATGCTATTACCAAAGAAAATCTAGAACTTAAGACAAGCAACCAACTCTTAATTAAGAAAACTAATACCTTAACTAAAGATAATGAAAAACTAACTAAGAAATTTTCAGAACTTAAAAAATATAAACAAACCTTAGATAAGGATCTTACTAAAGAACTTAATGATCTAAAAGCCGAAAATCAGACACTAACTAAAGAACTTAACAAATACAAACCCTTAGTTGAAAGATTTACCTATAGTTCTGAAAAATTAAACATGATACTAAATAGTCAACGTGCAGTGTTTAATAAAGTCGGTTTAGGATATAAACCAAGGAATAAGCAAAAACTTCTTAGTAACTTCTTTGTTAAAGCTGGGGAAACAAAAACTAAGAAAATAACCTGCTTTTGTTGTGGTACAGTAGACCATAAAGCAAATGTATGTAATTTTAGGAAAAGTAAAACTAAAAGAAAAATTAAAAGGGTATGGGTTCCAAAAGGAACCAACTTGACTAACCATGAAGGACCCAAGAAAACTTGGGTACCTAAGATGACATGATTTGCTTGTGTAGGAGTGTCTTGCAGCCAAGGTCAACAAAAATTGCTGGTATTTGGATAGTGGCTGCTCAAGGCACATGACGGGTGATAAAGACCAATTTTTCACCCTTGAAGCTAAGAAGGGAGGTGCTGTGACGTTTGGAGACAACAACCAAGGTCACATCATTGGTATTGGTAAAGTTCAAATCACCCCTTCTACTTTTATAGATAATGTCAGATATGTTGATGGTCTTAAGCATAACTTGTTAAGCATCAGTCAATTATGTGATAAAGGATATGATGTTATGTTTAAACCATCACTATATATTATAACAAATCCTAATGATAATAGCTTAGTTTTTAAAGGGATTAGACGTGGAAATGTATATGTTGTAGACCTAGAAGATCTTGCAAAACATAACCAATGTCTAGTTGTAAATGAAACTAAAGATAATGATGCTAGTTGGTTATGGCACCGTAAGTTAGGTCATGCAAGCATGGACACAATAACTAAATTAGTTAAAAAAGAGACTCCGTGATAGGTTTGCCAAAATTAAAATTTGAAAAGAATAAAATATGTGAAGCATGTCAATTTGGCAAACAATCTAGGAACTCTTTTAAATCCATAAAATGTGTCTCTACCTCTAGGCCTCTAGAATTATTACACATGGACCTATTTGGTCCAACTAGAACAACAAGTCTAGGTGGAAATAAATATGGTCTTGTTATAGTAGATGATTACTCCAGGTACACATGGGTCATGTTCCTAGCACATAAGGATCAAGCATTTTCTATGTTTAAAAAGTTCCATAAGGAAGTAACAAATGCTAGAGAGTCTTCAGTCATAGCCATTAGAAGTGACCATGGTACCGAATTCGAAAATCAATTATTTGACGAATTTTGTAGTAAAAAGGGGATAACCCATAATTTTTCTGCACCTAGGACACCACAACAAAATGGAGTTGTGGAAAGGAAAAATAGAACTCTAGAGGAAATGGCTAGAACGATGTTATGTGAAAGTAACCTCCCTAAGTACTTTTGGGGAGAAGCCATTAATACTTCCTGCCATATATTAAATAGAGTTTTATTAAGACCCATTATAAAGAAAACACCATATGAACTGTGGAAAAACAGAAAACCAAAGGTTAATTATCTTCATGTTTTTGGATGTAGGTGTTTTGTGCATAATAATGGGAAAGACAATCTAGAAAAATTTGACCCTAAATCTGATGAAGGAATATTCTTAGGTTATTCTACAACTAGTAAAGCCTATAGAGTATTTAATAAAAGAACCTTAGTCATAGAAGAATCTATACATGTAGTATTTGATGACTCTAGTGACATCTCCTCTAGTAAGAAAGTTAATTTTGATGATGATGTTGAAATACTTGAGGAAAAGATAGATGAGATGGGATTACAAGATGATAATCAAAAGTTGATTGAAGGAGAATCATCAAGCCAAGAGGCTATTGTGGATCATGGGCTAACAAAAGCTTGGATGTATGCTCACGGGCATCCTAAGGAACTCATTCTAGATGATCCATCTCAACCGGTTAGGACTAGAGCTTCACTAAGAAATCTAAATAGCCATCTAGCTTTTGTTTCACACTTTGAGCCCAAACATATAGAAGAAGCCGAAAATGATGTAAATTGGATAAATGCAATGCAAGAAGAACTAAACCAATTTACTAGAAACAAAGTGTGGGATCTAGTAGAGAGGCCTTCTGAATATCCAATTATAGGTACAAAATGGATATATAAAAATAAGCTAGATGAAAATGGAATTGTTATAAGGAATAAGGCTAGACTAGTGGCAAAGGGTTATAATCAAGAAGAAGGCATAGATTTTGATGAAACCTTTGCTCCCGTAGCTAGACTTGAGGCTATTAGACTATTATTAGCATATGCATGCTCTAAGGATTTCAACCTATTTCAAATGGATGTAAAAAGTGCATTTTTAAATGGGTATATAAATGAGGAAGTGTATGTAGAACAACCTCCTGGTTTTGAAAATCATCAATACCCTAATCATGTGTATAAACTGAACAAAGCACTTTATGGACTAAAACAAGCACCTAGAGCTTGGTATGAGAGACTTAGTAAATTCCTATTAGAACATGAATTCTCTAGGGAAATGTAGATACAACATTATTTCTGAAAAAGAAAAATAAGGATATGTTATTAGTACAGATTTATGTTGATGATATCATTTTCGGTGCTACTAACAATCGCCTCTGCGAGGAATTTGCTGATTTGATGCAGAGTGAGTTTGAGATGAGCATGATGGGAGAGCTGAACTACTTCCTCGGGCTTCAAATCAAACAATCTGAAGGAGGCATCTTCATCAATCAAGCAAAATATATCAAGGAGATGCTCAAGAAGTTTGATATGGAGGGAAACAAGTCAATCAGCACCCCCATGAGCTCATCATGCAAGTTAGACCAAGATGAATCAGGTAAATCTGTAGATCAAAAACTTTATAGAGGTATGATAGGTTCTTTACTGTATCTTACTGCAAGTAGGCCTGATATTATGTTTAGTGTGTGCATGTGTGCTAGATATCAGGCTAATCCTAAAGAATCACACCTAGCTGCAGTTAAGAGAATCTTTAAATACTTAATTGGAACTAAGAACATAGGGCTGTGGTACTCTAAAGAATCTAGCCTAAACTTAATAGGGTACACAGATTCAGACTTCGCTGGATGTAAGCTTGATAGAAAAAGTACCAGCGGGTCCTGTCAATTTCTAGGAGAAAACCTAATCTCATGGTTTAGCAAGAAACAAAACTCGGTTGCATTATCCACTGCAGAAGCTGAATATGTTGCAGCCGGGAGTTGTTGTGCTCAAATCTTATGGATTAAACAACAATTAGAAGATTATGGCATTAAACAAGATAAAATCCCCATTAATTGTGATAATACAAGTGCCATAAATCTAACTAAAAATCCAATTCAACATTCAAGAACTAAACACACTGAGATAAGACATCACTTCATAAGAGATCATGTATTGAATGGTGATGTGTCACTCCAATTTGTTTGTACTGATAATCAATTAGCAGATATTTTTACAAAACCCCTAAGTGAAGAGAGGTTTAGTGTGCTTAGGAGGGGATTAGGAGTGATTGATCCATCCTAGTGGGTTTTTCACTAGATTAATTGATTTTGATGATTAGAATGAGGTTAAAATAGAGTTTCTATGCAGTGATCATCAAATCAGTCCTTAATTAGGTGATTTTCCCTCATTTGGCACGATTATGGCATGGTTTTTAGGTGCGTGCCAAGGTTAGAGACGACTCGAGTAAGTTTCAGAGCCGGCTCCTGAGGGGGAGTCGACTCGCGCATTTGCGGGAGTCGACTCGCAAAGTTGGCAGCTGAGGGGGAGTCGACTCGCACACTGTCGGGAGTCGACTCGCGCATATTCTGGAGTCGACTCGAGGTCGAGTCGACTCGCGACTCAGGGGAGTCGACTCGCAGTCGGGATCCGACTTTTTAACCCTAGGTTTGTCGTTTCGCAAACACTTTTCCTCAAGCCGCCACTGTTCACAAAGCCCTAGAGCCGACTCCTAGGTCATCCCCGATCGTCTCCAAGCCCTTTTCCCGTCGATTTTTCGCCGGACATTGAGTTTCCGTCCGTTCCTAGGTCATTTCCGGTCCGTCCCGAGCTTCCTCTGTCGGTCCTTCACCGTCCTCTAGGTATTTTTCTTCCCGTTTAGGTCAAGATGCCTCGTAAGACCGTCGTTAGGAAGAGGTCCCATCCCGAGGCCGGTCCAGAGCGGCGCTCTAAGGCGCGGCACGATCCCGCGAGGGAACCACCTCCGGATCGTTCCCCGCCTAGGGTGGTTCTCGTTAGGCCGTTGGCCGGGAAGGCCGTCACCTCCGGGAGGTTTGTCGATTTCGACTATCTCTCCCGGGAGGGGTTCACCATAGGCGATAGGCTTAGAGCCCAGGGCCTAGAGTACTTCCTCACCTTGGACCTTCCCACCTATCCTGGCCTAGTTCAAGAGTTTTACAGCACCGTCCATCGGGGAGATGGAGGTATCGAGGGCACGGTAGTAGGTGTCCCGTTGCGTGTCACAGAGGACCTCATTGCCCATATCCTTCACCTTCCATTAGTAGGGGTGGCTCCCGCACACCCTGAGGATAGAGTTGCGGCCCTTACGGTCGTCTTAGGGCATCCACCTCAGTCCCCCCTAGATGAGGTATCTGCTAGCTCACTTCCTATTGAAGTGAGAATCCTTTTGAGCATTCTGTCCAGGTCCATCTTCCCTAAGACAGGGAGATTTGATTTTGTGAATGAGAGGGACTTAGCTATTATGTCTTATATCCTTCAGGACACCCCGATCAACTTCCCAAAGCTCATTTATAGGTATATGTGTGAGCCCCTAGATAGACCTAGGCTCTCACTCCCATACGGGATGTTATTCACTCTTCTTTTTAGGCAGTACGAGATTCCCATTCCTGAGAGGAAACCCTCTCGTGCCTTGCGATGGACTGATCGCTTATGTACGGGGACTATGCACAGGATGGGGTTTCGGAAGAGAGAAGGGATCTGGGTTAGGAAGTCCACTCTTACTGCTCAGACCACCAGACCATCACCCAGTCCTGAGCCAGATTCAGACTACCCAGACCTTCCAGACCATCCAGACCTCCCATCCACTCCTCCTGCTCCTACCACCTCTGCCGGACCTTCCTCCTCAGTTCCACCATCTATGGAGGTCCGTATTGATACAGAGCAGCTCCGAGAGCTTCGGCAGGAGATCGTCCGAGATCTGAGGGATGAGCTGCTTCGGGAGCTCCGAGGTGCGGTGCCTGCCCCCACTCCTGCACCCGTATCTTCTCAGTTGGTCCCTTCCTTGACAGCCGTGACTGACATGACGGCTCATGTACGGGAAGAGATCTACAATGTCCGGAGTTTGGTCCAGGCCCAGTTCCACAGCATGAGTGAGGTCACGAGCTCCACTCGACAGATGCGAGAGGAGATAGGTCGTGACATGCACACCACCACCGAGGGGGCCGAGCGCTTGGCGAATGTACTCATCAACAAGCTGGACGCACTTCAGACATCGGTGACTGGGCTTCAGGCGTCGGTGACAGAGCTCTCCACTACACATAGCAGAGCCACCACGTCTATTATCACGCAGCTCGGACATGTGACAGATGCAGTCACCCTCCTCATGGAGCAGAGCCGATTGAGAGGAGGAGCACCATCCTCCAGAGGAGGTGCCACATCCTCGAGAGGAGGAGCCACACCCTCCAGAGGAGGAGATGCATCCTCGAGAGGGGGAGCTTCATCCTCGAGGAGGACATAGATGTGTTTGAGTTGTGTTTTGTCTTGCTTTGCTTTACTTATTGTATTCTCACATGTATTCACATTCATATCAATACAATGAGTAGACATTTTATCTTCAATTATGTGCCATTTGATGATTGGTTGTGCCATTGATTGTGTGTGATTACCTCCTTTTTGGTATGATGACAAAAAGGGGGAGAAATATGTATAAAATATGTAAAAAAGGGAGAAATATGAAAAAATATGTAAAAGAAATCAATAGAAATAAATAAAAAGATAAACTCTTAATAACACACACAAATTTGTTCTAAATGGATTCGGTACCTCGAGGCTCATTATCTCTCTTTTGGGGCTCCTAATGGAGTAATCTCCAGAATCTATTCAAGGGATATTCGGAGATTAGCTGAATCCTACTCAAGAACAAATTGACAGATTTTTCCTCTAAAAAGATAAAATTCAGTTCAAAAACTTCAAAGCATTAAAAGGAAATTCAGAGAATCAAAACATAGTTGAATGCATATGTTGAGGGGGAGAATCTGAATTTTAATCAAGCTAAATCATTAATGACATATAAGCCAAACAATTGATTGCATAATATGAAGGCTTATATAATTCCAAATGAAAGGGGGAGCTCTAACTCCGAAATTTAATGTTTCACTCCTTTCAAACTTGGATAAATTAAATTATCAGACATTTGAATTCATTTATGGATTTTACTTCATTGTTTTATGAGCAATTCATTTTTCACATACTCAAAGTTTTGTCATCATCAAAAAGGGGGAGATTGTGGAGTGATTGATTAAAACCCCATTTGATTTTGATGAGCTCAAAGCATTTGAGTATATCTTGTGATTACTAATGAATTCAATTGAGTGTTTCAGTGAAAATCCTGTCCAAGTGTTTCTAGACTTGGTTCATAGTATTTTGGATAAGTTAAGAAGTCTGCATGAACCAATATCTGAGACTCGAGTCGACTCCCGAGTATCACGAGTCGACTCCAAGCGTATCAAGTTCACTGGCACGAGCTCGAGTCGACTCCAGATCAGTACGAGTCGACTCCGACTGAGAACAGACAGAAGGACAGAAAGCTTCAACTCAGAAACTGTCAACGAGTCGACTCCCGAAGTGCGCGAGTCGACTCCAATGTTCAACGAGTCGACTCCAGGGTAGTAAGAGTCGACTCCAAGAGAAACACAAAGAAAAGTCAGAGAGCAGTTTTCGGACTCTGAGATTCGAGTCGACTCCCGCAGTACGCGAGTCGACTCCGAGACTGAGCGACCATCAACAGACAGAAGACCATGTTACTGCCTCTGAGATTCGAGTCGACTCACAGACAGCTCGAGTCGACTCCGAGACAAGCTTCACGTCAAAAGGCAGAAGACCAACTTTCGGAAACTGAGAGCCGAGTCGACTCCAAGGAAGTTCGAGTCGACTCCAAGACTGGATGAGCCAAAAGACAGAGAAACGGGAGTTCGGGCTCTGAGATTCGAGTCGACTCCCAGGACAGTCGAGTCGACTCGAGTGGACAATTCAAAATTGGATCCACGGACTTCAGTGGATGAGCCGACTCCAAAATTGCCAGGTCAGCTCCAGAAGTTGGCGAGTTGACTCCAGGTCAAGACGAGTCGACTCCCAGTCAAGACGGCAACTTTAATTCAAATTTGGAACAGTTGCCGAGTCGACTCCGGAAAAGCGTGAGTCGACTCCTGCTACAGCCGAGTCGACTCCTGATCGCGCGAGTCGACTCCAACCCACCAACGGTCATATTGTCAGGCTGCGCAGAGTGTGCAGAACGGCCAGAAAAAGCAGAGTAACGGCTAGTTTCCGTGGGGGTTGGCTTAAATAGCCACAGAGGACTGTAGCAAGGCAGAGAACAGATATTCCACTCCAAGCATTCAAGTTTTCAAGCTCTCCAAGTGCTCTTAAACGAAAAAGGGGAGATCTGCATTTACTGCTCCAACAACTTCTTTCCAACAATAAAAGCTTCCTCCTCCTGCATTCAAGTCGACCACTCTTTCAAGAGGAGACCGGAGTTCCAGAAGCCATACCTCTTCACCAGCTTAAAAGCGTTTGAGGGCTTCTAACTCCTTTACGATTATATTGTTTTAAATCTGCTTTTTGAGAAGCTATTTTCTGTTTTCTTCTATCTCTTGTATTTACTTGATTCAATCGGGGGATTGAATCAAGAGGTTTAAGGTTGGTTGGTGAGCCAAGTTAAAACCAACGTGTGTAAGGGTTTGATTGTGAGCCCGGGAAAACAATCGGGGTTGGTTCTAGTCGGTGAGCCTGGGAAAACCGACCGAGTTCGTTGTGAGCTCGTAAAACAACAAGTTTGGTTGTGAGCTTGCAAAACAACCGGCTGTAATCCAAGGGGGTTATAGTGAAATTCCCAAGTGAGACTTGGGGAGTGGACGTAGGAGCAAGGGTTAGCTCCGAACCACTATAAAACTTTGTGTTTGTAGTGCATTGTCTCTCATCTTCTTCCCCGCACATTACTCACAGCAGTAGGCCTTAATTAAATAACTTGCTATAGTTTTTAATTAATCATCCACAAAGTTTTAATTAGTCAAATTATTTTAAAAACCCAATTCACCCCCCCTCTTGGGTTGTCTATCTGGGCAACAAAGACACTACTAGGGACATTAAAAAAATATTGTTATAGCTGGTATCGAGTTTGAAGTTTAGAGAGATTACTTTACCTAGCTGGTACATGACAGAAGTGGCCAAGGAATGGTTGTTATTTACATTCTTTGTTGTTATAAATATGCTAAGCAAGGCCTCCAAGAACCATTATAACTGCAGTTATTTTGCATTTCGGGCCAAGTATTGTTGAAACAGTCTGGTCGATTCACCCTGATCTTAGGCCAGGACATTAACTACTAGGACCTCGAACTTACCATATTACTGTCGTCCAAACCCATTTTACCGTGAGCTCGATCTGCCCACCAAACATATTTCTTTCTATGCCCGCACAAGAATCTGACAGAAGGGCCGAGTCTGGCTGCTTGCTGAGTACGCTTACTTGATTAAATAATAGACATAACAGATTGGCTTCATGAATGATCCCATCAGAGTCATTATTTTGAATATAATCTCCAATTGCTTAGCAAGGGTCGCCGTTATTCTTCCACACATCCTACTCCTTAAGATTGATACACAGACTTGAGAAAGATAGCTCAAACAAGAAGAGGATATTATTTTCAAAGAAATTGCTTAATGTGAATCCTATATACCAAGAGTCCATGTGGCATAATTCATAATCTCTGCTTGGTCATAAACAAGATTATAAGATCATCAAAACTACCACTGATCATGCTTTTGGAAGAACATAATATATCACAAAAGACAGGTCAGAATAATAGGAAAATTATAATATGGTGGAGAAAATGACTTGCATCATCAAGTGGGTACCTTTGAGCGACTGGAGTAATAAATGATGGAAAGTTCAGTAATCATACCATCCAGTGAATAGTGATATATTGGCACATTTTTTAATTATCAAACATCACTGCAAGAAGAATCTAACAATATGTGACATAATGATGAAATCATAATATGGTAGAGAAAAATGGCTTTAATCTTCCACAGAATATCCCCAGTAAAAATAGCATTCAATAATACATTAGCACATGGTAGTGATCTCAAGAAAGAAAGATTTGAGCACAGTGTCGCAACAAACAACTCTTTTTTTTTAAAAAAAAAAAAAAAAAAAAGCATTTCTATCAATATGAATTCATAGTGTTCACTCCTCTAACCATCATGTGTCATGTGGCAAGCTCAAACTACAAGAGCAAAATGACTCCTACAAGATCATAACTTCAGTTCTCTATATCCCTCTACAAACATACAAACTAGTTATAAAAAAGATTAAAAATAAATTAAAATAAAGTGAAAACATAAAATATATAAAAGTAAAATGAAATATATAATAAACATGAGAGAACATAAACTCAAAAAAAAAAAAAACTGAGTTTTCAAAAGTGAAAAAAAAGATGCAAAAAAAAAGAAAATATTTACTATAAAGGAGAAATAAATCAAATTTTAGTAAACAAAATAGAATGATATTTGAGAAAATCATATAAGACCAGATTGCTGAAACCCTATTAGAGAACAGATCAGAAAAAAAATGAAATAAACTTAAAACTAATTAACGCATGAAAGATGACAAAATAGTTGATTAAAAAAAGTGGAAATAAAGAAAGCTGGATTTCTAAAGTAAAACTATGATGAAGCATTAAAAATTTAGTAAAATAAATAATTTGTCTTGATTTTTGTGTCTAGGTTTAATTATGTTCAACAATATAAGTTATGTCTTTTTCCCCTTAACATTTTATAGTATCTCTCTTTTTTTCTGTATCTAAAAGCACAGTGCATTAGATATGCCTATCAAGGAGTAGGCACCATTAACAATAACATAAAGTTGGCAGATATTCAAAAATAAATATAAATTTTAAGAAGATATTTATGCAAATTTGAATTTTCAGAAAGGTATTTATGCAAATATCCCTAATAAAAAGATTTCAAGCATCTAAATTTAATTATTATCCAAATTACTAAAACTAAATCATAACATATTGGAATCCCACTTGCCATGTTTTTGATACAAATAGATTCTACAACATCAAAAGCTACAGCTAGCTTCATGAATAAGGTTGTCAGTATTCTTGTAGCAACAAATCATCAAAATTATCTACTGAAGTTCTAATTTGTCATCTGCATTGTGCGTGCGCGCGCGTATGTGTGTGTGTATGAGAGACAAGCATTGATGTAAAATGGATGAATTTAAATTTTCCTATTCAAACACAAACACATAACTTCAGCACCTCGGAAGAAAATAAGTGGGATTTCATGGAGCAACAAGTGCAATAAGAGAGCACCACTCATCCAAAAGTGTAGTGATTCAACAACGAAAATCACATTGAACATCTGCATTTAATAAAGTTAATAACAAAGGCAGACCCCATGGTACATGAATTACAGATCTTTTCCTTGGATACCGATTAGAAATACCATCAAACTATTGTAAAAGACTGCGGCGGTCGAGTCGGGTTGGGCTTTGACCCGTTGTTGGACCTGGGCGACTCAGTGAGCGATGCAGATGGTGGTGGGCCGGCCGGGACGCAGGCTGGCCCAAAGGTCCACATGTTGGACATGGGCAAGGGCCTTTCGAACAAGCTGCCCAGAAGCTCGACGTCTGGGTCAACCGACACGGGTCTGGAACAAGCTACTGTGGGCCGGCCCGGTATCTCGGGCCGAGCCACCCGCCATGATGATTTGGGCTAGCCTATAGAGGCTAAGCGGCTGGCCGGGCCCAACTAGGGCCCGAGGTCGGGTCAGGGTGCCCGGGAGCAGGAGATGTCACCCCTTCCCACTGCTTCTCCGACGTCATCTTCGGTGAGGGCGGCCCTGACCTCGGAGAACCCCGATCTACCCTCCCCCCACCACCTTCACCGGAGATGTCGGCAGTGACGTCCCTGGGGCTGTTCCGGGAGGCGTTGCACTAGGTGGTGGTGTCTCGGGAGGCATGGACGTGGAACCCCCAACATCCGGGCGGGGGTCGTGGCGGCCGAGAAGATGGCCAATGGTGTGTGCTGCTTTGGGGCCCTAGGATCACCCTTCGGCGGTGAGGATGGTGATGTCGACAGTGATGGGGGAAGCTTCTAATTTGGCCAAAGGTGGAGTTGGTGGTAGGCCAGCCCCGTTTGATGGGACGGTGGGTGAGGTCTTCTGCAGTATGGAGCGGGGGCCCAACTCGCGGTGCAGTGCAGAGCCGGTGGTGTTGGGGGAAGGCGTCGGCCCCATCGAGGGTGTTGGGATCGGCGAGGGGCTGGTCCAGGGTGGGGTGAAGGGAGCTGGGGCCCAATGCAAGGGTGAGCAGGGGCTCGACCGGCAGCATGATGCGAAATGAAGATTCTTACTTGGAACTGCAGGGGAGCGGCCAAGCCCTTCTTCAACAGTTCTTTTAGAAGCCTAGTCCAGGTGAACGACCCGAACATCTGCTTCTTGTGCGAGACAAGGCTCTCTCGAGGTGGCCTTCGTCGAGTGCAAAATCACCTTGCAGCTGTTTGGGAGTCTTTTGCAGTTAAGTCTCAGAGGCTATCTGGGGGTATCCTGGTGCTACAGAAGTGAGGGGTAGCCATTGTGGATGTGTTCCACAATTGCCCTCAACAAGTTGTAATGATAATTTCTGAGCCGAATGAAGCTCTTTGGGTTTTGTGTGGTGTGTATGCTAGTACTCGCTATAGGATGAGAAGAGTCCTTTAGGCCGAGGTCACCAACCTTGTCTCCCAAGGGTCTCGACCATAGTGGCGGGCGATTTCAACCGCATCCTAGGGCCTAGTGAAAAGAGAGGTGGCAGAGCCTACACTGATAAGGTGGAAAAAATGAAGTTCCAAAAACTTTTGGCAACGAATGGATTGATGGATCTCGAGTTTCATCTGGTGCAACAACCATGATGGTCGCGCCATAGAGTGGGAGAGGATCGATAGGGTCGTCGCATCGCCTTGTTGAATTCAATGCTTCCCCACCTACTAAGTTCGTCATCTGGCCCAAAATGCCTCTGATCACTGACCACTCTTGATCTCTACTGCCTCGTGCTCCATCCACCTTGCCCTTTTCACTTCGAGAAGATGTGGCTGTCGTACCCTAAGTCCTAGGACATCGTTCGGGACGCCTAAGGGATGCCGGTGTGAGGAGATGCCATGCAGAGGGTCTCGCATAAGTTAGAGCTCACCAAACGAAGGCTTTACAGATGGAACTGTGAGATAGTGGGCGATATCTCCAGGTTGGAGAAGGTGGAGGCGTCTATTGCAGACCTTTAGGGGAGGGAGGATTATTTGGGCAAACTTTCGAAGGCCGACATAATTATTCTGCATCAGAAGCTGACCACGCATCACTCTCTCTGCAGCAGTAGGAGGTCTTTTGGAGACAAAAGTCTAGAGTCCAGTGGATAAAGGAGGGGGATATAAACACTCTTTTCTTCCACTGGTCAACTATCATTAGAAGGCAGAGGAGCATGAATCAATCCTTAAGAGACGGGGCAGGGCAGCGGGTGGAGGAGAGCGCGTTCAGATGGGTTTTGGTAGACTTTTTTAGGTCCAAGTGGACGAAGAACAGTGACTCGGAGGTAACTGCCTATCTTCCGCGGCCGGATGTCGGAGTTGGGGCGGCAGAGAATAAACCTTGATCAGGGTTGTGTCGGAGTCGGAGGTGCGGGGGGTTGTTTGGGCCCTGGCAGAGGACAAAGCCTCGAGGTCGGACGATTTTTTTCCCTTCATTTTCAGAAGGTACTGGTGCATTATTGGGAGGACGGTGGTGGAGGCAGTCCAGTTGTTTTTCAGCACAGCATTGATGGCTGACGACTGGAGGCAACTTTCATCACCCTGATCCTGAAGCGTCTGGATGCCGCGAAGCCCAGCCACTATAATCCCATCAGTCTTTGCACTACCCTTTACAAGGTGGTGGCCAAAATTCTGGTGGGCAGGATGAAACCCTTGCTATCTCGTCTCATTTGTCAGGAATAGGGAGCTTTTGTAGGAGGGCAGAGCATCACCGACAATGTCCTGATTGCCTAGAAGATGATGTGGGACCTACAGCGACCCCCAAGGCGGCGGTGCTACATGGCAATGAAGCAAGATATGGAGAAATAATTTGCTGGGTTTCGCTGGTGCTTCCTCAGGCGTGCGTTGGAGAGCTTTGGCTTCCACAAGACCTAGATTGCCTGGGTTTTGGGCTATGTGCAGGGGCCATCTTTCTCCACCCCGGTCAACAGGACGTCATCGCCTTTCTTCCATTCCACTATCGGGCTTCGGCAGGGTTGTCCTTTGTCCCCTTACTTGTTCGTTATCTGTGCTGATGTGCTTTCTCGCGCCCTGCAGGTTACTTGTCGGGAGTGGAAGTTGGAGGCTGATATTCCGACCCCCGATGTGCAGCCAATCTCTCACCTCTTTTTTGCAGACGACTGCCTTCTCCTGGTCAGAGCAAGGAGGGATGTGTTGGCCCTCAGAGGGGTTTTGGAGGACTACTGCAAGGCATCAGGATAGAGGGTACGTAAATCTCCACAAGCCTACCATTTGCTTCAGTTCGAAGACGGAGCTGCAAGTGAGGTAGGAGATCAGGAGGCTTCTTGGCATGAGGGAGCAGGATGGGCCTTGGAGCTACTTAGGTGTTCCCATTACGGGGAGGAGGCTGCGGATGACGGAGTGCTTCAGCTTGGTCCAACGCACCTAAGAGCGGTTGAAGGGTTGGAGGGCGGCTTCATTGTCTATGATGGGCAGACTGACACTGATCAAGTCGGTCCTGAGCTCCATGCTTGTATACCTCATGTCCAACACTGTAGTTCCGAAGATGGTGATGATAAAAATTGAGCAGCTTCTCCGAAATTTCCTCTGGGGAACCCATGGTGGCGGTCACGGTGTGCATCTGTTGGCTTGAAAGACGATCTGCCAGCCGACCCGCGAGAAAGGGGTAGGGGTGTAGTCTCTTCTAGTGAGGAGAGAGGCGTTGATTGCCTAGCATGCGGTAAGGTTTATCCTTGAGCCACAATGTTTGTGGAGTTAAGTGATGTCAGCCCGATACGACCTGGTATGGACTGGTGGGGCAGCTCAGAGTAGCTGAAGGTGCTCTTATCTTTGGCGGGAGATTTGCAGGTATGTGCCCACTTCTTTAGCTAACTCCAGGTGGCTGATCAGTGATGGGTGGAGTATGGATGTGGTGGAGGACTCTTGGATGGACTCACTCCTGGTGAGGCTCTAGCCGACTATGGTCAACGTCGAGCCTGTGGACGGACTTCGGATTTGTAATCTCCACCTGGAGGGGGCTGGGTGGGATACCAACCGAATCGGTCAGCTGTTTGGGGAACATCTTGCAGAGAGTCCGATCGCTTCCTATTACGGGGTGTGCCAGTTCGGACATAAGGGTGTGGAGTACATCCTGCAGACCCAAAGTCAGAGTGGGAGATATCTGTAGCATCCTCTAGAGTGAGCAGCGCTAGGGGATGGACTGTGCCTAGATTTGGTGGTTCAGTCTCCACCTAAGGGTGGCCCAATTCCTCTAGAAGGTGGCCTGGGGTCAGCTGCCGACGAGATTGGTGCTATGCGGGAGGGGGCTGGGCGTCCATCCCCAGTGCCCTGAGTGCCAGGTAGATGAGACCGTGAACCACGCTCTGTTCCAGTGCGAGCGTGCTAGGAGGGTCTGGAGGTTTGTAGTGATCCCACCGGATGCATGGTGCAACTCAGTCTCTTTCTTGCAGGTGCTCAAATGGTGGGTCGTCGCCTCCTAGACTCGACAGGTGGCCATTGGGGCGACTTAGATTGCTTATCAGATCTGGCTGGCTAGGAATGCCTGGACCTTTGGCGAGACCTGTCTTTCACCAAGGTTTGTCGTCGAGCGAGCCCGGGTTCAGGCGGCAGAGATTATTCATGCAAATTCGTCGGATGAGCCTTTAATAGCTCAGGGTGCTTGGGGCTCAACTTCTACTCATGTAGCGTCTCGAACGGTGTTTTTCACCAGCGAGCCTCCACCTCCGAGTTTTTTTAAGGTCAATTTCGATGGATGTATGCTAGATGGCAGTAGGAGGGGAGGTGCTGGCTTCATCATCAGATACCCGAATTCTAGGATAGTTATGGCTGGTGGTTGCCAGATCTTCGACACCTCGATCCCAGGAGCTGAGCTGAGGCCGACATAGGCCGAGCTGGGCCATGCTCGGCATGTGTTGCGGGCTAGAGCAGTTTTGCTTGAGCGTGATTTGGATATGGTTATAGGTTAAATCCAGGGAGGCATCGACGGTGTGGGTGGGTGCCACCCTTTGCTTCGAGACATTCGAGCCATGGTCAATGGCAGTGTGGTGTTCTAGGCTAAGCATATTTATAGAGAGGCCAATGGGACTGCAGACTGGATGGCCTCATACATGGCCAACCACTCCGGAGGTGCCCTATGGGTTGGAGAGAGGGAGTTGCCTAGAGTGCTCCGAAATTTGTTGTTTTTTGATTTTTTTGCATATGTCCATACTAGAACTGTATGAATCATCCGGTTTAGCAAAAAAAAAAAAAAAGATTGCACATGTATATCGGCCAAAAAAATAAAGCAGACAATAAAAATTACAATAAATAGCTGCATACAAGCAAACTGGGTGATGCCTATTATGGAGGAATCACTATGCTGCATAACTAGACAAAGAAAAATACAAGGACGAAGCCATCTGAACGTAAATAACAAGTATCTACTACAGTCACCAACCCAAGTACCAAATGTTTCAAAGAAGTATCAGCAAACAAAGGGAAGCAGACAATTAAAAAAACAAAATGCTTACAGACACTAGCATATAGAAATTCCCTTGTCAACCATACCGCTTACATCTCTGCATGAACCAAATGACTGCATAACAACAGAACAAATAGAAAAAACCCCAATCAAACACATAAATTAAACTCCAAATCCCATTCAAGCCAAGAAAAGCAAAAACAACAAAGATGTTGAGAATTTATCGCAATCATCACTTGATGGTGTAGAAGATATGATTAAAATCAAAGGCTGTCAAAAGTTCAAAAAGAAATATCCTTTTAAGAACGCCAGTTGTAAATCAAGGGGAAAACAGAGAATAATATGAAAGATACATTAACAATAAAGTAAAACCAATTCAATCATTTAAAAATATCTCAAAGAGACTAGATACTTTTCCAACTCTGATCCCCGCAGAACAGTTGTTTACCTGTAATAAAGCAAAAGAGGTGCTCAACCTCCACAAGAATTCAAACATCATTAGACATGCTAACAATTCAATCGAACCAAGCAAGAGATTTTTTTAAAATCATACGAATAATTAGTTCTATCAACCTATTCATAAGGAAAATGATCTAACACCATGTTCAGCAAAATCTATTGAAATTGACATAAAAACAAACTCCAAGAACGAAAATAAATCATCAAGCCTCCAAAACGTTTAATAAATCATGTAGGGCAAGTCCCAGAACTAGATGATAATCACAAAACTAGGCCCCAGCGAATCACAGCTAGGAGCAGAAATAGCACGGAGATCACCACCTAACCCTAAAATAAGATTAGAAATCGAGAACCGACAAAACCCGAACACGAAACCAAGAACCATCACTGGAATCCAAAGAACACCGAGACCAAACTAGATAACAAGAAGACATAACCCTAAAACCAGACTAGAAATCAAGAACCAACTACAACCGAATTGGAAACCAAGAACCATCTCAGCAAACCGAAGAACACCGAAACCAAACTTGAAAACAAGAAACAAGTAATCAATAACCGAATCAAGAATGCAAGAAAGGCGAAAAGATACGAAGGGGGGACGGATCGCTTGCCTCCTCGTCGAGTTCTCGTCTTCCGGCGGTGGCGGAGGTTGATAGCGGGATCACCGCTCCAGGGACGCGAAGAAGAAGGCCAACGCCAGGCCCGTAATCGCCTGGCTCGCCATCCTCTCGCGCGAGAGAGAGGTCAGGTTCTCCATCTCAGGCGGTCGGATCCGAGGGACCCTTGGGAGAGAGCGGAAGAGACCGGGAGGGAGGAATAAATTAAAATAATGAAATTTGAACTGCGCGGAACAACTGGCGCAACGCTATAAAAGCCGTTACGACCGATGTCGACGTTAAACATTGTCGCAGGTGCCCGACTTTTTAGCATTCATACATGATCGACGGGGTCATGACCATCGTAACGGCAATGGTTTCAGCCATGCCGAATAAATTTTCAAGATAAATAATATAAAAATAAATAATAATTCATCGTTTTTCATTGCAATAAATTGTTACAATATTAATAATAACCGTTTCTTTTCACTTGTAAGTTCTTTCAAATAAAATATATTTTTCAAAATTCAAATTTTTATCTCAAAATTCCCTCCAATAATAATTTTATGATCCAAAAATTAGTATAATTTTATAATAATAAACATTATTTTAGTGCTTATGTTAATATTATAAAGTTGTTTTAAGACACATAATGGTTGTTATATCCGTTATAATGATCAATAGTAGTTTTTGTGAGGCTCTTATTTCATATATTGCAACTATGATTTTGAAATTATTTATGCACAAACGAATACCGAGCCTTTTTGTTAGTTTACAATTTCCTGAGTTGAAGTTACATGGAGATTGCTTCCATTGTATGAAGTGTAGAATCACAAAAATTGCTTGGAAATCCACGAATGGTATCTATAATTGAGAGAGAGAGAGAAAATAGGTGAGGAAGAGAAATAGGTGAGGAAGAGAAAGGTGAGGGGAGAGAAGGCACTACGGTGCCTATAATTGATGCATACTTTAATAGTTTGATTGATAAAGAATATTAGTTAATTATACAAGAATGACCAAAATATTTAATTGGAAGAGCTAATTCCAACTAAAGGCATTTATCAGATCGTGTGGGATACTTTAAATATTTATGTAACGACTTTCAAAACTCAAGGACAATAATACTCAACTTTATTTGCTTTTAGAAGTTCTGTCGATTTAAATGTTGAAGTGAGGCCACCAAGATGTCTTGTGAGAAGATCTCTAGCCTGGGCAAGTTGGGTTGTCTCGAGAGCTAACCCTAGCTCAGCTAATATATATATCTCCCAATCATATCCAAAGCGTGTCTTGATCTCTCTAATCCAATACAATCTAATCCCATCTTAAGCTGATTTGAATGAGTTAGTATTTAGTTGAATTGGGCTGGATTAGATTTATTGACATAGGTCAAGTCAAATAGGTAATTCAAGAATGGCAAAACAATTTTAACATTCATATTACAGTAACATTGGAGTGGTTGAAATATTATGTGCATTATCCAATTTGATGGCCTTATAGAGTTGAAGATATAGTTAAATGAAACATATTACTATTTACTCAAAATATAAATATAAACTTAATTATTTATAGATGGGTTTGGATTGGATTGGATTTTGATAAAGTTTAAGCATAATTCTATCCTATCTTTAATTGGGACAGGGTTGGAATTTTCAAGCCCAACCCAACTTAGAAACTCTGGAGCAATCCGGCAAAAGTAGCATATTGTATTTGTTGGATTCATATGAGAATGAATTTTGATGCAACAGTAAGGTTGCTCCATTGCAACCAGAAGGTCATATGTTTCAAATATAAAAATAACCTCTCCATACATGAGGGTAAGGCTAAGTATTTCATCTTTCTAAACTCTGCAACAGTGGGAGCCACTTGCCCTGAACCATTTTTTTTTTTTAACTTGTTGAGTGTAGCCCAACTAGAGTAACACTCCTAGTCACCGCATTTCATGAAAACCCTAAATAACAATATATTCCATGCATTCATGTTACGATGATAAACTTTGCCTCTGCTCATGATCTTATAGGAGGTAGATTCCCATTAGGTTAGTGTTGGGGGAAGTGTTGCCGCGTCTCGGCCGAGCGCATTCCTCGAGCAGGAGCGCGTTCCGCCGAGCAGAGGCCGGCCGAGTAGGCTGAGCTGCTCAAGCAAACCCCCGCCCGGGAGCCGGCCGAGCGCCTCCCCCCGAGCGGGAACCGCCCGAGCGCGTTCCTCCGAGCAGGAACCGGCTGAGCATGTTCCTCTGAGGAGGGGCCAGCCGAGCGGACCCTCCGGGCGGGGACCGACCAAGCGATACTTAGCCTGGCCAACCCGAAAACGCCCAAACCACGTCCTGAGGCCACGTCCTCCCGCAGCTTAGTCGGGAGATTACGTGTTGACTTCACCAACAACCGACGAATACGAGTCGTGCAGACTCCCGTTTCACTCAACAATCAAAGCGTATGGCACTCGCAGGCCCCCAGCTTGCTCAACAATTAAGGCGTATGGCTTCCATCGCTTACGGACACCAAGCCTTTCACGGCAAACTCACATGCCTATAAATGACGGCATGGCTCCATGACGACTTGGGCTCCGGCCTAATCTCCTGCAATGATGGCATTGACTTTCATGATAGGGCATTAAAAGATTGATCGTACGACAGATTCTGTCACATCACAGGTGAACTAGCCCTCCCTATAAAAGGAAGATTTCTCCACTTACGAAGGGAGGGCTCTCTCTCGGTGGCTCTAATCTCTCTCTCGCTCTCCCTTCCTCATATAGACTTTTTGCTGACTTAAGCATCGGAGGGCCGGTGCCGGACTGCCCGGCCACCGGCTTCTTGCAGGCCTCTGGGAAGACGCAGCTCGCCGACAAGCCGCCGTCCGCCACTCAGGCAGCGGAGCCTCCCCCTTCCAGCCGACGGTCGCCCCCGGTCCAATTTCCAGCAACAGTTGGCGCTAGAGGAAGGGACCGAGTCGCGACCATGAAACTGAGAAGCAAGGGAGCTTCCAATGCCTCCCGACGTCCTCCACCAAGCCCTGGACACTCTGTCCAGAACTCGCCGCCTCCGAAAGACCCGGCCCCCCAAGTTCGGCCGGAGCAGTTCGATGCCCTGGTGCAGCAGGTTCAGGCTTTGGCCGCCGCTATCTAGGGCCTGCAACCCAGGGGCGTCCCGACGGTGCCGCCCCCTCCGGCCCCAGTTCAACCGGCGCTCCCCGCGAGTGGACCGCCTCTCCCAAGCCAAGATCACCGTGTTCCGGCCTCCCCCTGGGGGGAACACCCGGTGAGGGGTCCTGGAGACTGGCCACAGCCGTCAGAAGCCGAGTCAGTCCCAGGACAACTTGCGCCGGGGCGGACCGCCGCGGCGGTCCCTCCAAGTGATGAGCTGGACAAGAAAGTCGAGAACCTGGAGCGTCAGATTGAGGCGCTCCGTGGCAGGAAGATGGGACGCGATGGTGACTTTGAGTTCACCACGAGATCCCCCTTCTCCCAGCAAATCGAGGATGAGCCGGTCCCGCCAAGGTTCAAGATGCCCCAGGTGGAGCCCTACAATGGCAGGACCGACCCTCTCAACCACCTGGAAAGCTATCGGGCCTTAATGGCCCTGCAGGGAGCCTCGGAGGCCCTGCTTTGTAAAGCCTTCCCAGCAACACTCCGAGGAGCGGCCCGGCTCTGGTTTACCGGGCTGAAGCCTAGCACCGTCTCATCCTTTGAGCAGCTCGGCAGACAGTTCGCCAGCAACTTTGCTGCCAGCCGACCCCAGCGGCGGACCTCTGACTCCCTCCTCGATATAAAACAAAGGGAGGGGGAGTCTCTCAGGGAGTACCTGGACCGATTTACCACCGCAACATGGGAGGTCCGGGAACTTGACCAGTCAATCGCCATGTCAGCGTTAAAGACGGGAGCCCGGTCCTACAGATTTCTCTTCTCCATCGAGAAGAGTTTCCCTGCTGATCTGACCGAGATGCTGATTCGGGCGCGGAAGTATGCGAAGGCCGAAGAAGCCGTCGCTTCCAGACGGGGCGGGGCCGAGCAGGCCTCCAAGAAGCAGAAGAGGCGCCGCGAGGAGCATGGCCATCCCAGGAGCCCGTCCCCACGCCGAGCCAGAATCCGACCCGCCTGAAGAGTCCACCTCGGCTGCGGAGGCCACCTCGCCAGAGGTCCCCGCCTCGCCCGAGGTCTCCACAAGCCCGCACATCCAACGGGAGGTATGAAAACTACACTCCCCTTACCGCTCCTCGGGCCGAAATTCTTATGGAGATCGAGGGTCGAGACTACTTCCGGCCCCCACCCCCGAGACGAGACCCCGGGGCTAGGCGTAACCCCCGGAAGTATTGCCGCTTTCACCGAGACCACGACCATGATACTGAGGAGTGCTTCCAGCTTCGGGACGAGATCGAAGCGCTCATTCGCCGAGGAGTGCTTGATCGGTTCGTGCGGAACCAACCCACTGGAAGGCCGGTGGAGAATCCCCCGCAGCCCGAAGATCCAAATGCCAACAGGCCCATCGCCGGCACTATCAACACCATCCGAGGCGCACCCTCGGCCGGAGGAGCTCCAGAGGAAGGAACCACCTCAAAGCGCTTGCGCGCCTCGGAGGCCATCTCATTTTCAGATGAGGACCTGAAGGGAATTGAAACTCCCCATGACGATGCTGTGGTCGTCTCTATGGTCGTGAACAAATTTGATGTAAAGCGTGTTTTGATTGATAATGGAAGCTCGGCGAACATTTTGTATTTCGATGCCTATTCCAGAATGGGGATGGCGGAAAAACAACTGCGGAGGATGAACGCCCCGTTGGTTGGCTTTACTGGGGACTCGGTCCCAGTGGAGGGCGAGGTCGACCTCCTGGTCACGGTCGGCCTCGCCCCCCGAGAGAGCACCGTGAAGATGAGTTTCCTTGTGGTGCGCCTGCCCTTGGTCTACAACGCCATCCTTGGACGACCAGGCCTCAACGTCCTCCGAGCTGTGGTCTCGACACGCCACTTGCTTATGCGGTTCCCCACCAGCCAAGGGGTCGGCGAGGTTCGTGGAGACCAAATGGTAGCGAGGCGATGCTACATGGCGACCCGTGAGGCGAAGCAACCGACAGCAGACAAAAAGCTCTCGGCCGAGGCCTTGGAGGCACGGGTCGGCCCTCAGAAAAATCGGGTAGAGCCTGGTGAGCTACTCATCCAAGTTCCTTTACGAGAAAATTCTCCCGAGCTAACCGTGCAGGTCGGCTCTGGCCTCGGCGCCCGCGAGAAGGATCGCCTTGTCAGCTTCCTGCGGGGCAACATGGATGTCTTCGCTTGGTCGCCCGCAGACATGCCAGGGATAGACCCGGAGGTCGCGGTCCACCGACTCCAAGTGAAACCTTGCAAGCCTGTGCGACAGAAGAAGCGGAACGCCGCCCCAGAGCGGCAACGGGCGATAGCTGAGGAAGTTGATAAACTCCTCGAAGCCGGCTTCATCCGGGAAATATCTTATCCAGAGTGGCTCGCCAACGTGGTCCTCGTCAAAAAGGCTAGCGGAAAATGGCGCATGTGCGTGGACTACACCGACCTGAACAAGGCCTGCCCAAAGGACAGCTTCCCCCTCCCCAGCATTGATCAGCTCGCGGACTCCACTTCGGGTCACGAGCTGCTGACATTCATGGACGCCTTCTCCGGATACAATCAGATACGGATGGCGCCAGTAGATGAGGAGAAGACGGCCTTCATCACCGACGGAGGTACTTACTGCTATAAGGTGATGCCTTTCGGCTTGAAGAACGCCGGAGCAACTTATCAGAGGCTGGTCAGCCGGATCTTCAAAGATCAGATAGGTCGAAACATGGAGGTCTATGTTGATGACATGCTGGTGAAAAGCCAGATGGCACGAGATCATTTGGCCGACCTCAGTGAAGCATTCTCTACACTTCGGAGGTACCGGATGAAGCTTAATCCAGCTAAATGTGCGTTCGGAGTCACCTCGGGCAAGTTCCTTGGCTTCGTAATCACACAGCGGGGAATCGAAGCCAATCCCGAGAAGATCCGAGCGCTCCAGGAAATGATGCCTCCGAGGACAATCAAGGAAGTGCAGCGGCTTACGGGCCGAGTTGCAGTTCTCGGAAGGTTCGTCTCCCGATCGGCCGAGCGCTGCCTCCCGTTCTTCGCGGCCCTCAAGAAGCCAAAGGACTTCTTATGGTCGGCCGAATGTCAGCAAGCCTTCGAGGAGCTCAAACACCTTCTTGCCTCTCTCCCGCTGCTCACGAAGCCTCAGCAAGGCGAGCTCCTCTACTTGTACCTGTCTGTCTCTCCCGTAGCAGTGAGCTCGGTCCTGGTCCGGGAAGAGAGCAAGCTTCAAAAGCCGGTATATTACACGAGCCGGGTCTTGAGGGACGCCGAGACCCGGTACTCTAAGCTGGAAAAGACCGCTTATGCCCTGGTCGTCTCTGCTCGAAGGCTCCGGCCGTACTTTCAAGCTCACACAGTGGCCGTGCTGACCGACCAACCGGTGAAGCAGATCCTGCAGCGATCAGATCGCGCCGGTCGAATTACAAAGTGGGCCATCGAACTCGGGGAGTTCGACATCGAGTACCGACCCAGGCCAGCGATCAAGGCGCAGGCGCTCGCCGACTTCATAGTCGAGTGCACAGTGCCGGACGAGCCCGAAGCCAGGCCAGCTCCAGTGGAGCAGACCCCGAGTCCGATCTGGACTTTACATGTCGATGGCTCCTCGAACTCGGGGGGTAGCGGAGCGGGCCTAATCCTCACCAGCCCAGATGGAGTGGTCGCCGAGCAGGCCCTACGCTTTGAGTTCCCCGCCTCCAACAATGCGGCGGAGTATGAAGCTCTCATCGCCGGGCTCAAATTGGCCGGCGAGCTAGGAGTAAGGGACCTGAGGGCCTTTAGTGATTTCCAACTGGTCGTGAACCAAGTCCTGGGTGATTTTGAAGCCAAAGAACCCATGATGCAGGAGTATCTCCGAAAAGTGCGGGATCTCACCTCGACCCTGAGCTCCTTCCACATCCAACACATCGCTCGGACGGAGAACCTCCGAGCGGATCAACTATCGAAGTTGGCGTCCTCCCGCATGAGCGAGCTCCCGAAAGCAGCAGCGCTGGAGTACCTCCAAATACCCAGCACAGAAGAGCCCGAGCCGGCTCTCTGCATCAAAATTGAGCCGAGCTGGATGGACGAGCTCATCAGCTACTTGCGGGATGAAGTCCTCCCCAGCGATGAACGCGAGGCTCGCCGAGTCAAGCGCTTGGCTGCCCGGTACATATTGTACGAAGGTAAACTCTATCGGAGATCTTTTACCTCTCCCCTCCTCAGGTGCCTCCGCCCGTCCGAGGCGGATTATGCAATGTGCGAAGTCCACGAGGGGATTTGTGGAAGCCATCTGGGGGGACGAGCGTTGGCGCACAAGATTCTACGCCAAGGATACTACTGGCCGACGCTCCAGAAAGATACCCTGGACTTCGTCCAGAGGTGCGACCGGTGTCAGAAGAACGCCAACATCCAACGACGACCCTCGGCCCTGCTGACCTCGATCAGTTCCCCCTGGCCATTTGCCCAGTGGGGGATTGACATCTTGGGACCGTTTCCTTTGGCAACGGGACAAAGGAAATTTATAGTTGTCGCCATCGACTATTTTACGAAGTGGATGGAGGCCGAGCCGCTTGCTCGGATCACCGAGCAGAAGATGCGGGACTTCATCTGGAAGTCAATTATTTGCAGATTCGGGCTCCCCCGCATCCTTATATCAGATAACGGTCGACAGTTCGACAACGCCCGTTTCAGGAAATTCTGCTCCGAACTTGGCATCGACCACCGTTTCACCTCGGTCGCGCATCCACAGACAAATGGAGAAACCGAGGTAACAAATCGAACCATCTTGTAGGGGCTTAAGGCCAGGCTCGATCGGTCCAAAGGACAGTGGGTCGAAGACCTGTACAACGTCCTGTGGGCCTACCGGACCACATTCCGGGTGCCCACCGGCGAAACTCCCTTCAATTTGACGTACGGGACAGAAGCCGTTATTTCCCTGGAGATCGGGCTCCCTTCTTCGAGGGTAGAATATTTTGATGCCCGCTCCAGCTCCTCGCAGCTCAAAAATAATCTCGACTTAGTCGAGGAAGTAAGAGAAGCCGCCCGAGTTCGCATGGCAAAGTACCAGCAAAAGACGGCGCAGTACTAAAACGCCAGGGTCAAGATCAAATCCTTCAAAGAGGGGGACCTCGTTGTCAGAAAGGCAGAAACCTCCCAGCCAACCGAGCAAGGGAAGCTGGCCCCGAACTGGGAAGGACCCTACCGGATCGCGCGTGTCCAGCGACCCGGAGCCTACAAGATAAAATCTCTTGACGGGACTCCCATTCCACGGAGTTGGAGCTCCGAAAACCTTCGGGTGTACTACCAATAATGCCCCGGAGGGTCCTCCGTACCGATTGTAAATCTCATTTGCAATTGTTTCAACTCTGCTAAATTTCTCCTGGTGTCTACATACTTCCAGATTATACGACCCCGCTCGGATGCAAATAGAACCGGGCAAAGCCGGGCGCCGCAGCGAAAAACTCGGAACGCCGATACCTCCATCGATCTCCATCAGGCATCGAGCTCGGCTCGATCTCCATCGACCATCGAGCTCGGCTCGATCTCCATCGACCATCGAGCTCGGCTCGATCTCCATCAGGCATCGAGCTCGGCTCGATCTCCATCAGGCATCGAGCTCGGCTCGATCTCCATCGACCATCGAGCTCGGCTCGATCTCCATCGACGATCGAACTCCAGATACCTCGACCACGGTCGGGATGCCCCGATGCTTCGGGATGACGGGGCAGTACCTACGTGGTCTCCCCCGAAAACAAATGATCGCGATTTCCATCGACCATCGAGCTCGGCTCGATCTCCATCAGGCATCGAGCTCGGCTCGATCTCCATCGACCATCGAGCTCGGCTCGATCTCCATCGACGATCGAACTCCAGATACCTCGACCACGGTCGGAATGCCCCGATGCTTCGGGATGATGGGGCAGTACCTACGTGGTCTCCTCCGGAAACAAATGATCGCGATCTTCATCGACCATCGAGCTCGGCTCGATCTCCATCGGCCATCGAGCTCGGCTCGATCTCCATCGGCCATCGAGCTCGGCTCGATCTCCATCGGCCATCGAGCTCGGCTCGATCTCCATCGGCCATCGAGCTCGGCTCGATCTCCATCGGCCATCGAGCTCGGCTCGATCTCCATCGACCATCCAGCTCGGTTCGATCTCCATCGACCATCGAGCTCGTCTCTCCATCAGCTTTCGGGCTCAGTTCATCTTTGTCGGCCATCGACACTTTGGTCCCGATGTCACTCAAGTGATCCAGGTGCCCCGAATCCTGTGGTCGCTCCGTGCGCGAGCCCAAAAGCTACGCCACGGTGCCTCGGACTAGGCTCGGGGCCGCCCCCCATGGACACTCGCGGCACGGGGTACATAGCCCCGAAAAGGTACGCCCCGATAGCGCCCGCCCTGTTCGATACACATGCTCCGTACATTTTCATGTTCCTGATGAATACCGACTGATATCGGGGTCTCCGGCCTAAAGTATCGGTCGAGTGCATCTACTTAAACCTTAGCTCGGTTCTACGGCCGCCCACTAAGGTTTAGTCCTGAGCTCGGGGCTCGGTGATTAGAACAAGGCGCTCCCTAACTACGATTGTGAAACTACATCAAAGCTCAGGGGCTCGGCAAGTCCGAGTCCGATCTAAAATGCCTTGGTGGCTTAGACTAAAGCGTCTAAGGAGCCGGAAGAAGATTGGAAGATTGGAAGAAGTATATTCGTTAAAAAAGCCCAGAGGCCAAAATACAAAATGGGGGGTCGGCCGTGCGACAGACGCGGGCCAACCCCGAGTTACGAAAGAGGAAAAAATATCCAAGTGAGGGCACGGCTTGCGGGATCTCCCCGGGCTCGACTTCAGCGCCCTCGGCCTCGGCTCTCTCGGCGGTAGCTCCGAGCTCGCCGACCTCGCCTTCGGGCGCAATCTCGGGGGCGGATTCCCGAGCTGCCCCTTCTTCGGGGGCTTCCGGAGCCGCCTCGGCAGGCTCCGTCCCGAGGCCCTCGACTCCAGCTCCAGGCTGGAGCAAATCTAGATCGAACTCAGGGCAGAGCCGGCGCAGCTGGTTGCGGAAGTCGTCGAACCCTTGGACAAGGCCGTTGACAGCTTCCTCCTCCAGTAGCTCCTGGAACTCCTCCGACTCTTTGAAGAGCCGGACAGCGTCTGAGGCCCGTTTCTGGGCCTCCTCCTCCCGGGCTCCGAGTTGAGCCTGGAGCTCCTTGATCTTGAGCTCCGCTTCTCTTATTGCCTGCTCACGCATGGTGAGCAAGGATCGCGCCTCGGCCAGGCGAGCCTCGGAGGCTCGCAGCTCCGACCTGGCCAGGGAATGGGCAGCCTTCTCCTCGTCAAGCCCCATCGTCAGGAGCTTGGCTTCATCTTCGGCGGCGCCCACTCTGAGCAAGAGCTCCTCCTTCTGGAGCTCTAGTCCTCGTGCCTTCTTCTCGGCCTCTTCTTGGGCTCGCATGCACCGGCGAGCCCGTTCCTTGTAATCGGCACCCAGAGTGATCAGAGTGTCGACTTCGAGAAGATGCTGCAGGTAAAATAGGGGTCAGGCCGAAGACAAGGACTAGGAATATGGAAGCGCTAAAGGAAAACTTACCCGAACAGCCGAGAGACGAGCTGAATCAAGAAATTGATTCAGGCTCATAGCCTGAATCTTCGCCCTATCGGCGGGGAGGATCGCGACGCGGAAGAGTTGCCGCGCCGTCTCAATGTTCTCGAGAGCGGAGTCACTCTCGGACAGCCGCCACTCGACTGTGTAGGTCCGCTCCCCTTGTTCTTCCTCCTCTGGCGGGGCAGGGGGGCCGGGCCTCGCCGCTACCGGAGAAGGCGGCCTCGCAGCTCCTCCGCTGCTCGGCTCAGGTGCCGAGCTCTCGGGACGGGTTGCAGGCCGGCCCGATAATTGTGAAATAGGCGCAGGACACGCCAGCGCCAAGGTCTTACTCCCCGAGCCTCCGGGCTCGGAGCTCCGACCCCCCCTCGCGCCTTTGGGAGGGCCGTCTCGGGGAGCGTCGATCTTCGCCCTCTTCTTTGGCTCCAGCGGCTCCCCCGAGAGCTCGGCGGCCCTCTTGTGGAACCGAGCGTATATGACCTCGCTCTTTGTCACCATTTTTGCGATGTCTGCAAGGGCGAGCAGGATGTGTTGGACAAAAAAAAAAACACAAAAAACAAACCTCCTACTATTATCCTTACCATGAGGCCGCGCCGAACTCAGGCCTACATTCACCAAAGCATCCTCGCTTAGGAGGATGCCGTCCCCGAGGCTGCGAACGTCATCAAGGATCCCCTGCTCGCGCGTGGTAAGCTTGGGAATTTTATTGGCGCTCCTGAGTCGGCTCGGCCTCCACCTAGGGTCGAACCCCCACGACCGCTCCGAGCCCAAAAAGAAGAATTTCTTCTTCCAATCATGAATGGACGACGGAGCGCCCTGGAAGAGTGGCCGACCCGCCCGAAGGGCGATGTAGAGCCACTCCCCATCTCCCGGATTCGACTTTAACATAAAAAGTCGCCGGAAGACGTTTACAGAAGACGGGACCCCGTACGCCAGACATAGCGACAGGAACCCGATGATGGTCCTCCATGCGTTTGGAGCAAGCTGCGCCGGGACCAACTGGTACTCCGCGAGCAGCTCGTTCACAAACCCATGGAGCGGGAACCGTAGGCCGGCCCAGAGTGCCTCCAAATACACTCCGATCCGGCCTACCGGGGGATTCGTGACACGGTCCCCCAGCCCGGCGGGTTCCAAACGGAACCCGTGCAGAGGGAAGAACCACTCCTCGACCATCTCGACCTCCACCTCGCTCATGACGGACGCAACATCATTTGGACCAGAACCCATTGGAAAAGAGGGGAAGAAGGAAGAAGACTCCGGACGAAAAAAAGAAAAAAGAAGAAAAGGACCTGTCGGAAGTTCGCCGGAAATCGGTCACTCCGGACTAAGAAGAAAGCAAGAAGAAAAAGAAAGGAGGTAGGAAGAAACTTGAGGAAGACTTATATATATACCCCTCCAACGGCCCGGATCCGCGGGACCGAGCGCTGCCCACCGACCAGATCGTGATACGTGTCAACCCTAGTAATTAAGACGCCGCATCCAACCCGAACCGGCACCTCGAATACGGGAGCGTCGCGTCGGATCGTGTTGTCTCATCATGAGCCCACGACGCGAGGATGCTTCGAGAAGCGAAAAGGGACCGATGAAGCGACTGCCCATTATTAGCGCCTTGGAGCGCGCGGAAATTTGAAAATCCCCAAGCCACAATTAACACAGTCGAAACTACTTCCCGCGCTCGAACTCCCGAGTAGCTCGAGTTCGGAAGTCGGGGGGTAGTGTTGGGGGAAGTGTTGCCGCGTCTCGGCCGAGCGCATTCCCCGAGCAGGAGCGCGTTCCGCCGAGCAGAGGCCGGCCGAGTAGGCTGAGCCGCTCAAGCAAACCCCCGCCCGGGAGCCGGCCGAGCGCCTCCCCCCGAGTGGGAACCGCCCGAGCGCGTTCCTCCGAGCAGGAACCGGCTAAGCATGTTCCTCTGAGGAGGGGCCAGCCGAGCGGACCCTCCGGGCGGGGACCGACCAAGCGATACTTAGCCTGGCCAACCCGAAAACGCCCAAACCACGTCCTGAGGCCACGTCCTCCCGCAGCTTAGTCGGGAGATTACGTGTTGACTTCACCAACAACCGATGAATACGAGTCGTGCAGACTCCCGTTTCACTCAACAATCAAAGCGTATGGCACTCGCAGGCCCCCAGCTTGCTCAACAATTAAGGCGTATGGCTTCCATCGCTTACGGACACCAAGCCTTTCACGGCAAACTCACATGCCTATAAATGACGGCATGGCTCCATGACGACTTGGGCTCCGGCCTAATCTCCTGCAATGATGGCATTGACTTTCATGATAGGGCATTAAAAGATTGATCGTACGACAGATTCTGTCACATCACAGGTGAACTAGCCCTCCCTATAAAAGGAAGATTTCTCCACTTACGAAGGGAGGGCTCTCTCTCGGTGGCTCTAATCTCTCTCTCGCTCCCCCTTCCTCATATAGACTTTTTGCTGACTTAAGCATCGGAGGGCCGGTGCCGGACTGCCCGGCCACCGACTTCTTGCAGGCCTCTGGAAAGACGCAGCTCGCCGACAAGCCGCCGTCCGCCACTCAGGCAGCGGAGCCTCCCCCTTCCAGCCGACGGTCGCCCCCGGGTCCAATTTCCAGCAACAGGTGGAGAATGAATATATTCCATGCATTCATGTTACGATGATAAACTTTGCCTCTGCTCATGACCTTATAGGAGGTAGATTCCCATTAGGTGGAGAATGGCCAATGTAGATGAGAAAATTTGATGCTTGTTTATCCAAATTTTACAACATCTAACCGAACATCTCCCATCATGTCAGTCAGGTGATGAGAGGAGGTTGTGCAGTTGGGGGTCTTTACATATTGTATATTGTACATGATTTGGCGGAGAAATGAACAAAACCTATAGGGATCGATTCTGCTCCTCCATCTTTATGTACTGTTATTTCTTTTGACGCTGATGGTGGAACTCACGCCAGATTGACATGAGCTACCCTAGTACCAAAAAAAATAATTATAAAAAGAATAATAATAATAATAAAAAGAAGACTTCACCTGGGTCATGGAAAAGGACACTCAGATAACTTGGCCTTTTTGTTTGGCTCCGTGGGAAAATAAAAGAAAATAAAGAATGTCTCACTACCAGTCTAATAGTAAATAAGAAGACCCTGCAAGAAATAACGTATTAAATCCGATCCTTGTCTGGAAGTGAAAAGGACAAACCGAAAACTGGTTTCAACATTTCTTTTAAATCTTTTGCTAGTCGACACGTACATGGATTGTTCGTAAAATCCTTGAGAATGAGTACGAAGAACTTGTGCTGGCGACCTGCCCTCAACTCAATTTCAGCCGAAGTTCCCATCCTATTTCTCAAAAAAAAATAATAATAATAATAATTTCAACAAAGAGTCATCAATCATATATTTTAGAAAACATATTTAAAGAATCACTTAAGTGCAACCATTGTGCCAACGAGGAAGTCTTCAATTTGTGTTTTTCTTTTTGAACAAGGAAATGCCTTCTTAGATTTATATAGGTAACCCTTCGCTGGTATGCAGTGTTAGATTACTATGGTGAAATGCCAAACTAAACAACTATTTCTGCATATGTGGATAGTTGCTCTCTCGTTACATAAACAATAGCAATAACGACTATTTCTTTTAATTCTCCATCTTTATGTAGCTCCATGACTCCTGTTAGTCCTGCATTACTTCTCTTCATCTTCCCCCAGTTTTGTCCGCATGTTTCTCTGACAACTACAAACAGTAAATATTACAAATATATGAACATAGATTGAAACAAGTCTGTGAAAACACATTGCAAGGAAACTCCAATAGTTCAATTGATTAACTCACATTTAACTTTCTCAATTAACACACATTCTCACATTTAACTTTCTCAATTAACACACATTTAGCCAGTAACAAAGTAATTAATACAATCTTATTGCTTTATTTCTCCCTGCTTCATAGCTGTCGAGTGTGGACCAAGTTGGCATGTCTAGGTATTTCGCTACCGATAGAGGTAAGGATTATCGTACATGATCACCGACCGATTATGGATATTTTATATATTCATATGTGTGCACCAATAAATAGGATGCAGCATGGATTATGATATTACTTATTTTGAATTACATGATATTAGATTGTGCTTATTTATAACAAATGTGTCAAATGATATTAAATAACTTAAATAAATTTGATCACACGTTTTAAAAATAGGAGGCATCTAGACTACTTGGATTCATATAAAATATGATGTATGTTGCCGGCCACGGGCAGAAACATGGCATGTGTTGGCCAATCCTGGCCAAGAGGTGGTCGAGGCCGGTCCAATAACAAGAGACTGACGTATTAATAATGATGATGATGATCTGATTAAAAATTTCTGATAACACACCTATTATTTTGGTGTTATGTGATATGTATCTTGAACCACAATTTCGATAAAGCAAGAAACATAAATCTCAAATTGTTAGCGTTTGGAAGTATGATAACTGTATTTTATTTCAGCAGATTACCCTGTTGCAAACCATAGTCCAAGATTAAGAAGTAAGAACCCACTACGCCCTTACAAGCCATAGCCCATAGATCAAGTACCTAAGTCTTTAGCAACCCCATCTTTTGAAAGCCCTCTTAGTTCCACTGCAGTTTATGGGTATTCAGTCCGACACTCCTTTAACTACCGGCTCACTAGTTTGATGATGAAGAGAACCGGCAACCGCTCTTTATGAAAGTGAGGAAAACATATCAATTTGGCTTCTTCTAAAAAAAAAAAAAAGAAGACCGTCCACACTTGCTATCCTCGATATATCCATGGCACCAAGACCTCTGGCATCTAGAGTTCACCTATTGCTAAGTACAAAACCACAAAGAGAGAGCCACCTTCTAATGCAAATCACGGTGAGATACACCCTGCACCACCTACAATTAAACTAATAATACAAAGCAGCCAAGAGCAACAAGACTAACTAAAAACCCTAGAGCACGGTCCATGTCGAATTGCAGTTAATTGATATTGATGAAAGGATTTTGAGAAGCGTATCATATATAGACTTGAATTAGATTTCTCAATGTATAGCCGAATATTTTCTTTTGATGTAGCTGTTACATTGGAGGGCATTCCAAGACCTACTCCAGGGCAAATTGGCAGATGGCCAGGAGATAGCAATTAAAGGGTTTCCTTCCCATTTTGGACAAGGACTAGAATATTTGGCACAAATGAAATACAAGCAAACACAAATAGGGTTGTTGGCGCATAGAAAGTAATCAATAAGCAAGATTATTTTATTTTTTGAATAAAAACTTCTATTAACTAAAGGTATAACATGGTATTATTTTGACGAATAGCATGGTTTATGGTTTAATGTTGCCTTTCAATGGCTACATGTCGCCTGAGTATGCCATGGAGGGTCTTTTCTTGATCAAATCTGATGTCTTTAGTTTTGGCGTCTTGCTTATGGAGCTTGTAAGTGGAAAGAGACATGCTAGCTTTCGTTAATATGGCAACTTTCTTTACCTCGTACGATATGCGAGTAACGAATCTGATCGGTAGTTTTCTACTAATTCCATTTATAAAATAACATGCAGTTGGTAGCTCCACGCCCTTTAAACTAATTCGTGTGATGTACAATTTATGTCACTCTGGAAGTTGTTGAAAGAGCCAATCCCAGGCCCGTCCACTCCTTTAAACTTTTATATATGTGAGAATAATTAGTTTGTTAGATATATAACATGTTATTATTTTATTATATAATATAATTAGTTAATATAATCAATATATAATATATAAAATCTCAAGCCAGGCTAGCTCACGTTTTCAATTTTTTCAGATCCACCCTGATTTTGAGATCGGCCTTACCTTTTTGCCAAGGCCTACTTCACAAGACTTTGTTTAGTTAGTGCCCAAGCCCACTAAATTTCGGGCTGGGCGGGCCACCTGGCCTATGATGAGCTCCAGCTTGAGCTGATTCTAAGCAGCCTCTCATCACTGTCAGAATTGCAGCGGAAGAATATTCTGCATCAAACATGGGTGGAACCTGCGGTCCAAATAATGCAACCATCACGGTTCCAGATGGTCGATAGTACTGCTTTGGTTTTAACAAATGTACAGGAAAGGAATCATTCAAGATGCTTGTGTAACAGCATGGGTGCTTGTGGTAGTCATAGGAGTCCACCAATGAGGTAATAAATTCTCAGTCTGCAGAGGTTTCACTCTTTTACCCAAAATAAGAAATAAGAAAACCAGGGAGGGTTATAATTTTCTTTTTATTTTTTGAGAAGAAAAAGTAAAGATTCTAATTGCGGAGAACAACACTAAAACTACTATTGATTTTTCTTTTCTTTCCTTTTCTTTTTTAATGAAGGTCTACTATTGACTATTCAATGCTGGAACATATACTATTATGGTTATAATCGCTTGGATGCTATCCCGTGAAGATCGTACTAACCAAAATAAAAAATGTTAGGGCTCGTTTGGTTCGCAGGAAGCATTTTTCCTCCTAGAAATATGATTTCTGGAAAGAAAATTTTTAGGAAGAGAATGTCTGCAAATGTACTTTTGGCATTTTTGGTTAAACATGGGAAGTGATAGATTTCCAGAGTGCTTATGTTTGGTTGACCATCCACTTTCCTAGGAAAGTTATGTGTAATTCCTATTATATCCTTAATAAAAATTAGGTCTTTAATGCCTCTTTAATGCTGAAGGACCTTTTTGGGAAAAAAATAAAGATGGAGTGATTCTCGCCTTATGGAAAAGTAACTTTTCCATGTGTCTCATGGGAAAGACTTTTCCATGAAATGTGGGAATCATATTCTCATGGAAATACAACTTTCCCATCTTTCTTCTTTGAAAATCCAACCAAACAAGAGGCATCTCATTACTTTTTCGTTGATCACACTTTTCCCCCTTCTTTTTCTGCAAACCAAACAAGCCCTTCTAGTCTAATCATCAAGGAGTATTCTCATTACTTGTTGGTCATATGGGCATTAATCACTCGAAGGGTTTGAACATAGGTTGGTTGTAGGAATATGGTTATCCTTTCTTTCCCCGAGGGAGAACAACAAAAACCAGGAATCTAATTGTCACAGGTAATGATAAGTTTAAGACCTAATTTTCGGCATCAATTTTTCTTTTTTTTTTTCCTATGAACTTGTTTGTTTGCGACAAATAATTTTATGAAGTTCCTTATCCATCCAAAATAGCTGAAAAAAGAGGCTAGATGATTATAATTGTAATAAATGAGCTTTGATCCAGAAATTACGTACACAAGGTCAATGAAACTCTATATCCTTGTTTTGAGATCGCCAGAAACTCATTAACAACTTGGGCCCACGCCACAGCTGAAATCATGCATAGCATAATTTCCATCATGCTTCCTCAATTGAACTTTTCTCACGGTCAGTGTATTCCACATATTATGTAGTCAAATTTCAATCATTTCCCATAAGTACCAGACTTCTCTTGGCGAGAAGATGGAAGCCTGATAAAGGACTTCTATATCATATTTTTTTCATCAAAGAAGGACATAACAAAGCTTTACATCAAAGGAACCATGGACCAAGACCAAGATAACGTGTATAGCCAAATATTTTCTTTTGATGTAGTTGTTACATTGGGCTGCTTTCTATGACCTATTTTTTGAGAAGAAAAATTAAAGGTTCTAATTGTGGAGAAGAAAAGTAAACCTACAATTGATTTTTTTTTTTTGACGAAAAACCTAGTATTGACTATTGAATGCTGGAACATTTACCATTATGGATATAATCGCATGGACGCTATCTGGTGAAGATCGTACTAACCAAAATAAAAAATGTTATAGTCTAATCATCAACGAGTATTCTCATTACTTGTTGGTCATATGGACATTAATCACTTGAAAGGGTTTGCACATATGTTAGTTGCAGGAATATTCTTACGAATATCGCGCTTTGCGCCGTCAACTGCATATATCATACTCACTCCTATATTGATTTGATTTTATACAATTACACCCAATCTGTATTTTTCATTCTTGATGCATAGTGTGGGATCTTACGAATATCACATCTTGCACCATCAACTGCACATATCTTGCTCCTATATTTATTTGATTTTATACAATTACACCCAATCTGTATTTTTCATTCTTGATGCATATTGTATCGAATATGTTACCCTTCATTTGTATTATATGTGGCTGTTCATGCCACATGAATAATCAACAAAAAACTTCTCTTCTTTGGTGCCTCTCGTTACCACTCTTATCATAGTATTAGAGCATACATGAACTTCTAGCTTCTGCCATGTCCAACACAGAATCATCATCTTCAACATCTGCCATGTCCGGTAATCCTTCCGTTTTCAATCAAACATCCCAACCAGTCATAGATGTCTCATCTTCTTATTTTTTTCACGCGACAGATCACCCGGGTGTTATTCTAGTCTCAACTCCACTTAATGGAGACAATTATCCCACTTGAAAACAGACCATGTAAATGGCACTTAATTATGCCAAAAACAAACTAGGCTTTATTAACGGCATTCTCAACAAACTGACTGACTCTCTTACTGATATCCAACTTTGGGACCGTAGCAATGACATGATTTTATCTAGGGCTGGAAGTGGGCTCGGGCCGGCCCGAAGCCCATCGGGCCGGGCCGCCCGCGGGCCGGGCTATGGGCTAGGCTCAATACAGTTCGGGCCGGGCTCGGGCTGAATGATTAAGCCCATATCTATTTCGGGCCGGGCTCGGGTATATCATGGGCCCGGCCCGGGCCCGGCCAAGTCAGAGCCCACCTCCAGCCCGAATCGCGGGCCCGTCTGCCGCCCGGCCCAAACCCGAATCCCCTAAATCACCCGAATCGACATCGCGGGCAGCAGCTATTTTTAGCAGAGGCGGAGCGGTCTGAGCGATAGGGTTTCTTCGGGCGTCGAGCAGTGGCCGGTGGAGGCGGAGCGGGCTCTGGGGCGTCGAGCAGTGGCCGGTGGAGGCGACGAGGCGACGAGCACTGAAGCTAGGGTTTCTTCGGTCGTCGTCGACCGTCCAAGATCTTCATCTCTTCGACGGTCCGTCGTGGTGAAGAGGAGTCCCGACCACCCTATCATCGGCGAGGTACGATTACCTTCGTTTTGGTTAGGATTTGCAGAAGCGCAGAGTGGACGAGCGGCGAAGGCGTGGAGCTAGGGTTTCCTCGCTTTTTCTTGTCAGCTCGTCGCCGGTCGCCAGCCATCGTCGTCGACCGTCCAAGCTCGGCGAAGCGGGGAAACCCTAGATCTGAGGGCTCTTCGACCGTCCATCGCAATCTTCCGTTATCTTTATTTGTTTTGGGATTTGGCATTTAGTCCGCTCATGCAAGCTTCACTTGAATTTCTATCAATTTTGATTCTTTGAATGTCAGTTTTTGCCTTTTGGTTTTGGTAGTTTGGACCTTCGGTACTTCCAAGCTAGCATCACCAAGAAAATTCACTCAAAATTGTTTACTCGGGATATTATACATTGTTAGTGGCTATTGCTGACATGAAAACAATGGGAAATATTCTCAAATTAGCTTATAAACAAATGGCAAGCCCATGGATGTATGCCTATGTTAAATTTTTGGTTCTTTTCCTTGCAATATTTTCTGGATATGGTGCAAATTATTTTGTATTTCTGTTGCATTTTAACGGTTACTGTATACGGTATAACATTCTACATCTTCAGGCTACAAACGAGCTGGCCCAAACGGGTCGGCCCAGGTTAGGGCCCAACTGGGCCGGCCCAAATGGGCTCGGGCCGGGCTCGGGCCTTGTTCCTTAAAAATTTTTCGGGCCCCGGCCCGGCCCGAAGCCCGGAAAAAAAATTCGGGCCGGGCTTGGGTAGGGGTTTGGCCCGACCCGGCCCGGCCCACTTCCAGCCCTAATTTTATCATAGATCCTTAATTCCATTGATAAAACTCTTGTCAACAGCCTTATTTATCTTGATATTCCTCGTGTTGTTTGGTTGGATCTTGAAGCTCATTTTTCGCAAAGCGACAATCCTTGCATCTTCAAATTGAAGCGAGACATATGTACCTTGAATTAGGATACTATGTCAGTCTCTACATACTACATGACTCTCAAGTTTTATTGGGATGAGTTGGGTATGTTGACTTCTACCCCTCACTGCACATGTGGCGCTTTACAGCATCTTCATCAAACACAGGAGGCTGAACATGTCTTTCAATTTTTGATGGGATTACACAAGTCCTATGCTTCGATTCGAAGTCAAATATTGGCCATGGATCCTCTTCCCTTTATGAGCAAGATCTACTCCATCCTTCATCCGGAAGAAAAACAACGCTTAGTTCATCTTCCCACTCCTAATTTTGATGCTATTGTAATGGCGGCTAATTGCAATCCAAATCACAACCGTTCTTCTGACTCCAAAGGACGAGGTTGTGGTCGCCCGAAATGTGATCACTGTGGGGCTCTCGAATATTGAAAAACTATTTGCTACAAGATGCAAGAGTATCCTGTTAATCAAACTCTATCCTGCGACACTCATAGCTTCATTGATGGGAAATCGAGTTCACATTCCGCAGCAAATCAAGTCAACGGTTCATCGGGTTCTTCCTCGGAGGGTATAATCCCTAGTTTATCACCGAAGCAATATCGTCAACGCATGGATCTGCTTTCACCTTCGAATGCCACCTCTTCCAATTTTGATGGTATACTCGCTTCTTGCAATATTTCCTCCTCTCCTAATACTTCTAAATAGGTCGTTGACACTGGTGCATCTGACCATATGTTTTCTCAGTCCTCCATACTCAATAATACTCAAAATCTTGGTCACCTTTGTCCAATTAAATTGCCCAATGGCGACATAATTTCCATCACACAAATTGGGACAATTCATTTATCTCCTCATCTCTCTTTAACTAATGTCCTTTATGTGCCTTCATTTAAATTTAATTTACTATCCATTAATAAACTCACGACTGCTCTCAATTGTGTTGCCTCATTTTTTTTTCACCTTTTGTGTCTTTTAGGACCTATCAACGAGGAAGCTGATTTGTACATGACGGCCTCTACTATTATAAGCACCTTCCCTCCACAGTGCTATCTTCTCAGTTTTTGTCTGATTCCAACTTATGGCATCAACACCTTGGCCATATCCCATGCACTCCCAAAATTCTACCAGTTTTCGTTCATGAACATATACGTCTCCCAACCATACCAATCATCCCTGCCTCCTTTTGCCCTTGCTCATGCACCACAGGCTCCTCCCGTCTCTCAATCTCGCCCTCAACGTACCCATAAGCATCCCACCTACCTTCAAGACTACATATGTCCCACTCTCCCATCCACATCCTCTACGGCTTTACCAACTCATCAGCACTCCTCAAGTACGATTTGTTCTTTGTCTTCTTTTGCTTTCGTATCACCGTTTCTCTAACAATCATTTGGCTTTTCTATCTGCTCTCTCTCGTCATACTGATTCTACCACTTACTCTCAAGCCGTGCGTCACGCTCATTGGAGTGACGCATGGCTGCTAAAATTCAAGCCTTAAAAGCTAATCACACACGAACCCTTCAATCCCTTCCTCCTGGCAAAAGGCCCATGGTTGCAAGTGGGTATTCAAAACTAAGCTTAAGGCTGATGGACCCATTGAGCGTTATAAAGCTCGCTTGGTTGCTAAGGGCTACACTCAGGTTGAAGGACTTGATTATCAAGACACTTTTGCTCCCATTGCAAAATTAGTTATAGTACGTTGTGTTCTTGCCGTCGCTACTACGCGCAATTGGTTCTTTCATCAATTAGATGTCAATAACTCCTTTCTCCATGGCGATTTGACTGAAGAGGTCTATATGCTTCCTCCACCGAGTTATTGCAAGCAAGGGGAGACCCATGTTTGTTGCCTTCGCAAGTCTCTTTACAGTCTTAAGCAGGCGTCTCACAATTGGTTCTCCAAGTTTTCTTCAGTTTAATTTCTACTAGGTTTCGCCATTCTCAGGTTGATCAGTCATTATTTACTCTCTCGCATGGTTCCTTTTTTATTCTTGTTCTAGTTTATGTCGATGATCTCCTTCTCACAGGCAATGATATTTTCCTAATCACCAAGTTCAAGACTTTACTTGCCGGCCAATTCAAAATCAAGGACCTTGGCACATTGAAGTATTTCCTTGATCTTCAGGTTGCTCTCTCCCCAGCTGGTATTTTTCTTAATCAGCGCAAGTATGCCTTAGATATCCTCACTAATAGTGGACATTCGAGTGCTCGTCCTATTCACTTTTCGATGGAACAACATCTCAAGCTCAATGACATTGATGGTGCTCTCCTTTCCAATCCAAGTTTTTATCGTTTTCTAATGTGTTGATTGATTTACCTTACCATCACCCGCCCTGGCATTGTCTTTCCAATGAACATTCTTAGTCAATTCATGCATCAACCCAGACATCCGCACTACAATGCTGCCATCTGCATGTTGCGCTACATCAAGTCCTCACCAGGACAAGAGGTTTTCTTTTCTGCCACCAACACTCTCCAAGTTTCTGCATACTCTGATTCTGATTGGTCTAGTTGTCCCTTAACTTGGCATTCGACTACTGATTTTTTCATTCAACTTGGCACCAGTCCTATCTCTTGTTGCACCAAGAAGCAATCCACTATGTCACGCTCCTCTTAATTTGTCCCTTAATTTGTATTATATACTATTGTTCATGCAACATGAATAATCAACATAAAACTTCTCTTCTTTGGTGCCTCTCGTTACCACTCTTATCAAATATGATTATCCTTTCTTTCCTCGAGGGAGAACAATAAAAACCAGGAATCTGATTGTCATTTGCTCATAACTGTCACAAGTAATGATAAGTTTAGGACCTAATATTTGGCATCCATTTTCTAGGTTTTTTTTTCCCTCTATGAACTTGTTGGTTTGCCTCAAATAATTGTCTGAAGTTCCTTACCGATCCCAAGTATCTGAGAAAAAGCTGGTTGATTATAGTTATAATAAATGAGTTCTTGATCAGAAAATTACATACAGAGGGTCAACGAAACTCTAGATCCTAGTTTTAAAATCAACTGAAGCTCATTAGCAACTTGGGCCCACGCCACAGCTGTTTTCATGGATAGCATAATTTCCATCATGCTTCCTCAGTTGAACTTTTCTAATGGTCGGTCACATGCAACTATGCAAGTGCCGAGAGATGGACCTTTGAAATATGGAAAAAGAATCGAGGCTTTCCGCCCTTGACGGTGGTCTACAATTTCCACCGCTCGAGTCTGGAGTCTTCGTCGCATCTGAGGCGGCTATATTAGTTATATAGTCCTTATGTTTCTATCCTTCAAAAACAGAATTATCAAAGCGAGGGTGTATTTATTGAAAATATGGTAGATATATGATGAGTCCTTCCGGTTGATAAGTGCACTCATGTTTGTTAATCATGTACTCCCTCTAGACTGAAGGTGTAAATTATATAAAAGTGAGTTATTTAAATCTTGCCGACTAGAAATAAAGTCCTTTCTCATGATAAATTTGCTCCGATTTATTATTTCTATACTCCTATCTCTCCACATCATGCTTGGTTGAACTTATAATTGCACATGACTGTCTCTATTAAGTATATGTTTCGCATTCTGTCTTGCTAGAAGACCAAAATGTATCCTAGTGATTTGTCTCAAGCACTAGTCTGTATGAATGACAATTTCAACAGAAGAAAACATTAAATCATTTACCCACAGTTTATTGGCAGATTAAAAATTTCAGATATCAGCAAAAACTGTACCACAATTATTGGCTTCTATTTGAGAGCAAAGCGGCAAAGATTCTTGTATTGTTATATTTCAAAAAATCAGAAGGAAACCTATCCATAGAAACACATACAGCTAGAAGAAGAAGAATAGCTCGGTTAGCAAACACTCATGAAAGCACAAGTTTAATAATTCAATGGTAATAGCTAGATCAGAGTTTGCATACATGTATTAACATTGATAGTTCTCTGCTAGAACTTACAGATTGCAAAAATTCATTGTCATCAGCAACCAAAGTTTCCCCCAAAAAATACAAAAAGGGAAGGTTGATCCCACAAGTTGAAAGGAACCCACCAGCCAAAAAAAGTGAAGCGTTAACATTGATAGTTCTCTGCTAGAACTTACGGACTGCAAAAATTCATTGTCATGAGCAACCAAAGTTTCCCACAAAAAATACAAAAAGGAAAGCAGCTCCTACAAGTTGAAAGGAACTCACCAGCCAAAAAATGTGAAGTGCAATCACAACACAAGCGCCAAATTTTTCTAGAACTTAAGAGAAAGGGAAAACCTTTCAACAACTTCAACAGCATCTCAAGGCACAAGACAGAACTGCAGAAAAATGGTTATCCCTCAAAGATAACATTCATAAGACTTGCAGATATTGTTGTTGACATATCTCCTCCTCTACTACTACATCGCTTTGCTTGGTAAAAGCCTATCTCTCCACATCATGCTTGGTTGAACTTATAATTGCACATGACTGCCTCTATTAAGTATATGTTTCACATTCTGTCTTGCTAGAAGACCAAAATGTATCCTAGTGATTTGTCTCAAGCACTAGTCTGTATGAATGACAATTTCGACAGAAGAAAATGCATTAAATCATTTATTCACAGTTTATTGGCAGATCATGTTTCTTTCTATGCCCACACAAGAATCTGACAGAAGGGCCAAGTCTGGCAGCTCGCTGAGTACACTTACTTGATTAAGTAATAGACATAACAGATTAGCTTCATGAATGATCCCATCAGAGTCATTATTTTGAACATAATCTCCAATTGCTTAGCAAGGTTCTCCCTTACTCATTCTTCCACACATTCTACTCCTTAAGATTGATACAAAGACTTGAGAAACATAGCTCAAGCAAGAAGAGGATATTATTTTCAAAGAAATTGCGTAATGTGAATCCTATATACCAAGAGTCCAAGTGGCATAATTCATAATCTCTGCTGGACATAAACAAGATTATAAGATAATCAAAACTACCACTGATCATGCTTTTGGAATAACATAACATATCACAAAAGACAGGTCAGAATAATAGTAAAATTATAATATGGTAGAGAAAACGACTTGCATCATCAAGAGGGTACCTTTGAGCGACTGGATTAATAAATGACCAAAAGTTCAGTAATCATACCATCCAGTGAATAGTGTTATATTGGCACATTTTTTTAATTATCAAACATCCCTGCAAGAACAATCTAACAATATGTGACATAATGATGAAATCATAATATGGTAGAGAAAAATGGCTTTCATCTTCCACAAAATATCCCCAGTAAAAATAGCATTCAATAATACATTAGCACATGGCAGCAATCCCAAGAAAGGATGATTTAAGCACAGTGTCGCAACAAACAAGCTATTTTTTTTAAAAAAAAAGAGCATTTCTAACAATATGAATTCATAGTTTTCACTCCTCTAACCATCATGTGTCATTTGACACTCAAACTACAAGAGCAGAATGACTCCTACAAGATCATAACTTCAGTTCTCTATATCCCTCTACAAACATACAAAATGGAATATTCAGAAACTAGTTATAAAAAAGATTAAAAATAAATTAAAATAAAGTGAAAACATAAAAAATATAAAAGTAAAATGAAATATATAATAAACATGAGAGAACATAAACTCAAAAAAAAAAAAAAACTGAGTTTTCAAAAGTGAAAAAAAAGATGCAAAAAAACAGAAAATATTATACTATAAAAGAGAAATAAATCAAATTTTAGTAAACAAAATAGAATAATATTTAAGAAAAGCATAAAAGACCAGATTGCTGAAGCCCTATTAGAGAACAGATCAGAAACAAAATAAAATAAACTTAAAACTGATTCACACATGAAAAGATGACAAACTAGTTGATTAAAAAAAGTGGAAATAAAGAAAGCTGGACTCCTAAAAGTAAAAATATGAAGGAGCACTAAAAATTCAGTAAAATAAATAATTTGTCTTGATTTGTGTTTCTAGGCTTAAATATGTTCGACAATATATGTTATGTCCTTTTCCCCTCTGTTTTCTATAGTATCTCTCTTTTTTTCTGTATTTAAAAGCATGGTGCATTAAATATGCCTATCAAGGAGTAGACACCATTTACAATAACATAAAAGGCAGATATGCATAAGTACCAAAAATACAAATAACACAACCTCATCACCCGCAATGTATCAATAAAAAAATATTTTAAGCATCAAAATATGATTATTATCCAAATTACTAAAACTAAGTCACATCATATTTGAATCCCACTTGCCACGTTTTCGAAAGAGATATGGATTCTACAACATCAAAAGCTGCAGCCAGCTTCATTGAATAAGATTGCCAGTGATTCTTGTAGCAACAAATCATCAAAATTCTCTACAGAAGTCCTAATTTGCCATCTGCATTAAGTGTGTGCATATGAGAGACAAGCATTGATGTAAAATGGATGAATCTAATTTTTCCTATTCCAACACAAACACATAACTTCAGCATCTTGGAAGAAAATAAGTGGGATTTCATGGAGCAACAAGTGCAGTAAGAGAGCACCGCTCATCCAAAAGTGTAGTGATTCAATGACGAAAATCACATTGAACATCTGCATTAAATAAAGTTAATAACAAAGGCAGAACTCATGATACATGAATTACAGAATCTTTTACTTGGATACTAATTAGAAATATGAAATCAAACTATTGTAAGAGACTGCACATGTATATCGGCCAGAAAAATAAAGCAGATAATAAAAATTACAATAACTGCATTCACAAGCAAGCTAGGCGAAGCAGACAAAGATAAATACACAGATGAAGCCATCTGAACACAAATAAGAAGTATTTACTTCAATCACCAACCCAAGTACCAAATGTTTCAAAGAAGTATCAGCAAACAAATGGAAGCAGACAATTAACAAAACAAAATGCTTACAGATACTAGCTTGTAGAAATTCCCCTGTTAATCACACTGCTTACACCTCTGTGTGAACCAAATGATTGCATAAGAACAGAACAAATAGACAAAACCCCACTCAAACACAAATTAAACTCCAAATCCCACTCAAACACATAAATTAAACTCCAAATCCCACTCAAACCAAGAAAAGCAAAAACAGCAAAGACGTTGAGAATTTATCCCAATCATCACGCGATAGTGTAGAAGATTAAAATCAAAGACTGTCAAAAGATCAAAAAGAAATATCCTTTTGAATGCCAGTTGCAAATCAAGGGGAAAACAGAGAAGAATATAAAAGATATATCAGCAATTAAGTAAAACCACTTCAATCAGTAAAAAATATCTCACAGAGACTAGATACTTTTCCAACTCCGATCCCTGCAGAACAGTGGTTAACCTCCACAAGAATGCAAACATCATCAGACATGTTAACAATTCAACCTTTATAAAATCTATTGAAATTGGCATGAAACTAAACAAGAAACTTTTATAAAATCATAGGAACAATTAGTTCTATCAACCTATTCATATGGAAAATGATCTAACACCATGTTCAGCAAAATCTATTGAAATTGGCATAAAAACAAACCCCAAGAACGAAAATAAATCATCAAAATCTCCACAATGTTGAATAAATCACATAGGGCAAGTCCCGGAACTAGATGATCATCACAAAACTAGAACCCAACAAATCATAGCTAGGACACGAAATAACACGGAGATCACCGCCTAACCCTAAAACCATATTAGAAATCAAGAACCGACCAAACCCGAACTCGAAACCAAGAACAATCACCGGAATCCAAAGAACACCGAGACCAAGCTAGATAACAAGAAGATATAACCCTAAAACCAGACTAGCAATTAAGAACCAACTAAAACCGAACCGGAAACCAAGAAACATCTCAGCAAACCAAAGAACGCCGAAACCAAACTTGAAAACAAGAAACAAGTAATCAGTAGCCGAATCAAGAATGCAGAAAGGCGAAAAGATATGAAATGGGGACGGATCGCTTGCCTCCACGTCGCCGTTCTCGTCTTCTGCAGGTGGCCGAGGTTGATAGCGGGATCGCCGCTGCAGGGGCGCAAAGAAGAAGGCCGGCTCCAGGGTTGTGACTGCCCGGCTCGCCATCCTTTCAAGCCACTCGCGCGAAAGAGAGCTCAGGTTCTCCATATCAAGGCGGCCCGATCGCCAGATCCCGGTTGGGAGAGAAGGGGAGAGGGTCGGAGGGAGGATAAAAGTCCCACATAACCCTTCAAGCCTCTCGCGCGAACGCCGAAATAGATCTCAGGTTCTCGATCGCCGAATCCTGATGGATCGTTGGGATAGAACGGGGGAGAGAGAGAGAGAGAGGGAGGATAAAAGTTTCGAAAAAGGGTCCCCTTTGATGGGCTTTCTATCGCTGATGAGGTCGCTTTATGCTTGGCTCAATGAAAAATTGATAGTAAGATTTTTACCTTGACATTGGATAATGCATCTTATAATAATACCATGGCTACTTCTCTCAAGATTCGTCTTCTTGCAAATAAATCTCTCTTGCATGGTGGTGATTTTTTTCAAATTCGTTGTTGCTGCCATGTTATAAATCTTATTGTGCAAGCTGGTCTGAATCTCATTGATGGTGTTGTTTGTAAAATTAGAAATGTGGCCAAGCATTTGAAAAATTCAGTTCCAAAGAAGAAGAAGTTTTATGAAATTGCTGAACAAAGTTTTCATTTGAATACCAGAAAAAGATTGCGTTCTGATTGTTGTGTTAGATGGAATTCTACTTTTATAATGCTGGACCGTGCTATTTATTTCAAGGCAGTTTTAGATCACTGGGGACAGCGTGATAGAGAATTTGGAATCTTTGCACTTTCTGAAGAAGAGTGGGAAAAAATAGCTATTCTTCATAAGTTTTTGAAAGTGTTTTATGATGTGACTAATCAGTTTTCTGCTAGTAAACATCCAACAGCAAATATTTATTTTAGGGGGGTGTGGGAGATTCATAGAAAATTGATAGAGACTGCTAATGGCCCATATGATTTTATGGTTGATATGGTTAGAGAGATGCAAGTTAAATTTAACAAGTATTGGTCTGAGTATAGTTTGATCTTATCTTGTGCTACAGTTTTGGATCCCCGTTGCAAGTTAGAGTTAGTTGAATATTGTTATTCTAAACTTTATGGGGAGATTAGTGCAAGGGAGATGGTTCAGAATATTAAGAATACTTTGTATGATTTATTTGAGGAGTATATGCTGCGTTCAACTTCAGTCTTTTCTCCCAAGATTGGAACTTCTAGTGGCAGTGATGTTGGTAACCAAGATGCAGATAGTTTTGAAGATTATGAATTATTTTTGAGTAAAAAACAAAAGCATGATCATAGGAAGTCACAATTAGATCTTTACTTGGAGGAGCAAAATCTTGGGCTGCACATCGATTTGGATATTCTAGCATATTGGAGAGATGCCTCAGGTCGTTTTCCCGAGCTTGCATCGATGGCTCGTGATATTTTGGCCATTTCCATATCAACGGTCCCTTCAGAGTCTGCCTTCAGTATGGGTAAAAAGTTGATAAATCCTTGGCGAAACTCACTTTCACCAAAGACAATTCAAGCTATTACATGTTATGAGGATTGGTTGCGAGCAAAGGGCTTCTCATTAGGTAATTCTTTAAATCTTTGCTTGTTCTTCTATTTTTTTCTTTAATATATATTTGAATAAAAACTAATTTTCTATTGTTTCATATTTATTTGTTTTTACATTTTTTTAGGACAATCGGGTGTCTTGGGAGCTAACATGGAAGAATCTAGTGAGGATGAAGATGACGAGGAAGAGATGGAAGAGGGATTACATGGTTCGGTCATTTAGATATTCTATTAATAACTCTAATAATTATTCATGTTCAATCAACAATTGCTAATGTTTCAATTTTGTGTTTGTAGGTTTTCAGAGTTAGAAGATGCAAGAATGTTCTACAGTTTTCTATTATGGAAGTGGCTTCAAGAATTATGAACTTTTATGAACTTTTGAATGCACAAAGATGCATGTTTGTTATAATGTTAATGGGACAATGTAATTTGTATTTTGTCTAAGTTTGCAGTTTTTATTGTTAGGTTGTAATTTTCAGCTGGACAACACTATTGGCTTGAAGCTGCAAGTTTTTTCTTTTTTAATGTTTGTAGATATATCCAAATTCCAAAGTTTGAAACCACCACGAACACTATCTATTTAAAATAGGCTAGTTATATCCTTAACATTAACCAATTAACCAATTTAGAGAGCCCATTAAGCTGTTGGGCCATTTTTGCCCATTTCTAGATTCCAAAAAAAAAAAATCGAGCCTGTCGGGTCGGGCCTGTCGGGCCGGTCGGGTCGGGCCTGCCGGGCCGGTCGGGTCGGGCCTGTCGGGTCGGGCCTGGGATCAGATTTATAAGGTTGGGTCGGGCCTGGACAAAAAATTAAGCCCGACAGTCGGGCCGGGCCGGGTCTGGGCACAGCCATCGGGCCTAATTTCTGCTGTAGAGCCCGGCCCGAGCCCGGCCCGGCCCGGGTTTTGATCACCTCTAGTCCAGTATATAGGTGACGTCAGCTTCACCTCCACGTTACTTAAAATAAATTAAAATAATATTTTTTTAATAAAAATATCGAATTTTGAACAACATTATTTTAATAACCGGTAGAACGCTATAAAAACTGTCACGACGGAGGTTGATGTTTGCCATTAAACATTGTTGCAAGTCCCCGACTTTTCATGCATTGATGGGATTTGCACCATTATAAAGACCATGGTTTTAGCCACCCCTAATAAATATTTAAGATAAATAATATAGAAATAAATAATAGTTATTATCTTTCATTATTTTTTGTTACAATAAATTGTCATAATATTAATAACAACCACTCTTTTCACTTGTAAGTTCTTGCAAGTAAAATATGTTTTCTGAAATTCAATTTTTTATATCAAAATTCCCTCCAATAATAATTTTATGATCCAAAAATTAGTATTATTTTATAATAATAATCATTATTTTAGTGCATATTTTAATACTAAAAGGTTGCTTTAAAACACATAACGGTTATTATAACCGTTATAATGGTCAATAACAATTTTTGTAAGGCTCCGTGTTCATTTTATATAGATGTTACAATTTTAATTTTACAAATATTTATCCACAAATGTCTTTAATAATTTACAAGTCCCTAACTTGAGGCTTTATATCGACTGCATCTGTTTGTAGTTTTTTTTACTTTGAAATCTACGAGTGGACCTTCAACTATTTATTGACTACTCTCTGCAATCTCTGGATGGAGGACGTTGAAAAAAAATTACATCCATATTCTTAATTAGAATGTGACTTAATTAGAGAGAGAAATAAGAGGAAGAGAAATAGGATAAGAGGGAAGAAGATGCTATGGTGTCTATCACTAATGCGTACTTTAATAGTTTAATTAATTTAAAATATTGGTTAATTATACAAGAATTACCAAAATATTTAGTTGGAAGAAATAAAGGCATCTATCAAATTGTCTGAGATATTTTAGATATTTATGCAAAATTGTGGCAAAAACTTAAGCACAATAAAACTCTATTTTATTTGCACGTAGAAGTACTTTGGATTTAAATTTTGAATTGAGGCCACTGAAATATCTTATGAGAAGATCTGTAACTTGGGCAACTTGGATTGTCTTGAGTTGAGAACTAGCTCTAGCTCAACCAAAATATATCTCCTAACTCTATTCAAAGCCAACACAATCTTGTGTCTTGATTTATTCAATCCAATACAACCTGGTCCCACCTTAAGCTGATTGAAAGGGTTAGTATTTAGTTGAATTGGTTTGGATTAGATTTATTGAGTTAGGTCAAGTTATATAGGTAATTTAGGAATGGCAAAACAATTTTAAGATTCGTATTACATTAATGTCGGAGTGGTTGAAATCTTATATGCATTATCTAGGTTTATGACCTAATAGAATTGAAGATGTAGTTAAATGAAACATATAAATATTTATTGAAAATATAATATAAACTTAATTATTTATAAATGGGATTGGATTGGATTGGGTTTTGGTTTTAAGCACAATCCTAACCCATTTTTAATTGGGATAGGGTTGGGATTTTCAAGCCTAACCCAACTTAAATTTATAAAAACTCTGTAGCAATCCAACAAAACATGTGTACTGCTAGACTCAACTGAGGATGAATTTTGATGCAGCAATAAAGTTGCTTCATTGCAACCCGAAGGACATAGGTTTGAAACATGGAAAGAACTTCTGTATATATGGAGGTAAGTCTGTGTATTTCACCCTTTTCAAACCCCACAATGCTGGGAGTCTTATACGTTGAACCATCCCTTTTGGTTCAACCTAATTGATGTTACACTCCTAGCATCCCATGAAAATCCAGAATAACTATATATTTCATGCATTCTTCTTAAGATGATAGCCTCTGTCTTTTGTTAGGATTATATGGGAGGTAGATTCCCACCCTGCAGGGAAAGGTCAATGTAGATGAAAAAATTTGATGCTTATACACCCAAATTTTAGAACAACCAACCGAACACTTTCCCATCATATCAATCAGCTAATGAGAGGGTGCATGGTTGGGGATCATTACATACTGTGTATTGTATATGATTTGAGGGAGAAATGAGTAAAAACCACACAACAGGGTTTATGAGCCAAGGAGTTCCCCAAGTTCGTGAAAAAGGACACTCTAATAACTTGCCA